>NW_027421982.1:0-300000 GCF_037893015.1 Macrotis lagotis
TTAACGGAAGGCACGGCAAGGGAAGGGAAGGACAAGGCAAGGCACGGCCAGGCAAGTCAAGGCTAATGCAAGGCAAGGCAAGGCCACTCAATGCATGGCAAAGCAAGGTAAGGGTAAGGCAAAGCAGGGCAAGGCAAGGGAAGGACAAGGCAAGGCACGGCAAGGCAAGGGTAACGGAAGGCACGGCAAGGCAAGACCAGGGTAAAGGAAGGGAAGGCACGGCAAGGCAAGGCAAGGCTAAGGCACGACAACGCAAGGCTAGGCAATGCACGGCAAGGCAAGGAAAGGGTAACGGAAGGCAAGGCAAGGCAAGGCTAAGGCACGACAACGCATGGCTAGGCAGTGCACGGCAAGGCAAGGAAAGGGTAACGGAAGGCAAGGCACGGCAAGGCAAGGCAAGGCTAAGGCAACTCAACGCAACGCAAGGCAACGCAAAGTTAAGGCAAGGCAAGGCAAGGGTAACGGAAGGGAACGCACAGCAATGCAAGGCAAGGCGAAGGCAAGGCAACGCAAGGCAACGCAAAGTTAAGACAAGGCAAGGAACGGGAAACAGTGGGCAAGGCAATGCAAGGCAAAGCAAGGCAAGGAAAGGGTAACGGAAGTCAAGGCAAGGCTAGGCAAGGCAAGGCAAGGATAAGGCAAGGCAACTCAAGGCAAGGCAAGGAAAGGGTAACGGAAAGCAAGGCACGGCAAGGCAAGGCAAGGCTAAGGCAACTCAACGCAACGCAAGGCAACGCAAAGTTAAGGCAAGGCAAGGCAAGGGTAACGGAAGGGGACGCACAGCAATGCAAGGCAAGGCGAAGGCAAGGCAACGCAAGGCAACGCAAAGTTAAGACAAGGCAAGGAACGGGAAACAGTGGGCAAGGCAATGCAAGGCAAAGCAAGGCAAGGAAAGGGTAACGGAAGTCAAGGCAAGGCTAGGCAAGGCAAGGCAAGGATAAGGCAAGGCAACTCAAGGCAAGGCAAGGAAACGGTAACGGAAGGCAAGGCACGGCAAGTCAAAGCAAGGCTAAGGCAAGGCAACGCAAGGCTAGGCAATGCAAGACAAGGAAAGTGTAACGGCAGGTATGGCAAGGCAAGGCAAGGACAAGGCAAGGCACGGCAAGGCAAGGCAAGGCTAAGGCAACGCAACGCAACGCAAGGCAATGTGAAGTTAAGGCCAGGAAAGGAAAGGGAAACAGAAGGCAAGGCAATGTAAAGCAAAGCAAGGCAAGGAAAGGGTAATGGAAGGCAAGGCAAGGCAAGGCAAAGCAAGGCAAGGCAAGGCAAAGCAAGGCAAGGCAAGGCAAGGCGAGGGTAACAGAAGGGACGGCAAGGCAAGGGAAGGACAAGGCAAGGCACGGCAAGGCAAGGAAAGTCTAATGTAAGGCAACGCAAGGCTAGGCAATGCACGGCAAGGGAAGGGAAGGGTAACGGAAGGCAAGGCAAGGCAAAGCAAGAAAAGGCAAGGGTAACAGACGGCACGGCAAGGCAAGGCAAGCCAAGTAAGGCTAAGGAAAGGCAAGGAAAAGCTATGGCACGACAACGCAAGGCTAGCCAATGCACCGCAAGGAAAGGAAAGGGTAACCGAAGGCAAGGCAAAGCAAGGCAAGTCAAGGGTAACGGAAGGCACGGCAAGGCAAGAAAATGTTAACAGAAGGCACGGCAAGGGAAGGGAAGGAAAAGGCAAGGCAAGGCAAGGCAAGGAAAGGCTAGGGCACGGCAACGCAATGCGAGGCACTGCACGGCAAGGAAAGGAAAGGGAATCGGGAGGCAAGGCAAAGCAAGGCAAGTCAAGGGTAACGGAAGGCACGGCAAAGCAAGAAAATGTTAACTGAAGGCACGGCAAGGGAAGGGAAGGACAAGGCAAGGCACGGCCAGGCAAGTCAAGGCTAATGCAAGGCAAGGCAAGGCCACTCAATGCATGGCAAGGCAAGGTAAGGGTAAGGGAAAGCAGGGCAAGGGAAGGGAAGGACAAGGCAAGGCACGGCAAGGCAAGGGTAACGGAAGGCACGGCAAGGCAAGACAAGGGTAACGGAAGGGAAGGCACGGCAAGGCAAGGCAAGGCTAAGGCACGAGAACGCAAGGCTAGGCAATGCACGGCAAGGCAAGGAAAGGGTAACGGAAGGCAAGGCAAGGCTAAGGCACGACAACGCATGGCTAGGCAGTGCACGGCAAGGCAAGGAAAGGGTAACGGAAAGCAAGGCACGGCAAGGCAAGGCAAGGCTAAGGTAACTCAACGCAACGCAAGGCAACGCAAAGATAAGGCAAGGCAAGGCAAGGGTAACGGAAGGGAACGCACAGCAATGCAAGGCAAGGCGAAGGCAAGGCAACGCAAGGCAACGCAAAGTTAAAACAAGGCAGGGAAAGGGAAACAGTGGGCAAGGCAATGCAAGGCAAAGCAAGGCAAGGAAAGGGTAACGGAAGTCAAGGCAAGGCCAGGCAAGGCAAGGCAAGGCAAAGAAAGACAAAGGTAGGGAAGGCAAGGGTAACGGAAGGGACGGCAAGGCAAGGGAAGGTCAAGGCAAGGGACGGCAAGGCAAGGAAAGGCTAAGGAAAGGCAACGCAATGCTAGGCAATGCACGGCAAGGCAAGGGAAGCGTAACGGTAGGCAAGGCAAAGCAAGGCAAGGCAAGGCAAGGCAAAGAAAGGCAAAGGAAGGCAAGGTAAGGGTAATGGAAGGCACGGCATGACAAGGGAAGGACAAGGCAAGGCAAGGCACTGGAAGGCAAGGCAACGCAAAGCAAGGCAAGTTGAAGGACAGGCAAGCCATCCAATGCCAAGGTAAGGGGAGGCAAGGCTAAGGCACGAAAACGCAAGGCTAGGCAATGCACGGCAACCAAGGAAAGGGTAATGGAAGGCAAGGCAACGCAATGCAAAGCAAGGCACGGGAAGTGTAACGGAAGGAACGGCAAGGCAAGTGAAGGACAAGGTAAGGCACGGCAAGGAAGTCAAGGCTAAGACAAGGCAACTCAAGGCTAGGCAATGCACGGCAAGGCAAGGAAAGGGTAAAGGAAGGTAAGGCACGGTAAGGCAATGCAAAGATCAGGAAAGGCAACCATAAGGCAATACAAAGTGAAGGCAAGACAACACAAGCAATGCTAAGGCAACTGGAGGCAGCAAGGCAAGGGTAACGGACGGCACGGCAAGGCAAGACAAGGGTAACGGAAGGCTCGGCAAACCAATGGAAGGACAAGGCAAGGCATTGCAAGGCAAGGCAAGGCTAAGGCATGACAACGCAAGGCTAGGCAATAGACGGCAAGGCAAGCAAAGGGTAACGGAAGGAAAGGCACGGCAAGGCAAGGCAAGGTTAAGGCAAGGCAACACAAGGCTTGGCAATGCACGCCACGTCAAGGAAAGGGTAACGGAATGAAAGGCACGGCAAGGCCAGGAAAGTGTAACGGATGGCAAGGCAAGGAAGGGCAAGGCAAGGCAAGGCTAAAGCACTACAATGCAAGGCTAGGCAATGCACGGATAAGGCAAGGAAAGGGTAACGGAAAGCAAGGCAAGGCAAAGCAAGGCAAGTCAAGGGTAAAGGAAGGCGCGGCAAGGCAAGACAAGGTAATGTAAGGCTAAGGCAAGGCATTGCCTTGTAAGGCCAGGTTAAGGGAAGGCAAGACAAGCAAGGTTAAGGGAAGGAGAGACAAAGCTAATGCACAACAAAGCAAGGCTAGGCAATGCACGGCAAGGCAAGGAGAGGGTATCGGAAGGGAAGGCAACGCAAGACAAGGAATGGGTAACGGAAGGAATGGCAAGGAAAGGGAAGGACAAGGCAAGGCACGGCAAGGCAAGGCAAGGCTAAGGCAACGCAACACAACGCAGGGCAATGCGAAGTTAAGGCAATGAAAGGAAAGGCTAAGAGAAGGCAAGGCAATGCAAGGCAAAGCAAGGGAAGGAAAGGGTAATGGAAGGGCAGGCAAGGCAAGGCAAAGAAAGGCAAGGAAAGGCAAAGCAAGGCAAGGCAAGGGTAACGGAAGGGACGGAAAGGCAAGGGAAGGACAAAGCAAGGCAAGGCAAGGAAAGGCTAGGGCAAGGCAACGCAAGGCTAGCCAATGCACGGGAATGCTAGGAATGGGCAACGGAAGGCAAGGCGAGGCAAGGCTAGGGCACGGCAACGCAAGGCTATTCAATGCACGGCAAGGAAAGGAAAGGGTAACGGGAGGCAAGGCCAATCAAGGCAAGTCAAGGGTAACGGAAGGCACGGCAAGTCAAGAAAATGTTAACGAAGGCACGGCAAGGGAAGGGAAGGACAAGGCAAGGTACGGTAAGGCAAGGAAACGCTAAGGTTAGGCAACGCAAGGCTAGGCAATGCACGGGAAGGCAAGGAATGGGTAACGGAAGGCAAGGCAAGGCAATTCAAAGAAAGGCAAAGGAAGGCAAGGTAAGGTTAATGGAAGGCACGGCATGACAAGGGAAGGACAAGGCAAGGCAAGGCACGGGAAGGCAAGGCAAGGCTAAGGCAAGGCAAGGTGAAGGCCAGGCAAGCCAAGCAAGGCTATGTTAAGTGGAGGCAATGCTGAGCCACGAAAACGCAAGGCTAGGCCATGCACGGCAAGGCAAGGAAAGGGTAACAGAAGGGAAGGCAAGGCAAGGCAAAGCAAGGCAAGGGAAGTGTAACGGAAGGCACGGCAATGCAAAGGAAAGCCAAGGGAAGGTACGGCAAGACAAGGCAAGGATAAGGCAAGGCAACTCAAGGCAAGGCAAGGAAACGGTAACGGAAGGCAAGGCACGGCAAGTCAAAGCAAGGCTAAGGCAAGGCAACGCAAGGCTAGGCAATGCACGGCAAGGCAAATCAAGGGTAACGGAAGGCAAAGCACGGCCAGGCATTGCAATGATGAGGAAAGGCAAAGAAAGGCAATGCAAAGTGAAGGCAACACAACACAAGCAAGGCTAAGGAAAGGGGAGGCAAGGGAAGGCAAGGGTAACGGAAGGCACGGCAAGGTAAGACAAGGGTAAAAGAAGGCTCAGCAAGACAAGGTAAGGACAAGGCAATGCACGGCAAGGCAAGACAGTGGTAACGGAAGGCAAGGAACGGCAAGGCAAGGAAAGGCTAAGGCAACGCAACGCAACGCAAGGCAACGCGAAGTTAAAGCAAGGCAAGGAACGGGTAACGGAAGGGAAGGCGAAAGGCACGGAAAGGGTAACGGAAGGCATGGCACGGCAAGGCAAGGCAAGGCTAAGGCAAGGCAAGGCAAGGCAAAGCAAGGCAAGGCAAGGGTAACGGAAGCGACAGCAAGGTAAGGGAAGGAAAACGCAAGGCACGGCAAGGCAAGGAAAGGCTAAGGTAAGGCAACGCAAGGCAATAGACAGGAAGGCAAGGAAAGCTTAACGGAAGGCAAGGCACGGCAAGGCAAGGCAAGGCAAAGGCAACGCAGCGCAACGCAAGGCAACGCAAAGTTAAGGCAAGGCAAGGCAAGGGTAAGGGTAGGGAAGGCAAGGCAAGGAAAACAAGGCAAGGCAAGGGTAACGAAAGGCACAGCAAGGGAAGGGAAAGACAAGGCAAGGCAAGGCAAGGCAAGGATAAGGCAAGGCAACGCAAAGCAAGGCAAGATTAAGGGAAGGCAAGCCAAGCAAGCTTAAGGCAAGTGGAGACAAGGCGCAGGCACTACAACTCAAGACTACGTAATGCACGGCAAGGCAAGGAAAGGGTAACAGAATGCAAGGCAATGCAAGGCAAAGCAAGGCAAGCAAAGGGTAACGGAAATCACAGCAAGGCATGGAAAGGGTAACGGAAGGCATGGCAAGGCAGGGCAAAGCAAGGCAAGGCAAGGGTAACTGAAGTCTTGGCAAGGAAAGGGAAGGACAAGGCAAGCCACGGCAAGGCAAGGCAAGGCTAAGGCAACGCAAAGCAAAGCAACGCGAAGTTATGGCAAGGCAAGGAAAGGGTAACGGACGGCAAGGCACGGCAATGCAAGGAAAGGGTAACGGAAGGCAAGGGACGGCAAGGCAAGGGAAGGATAAGGCAACGCAACGCAACGCAAGGCAACACAAAGTTAATGCAAGGCAAAGCAAGGGTAACGGTAGGGAAGGCAAGGTAAGGCAAGGCAAGGCAAGTCTAAGGCATGAAAACGCAAGGCTAGGCAATGCACTGCAAGGCAAGTAAAGGGTAACGGAAGGCAAGGCAAGGCAAGGCTAGGGCACGGCAAAGCAAGGCTAGGCAATGCACGGCAAGGAAAGGAAAGGGAACCGGGATGCAAGGCAAAGCAAGGCAAGTCAAGGATAACGGAAGGCACAGCAAGGCAAGAAAATGTTAACGAAGGCACGGCAAGGGAAGGGAAGGACAAGGCAAGGTACGGCAAGGCAAGGCAAGGCTAAGGCAACGCAACGCAACGCAAGGCAACACAAAGTTAATGCAAGGCAAAGGAAGGGTAACGGTAGGGAAGGCAAGGCAACGCAAGGCAAAGCAAAGTTAAGGCAAGGCAAGGAAAAGGTAACAGAAAGCAACGCAATGCAAGGCAAAGCAAGGCAAGGCAAGGCAAAGCAAGGCAAGGCAAGGGTAACGGAAGGGACGGAAAGGTAATGGAAGGAAACGGCAAGGCACCGCAAGGCAAGGAAAGGCTAAGGTAAGGCAACGGAAGGCTAGGCAATGCAGGGGAGAGCAAGGGAAGAGTAAGGGAAGGCAAGGCAAGGCAAAGCAAGAAAACGCAAGGGTAACAGAGGGCACGGCCAGGCAAGGCAAGCCAAGTAAGGCTAAGGCAAGGCAAGGAAAGGCTATGGCACGGCAACGCAAGGCTAGGCAATGCACCGCAAGGAAAGGAGAGGGTAACCGAAGGCAAGGCAAAGCAAGGCAAGTAAAGGGTAACGGAAGGCACGGCAAGGCAAGAAAATGTTAACGGAAGGCACGGCAAGGGAAGGGAAGGACAAGGCAAGGCACGGCAAGGAAAGGCAAGGCTAATGCAAGGTAAGGCAAGGCCAGGCAATGCATGGCAAGGCAAGGTAAGGGTAAGGGAAAGCACGGCAAGGCAAGGGAAGGACAAGGCAAGGCACGGAAAGGCAAGGGTAACAGAAGGCACGGCAAGGAAAGGCAAGGGTAACGGAAGGCAAGGCACGGAAAGGCAAGGCAAGGGAACAGAAGGCTCAGCAAGGCAAGGTAATGAAAAGGCAAGGCACGGCAAGGCAAGACAATGGTAATGGAAGGCAAGGCACGGCAAGGCAAGGAAAGGCAAAGGCAACGCAACGCAATGCAAGGCAACGCGAAGTTAAGGCAAGGCAAGGAACGGGTAACGGAAGGCAAGGAACGGAAAGGCACGGAAAGGGTAACGGAAGGCAAGGCACGGCAAGGCAAGGCAAGGCTAAGGCAAGGCAACGCAAGGCAAGGCAAGGTTAAGGCCAGGCAAGCCAAGTAAGGCTATGTTAAGTGGAGGCAAGGCTAAGCCAGGTAAACGCAAGGCTAGGCCATGCACGGCAAGGCAAGGAAAGGGTAACGGAAGGGAAGGCAAGGCAAGGCAAAGCAAGGCAAGGGAAGTGTAACGGAAAGCACGGCAAGGCAAAGGAAAGACAAGGGAAGGCACGGCAAGGCAAGGCAAGGATAAGGCAAGGCAACTCAAGGCAAGGCAAGGAAAGGGTAACGGAAGGCAAGGCACGGCAAGTCAAAGCAAGGCTAAGCCAAGGCAACGCAGGGCTAGGCAATGCACGGCAAGGCAAGGAAAGGGTAACGGAAGGCAAAGCACGGCAAGGCATTGCAATGCTGAGGAAAGGCAAAGCAAGGCAAAGAAAAGTGAAGGCAACACAACACAAGCAAGGCTAAGGCAAGGGGAGGCAAGGGAAGGCAAGGGTAAAACAAGGGTCGGCAAGGCAAGGTAAGGACAAGGCAATGCACGGCAAGGCAAGACAGTGGTAACGGAAGGCAAGGAACGGCAAGGCAAGGAAAGGCTAAGGCAACACAACGCAACGCAAGGCAACGGGAAGTTAAGGCAAGGCAAGGAACGGGTAACGGAAGGGAAGGCGAAAGGCACGGAAAGGGTAACGGAAGGCAAGGCACGGAAAGGCAAGGCAAGGCTAAGGCAAGGCAACGCAAGGCAAAGCAAAGTTAAGGCAAGGCAAGGAAAAGGTAACAGAAAGCAAGGCAATGCAAGGCAAAGCAAGGCAAGGGAAGGCAAAGCAAGGCAAAGCAAGGCAAGGCAAGGGTAACGGAAGGGACGGCAAGGTAAGGGAAGGAAAACGCAAGGCACGGCAAGGGAAGGAAAGGCTAAGGTAAGGCAACGCAAGGCTAGGCAATGCCCGGCAAGGCAAGGGAAGGGTAACGGAAGGCAAGGCAAGGCAAAGCAAGAAAACTCAAGAGTAACAGAGGGCACGGCAAGGCAAGGCAAGCCAAGTAAGGCTAAGGAAAGGCAAGGAAAGGCTATGGCACGACAACGCAAGGCTAGGCAATGCACCGCAAGGAAAGGAAAGGGTAACAGAAGGCATGGCAAAGCCAGGCAAGTCAAGGGTAACGGAAGGCACGGCAAGGCAAGAAAGTGTAAACGGAAGGCACGGCAAGGGAAGGGAAGGACAAGGCTAGGCAAGGAAAGGCTAGGGCAAGGCAACTCAAGGCTAGGCAATGTACGGCAAGGCAAGGAAAGGGTAAAGGAAGGCAAGGCACGTCAAGGCAATGCAAAGCTGAGGAAAGGCAACGCAAGGCAATGCAAAGTGAAGGCAAGACATCCCAAGCAAGGCTAAAGCAAGGGGAGGCAAGGCAAGGCAAGGGTAACGCAAGGCACGGCAAGGCAAGACAAGTGTAATGGAAGGCTCGGCAAGGCAAGGGGGAGGACAAGGCAAGGCACGGCAAGGCAAGGCAAGTCTAAGGCATGACAACGCAAGGCTAGGAAATAGACGGGAAGGCAATGAAAGGGTAACGGAAGGCAAGGCACGGCAAGGCAAGGCAAGGCTAAGGCAACGCAACGCAACGCAAAGCAACACAAAGTTAATGCAAGGCAAAGCAAGGGTAACGGTAGGGAAGGCAAGGCAAGGCAAGGCAAGTCTAAGGCATGAAAACGCAAGGCTAGGCAATGCACGGCAAGGAAAGGAAATGGAACCGGGAGGCAAGGCAAAGCAAGGCAAGTCAAGGGTAACGGAAGGCACGGCAAAGCAAGAAAATGTTAACGGAAGGCACGGCAAGGGAAGGGAAGGACAAGGCAAGGCACGGCCCGGCAAGGCAAGGCTAATGCAAGGCAAGGCAAGGCCAGGCAATGCATGGCAAGGCAAGGTAAGGGTAAGGGAAAGCACGGCAAGGCAAGGGAAGGACAAGGCAAGGCACGGCAAGTCAAGGGTAACGGAAGGCAAGGCACGGCAAGGCGAGTCAAGGCTAAGGCACGACAACGCAAGGCTAGGCAATGCACGACAAGGCAAGGAAAGGGTAACGGAAGGCAAGGCAAGGCAAGGCTAAGGCACGACAACGCAAGGCTAGGCAATGCACGGCAAGGCAAGGAAAGGGTAACGGAAGGCATGGCAAGGCAGGGCAAAGCAATGCCAGGCAAGGGCAACTGAAGTCTTGGCAAGGCAAGGGAAGGACAAGGCAAGCCACGGAAAGGCAAGGCAAGGCTAAGGCAACGCAACGGAATCCAAAGCAACGCGAAGTTAAGGAAAGGCAAGGAAAGGGTAACGGAAGGCAAGGCACGGCAATGCAAGGAAAGGATAACGGAAGGCAAGGGACGGCAAGGCAAGGGAAGGCTAAGGCAAGGCAACGCAAGGAAATGCAAATTTAAGGCAAGGCAAGGAAAGGGAAACAGAAGGCAAGGCAATGCAAGGCAAAGCAAGGCAAGGAAAGGTTATTGGAAGGCAAGGCAAGGCAAGGCAAAGGAAGGCAAGGCAAGGCAAGGCAAAGCAAGGCAAGGCAAGGGTAACAGAAGGGACGGCAAGGCAAGGGAAGGACAAGGCAAGGCACGGCAAGTAATGCAAGGCTAAGAAAAGGCAACGCAAGGCTAGGAAATCCACGGCAAGGCAAGGAAAGTGTAAAGGAAGGTAAGGCACGGCAAGGCTATGAAAAGATGAGGAAAGGCAACGCAAGGCAATACAAAGTGAAGGCAAGACAACACAAGCAAAGATAAGGCAAGGGGAGGCAGCAAGGCAAGTGTAACGGACGGCACGGCAAGGCAAGACAACGGTAAAGGAAGGCTCGGCAAACCAAGGGAAGGACAAGGCAAGGCAATGCAAGGCAAGGCAAGTCTAAGGCAAGGCAATGCCATGAAAGGCCAGCTTAAGGGAAGGCAAGACAAACAAGGCTAAGGCAAGGGGAGTCAAGGCTAAGGCACGACAACGCAAGGCTAGGCAATGCACGGCAAGGCAAGGAAAGGGTAACGGAAGGGAAGGCAACGCAAGACAAGGAATGGGTAACGGAAGGCATGGCAAGGAAAGGGAAGGACAAGGCAAGGCACGGCAAGGCAAGGCAAGGCTAAGGCAACGCAATGCAACGCAAGGCAATGCGAAGTTAAGGCAATGAAAGGAAAGGCTAACAGAAGGCAAGGCAATGCAAGGCAAAGCAAGGGAGGGATAGGGTAATGGAAGGGAAGGCAAGGCAAGGCAAAGAAAGGCAAGGAAAGGCAAAGGAATGCAAGGCAAGGGTAACGGAAGGGACGGCAAGGCAAGGGAAGGACAAGGCAAGGAAAGGCAATGCAAGGGTAAAGGAAGGCGCGGCAAGGCAAAACAAGGGTAACAGAAGGCTCGGCAATGGAAGGGAAGGACAAGGCAAGGCACGGCAAGGCAAGGCAAGTCTAAGGCATGACAACGCAAGGCTAGGCAATAGACGGCAAGGCAAGGAAAGGGTAACGGAAGGGAAGGCAAAGCAAGAGAAGGAAAGGGTAAAGGAAGGCATGGCAAGGCAAGGGAAACGGAAGGGAGGGCACGCAAGGGAAGGACAAGGCAGGGCACGGCAAGGCAAGGAAAGGCTAATGTAAGGCAACGCAAGGCTAGGCAATGCACGGCAAGGCAAGGGAAGGGTAACGGAAGGGAAGGCAAGGCAAGGCAAAGCAAGGCAAGGCAAGGGTAAAGGAAGGCACGGCAAGGCAAGACGAGGGTAACGGAAGGCACGGCAAGGCAAGGGAAGGACATGGCAAGGCAAGACCACGTAAGGCAAGGCTAAGGCAAGGCAATGCCATGCAAGGCCAGGTTAAGGGAAGGCAAGACAAGCAAGGCTAAGGCAAGGGGAGTCAAGGCTAAGGCAGGACAACGCAAGGCTAGGCAATGCACGGCAAGGCAAGGAGAGGGTAACGGAAGGGAAGGCAAAGCAAGAGAAGGAAAGGGTAAAGGAAGGCATGGCAAGGCAAGGGAAAGACAAGGCAAGGCACGGCAAGGCAAGGCAAGGCTAAGGCAACGCAATGCAACGCAAGGCAATGCGAAGTTAAGGCAATGAAAGGAAAGGGTAACAGAAGGCAAGGCAATGCAAAGCAAAGCAAGGCAAGGAAAGGGTAATGGAAGGGAAGGCAAGGCAAGGCAAAGAAAGGCAAGGCAAGGCAAAGCAAGGTAAAGCAAGGCAAGGCAAGGTTAACGGAAGGGATGCCAAGGCAAGGGAAGGACAAGGCAAGGCAAGGCAAGGAAAGGCTAAGGCAATGCAACGCAAGGCAAAGCAAAGTTAAGGCAAGGAAAGGATAGGGTAACAGAAAGCAAGGCAATGGAAGGCAAAGCAAGGCAAGGAAAGGGTAACGGAAGGAAAGGCAGTGCAAGGCAAAGCAAGGCAAAGCACGGCAAGGCAAGGGAAACGGAAGGGAGGGCAAGCAAGGGAAGGACAAGGCAGGGCACGGCAAGGCAAGGAAAGGCTAATGTAAGGCAACGCAAGGCTAGGCAATGCACGGCAAGGCAAGGGAAGGGTAACGGAAGGCAAGGCAAGGCAAAGCAAGAAAAGGCAAGGGTAACAGAGGGTACGGTAAGGCAAGGAAAGCTACGTAAGGCTAAGGCAAGGCAAGGAAAGGCTATGGCACGACAACGCAAGGCTAGGCAATGCACCGCAAGGAACGGAAATGGTAACCGAAGGCAAGGCAAAGCAAGGCAAGTCAAGCATAACGGAAGGCACGGCAAGGCAAGAAAATGTTAACGGAAGGCACGGCAAGGGAAGGGAAGGACAAGGCAAGGCACGGCAAGGCAAGGAAAGGCTAGGGCAAGGGAACTCAAGGCTAGCCAATGCACGGGAAGGCAAGGAATGGGTAACGGAAGGCAAGCAAGGCATGGCTAGGGCACGGCAACGTAAGCCTAGGCAGTGCACTTCAAGGAAAGGAAAGGGAACCGGGAGGCAAGGCAAAGCAAGGCAAGTCAAGGGTAACGGAAGGCACGGCAAAGCAAGAAAATGTTAACGGAAGGCACGGCAAGGGAAGCGAAGGACAAGGCAAGGCACGGCCAGGCAAGGCAAGGCTAAGGCAAGGCAAGGCAAGGCAAGGCAAGGTGAAGGCCAGGCAAGCCAAGCAAGGCTATGTTAAGTGGAGGCAATGCTGAGCCACGAAAACGCAAGGCTAGGCCATGCACGGCAAGGCAAGGAAAGGGTAACAGAAGGGAAGGCAAGGCAAGGCAAAGCAAGGCAAGGGAAGTGTAACGGAAGGCACGGCAATGCAAAGGAAAGCCAAGGGAAGGTACGGCAAGACAAGGCAAGGATAAGGCAAGGCAACTCAAGGCAAGGCAAGGAAACGGTAACGGAAGGCAAGGCACGGCAAGTCAAAGCAAGGCTAAGGCAAGGCAACGCAAGGCTAGGCAATGCAAGACAAGGAAAGTGTAACGGCAGGTATGGCAAGGCAAGGCAAGGACAAGGCAAGGCACGGCAAGGCAAGGCAAGGCTAAGGCAACGCAACGCAACGCAAGGCAATGTGAAGTTAAGGCCAGGAAAGGAAAGGGAAACAGAAGGCAAGGCAATGCAAAGCAAAGCAAGGCAAGTAAAGGGTAATGGAAGGCAAGGCAAGGCAAGGCAAAGCAAGGCAAGGCAAGGCAAAGCAAGGCAAGGCAAGGCAAGGCAAGGGTAACAGAAGGGACGGCAAGGCAAGGGAAGGACAAGGCAAGGCACGGCAAGGCAAGGAAAGTCTAATGTAAGGCAACGCAAGGGTAGGCAATGCACGGCAAGGGAAGGGAAGGGTAACGGAAGGCAAGGCAAGGCAAAGCAAGAAAAGGCAAGGGTAACAGACGGCACGGCAAGGCAAGGCAAGCCAAGTAAGGCTAAGGAAAGGCAAGGAAAAGCTATGGCACGACAACGCAAGGCTAGCCAATGCACCGCAAGGAAAGGAAAGGGTAACCGAAGGCAAGGCAAAGCAAGGCAAGTCAAGGGTAACGGAAGGCACGGCAAGGCAAGAAAATGTTAACAGAAGGCACGGCAAGGGAAGGGAAGGAAAAGGCAAGGCAAGGCAAGGCAAGGAAAGGCTAGGGCACGGCAACGCAATGCGAGGCACTGCACGGCAAGGAAAGGAAAGGGAATCGGGAGGCAAGGCAAAGCAAGGCAAGTCAAGGGTAACGGAAGGCTCGGCAAAGCAAGAAAATGTTAACGGAAGGCACGGCAAGGGAAGGGAAGGACAAGGCAAGGCACGGCCAGGCAAGTCAAGGCTAATGCAAGGCAAGGCAAGGCCACTCAATGCATGGCAAAGCAAGGTAAGGGTAAGGCAAAGCAGGGCAAGGCAAGGGAAGGACAAGGCAAGGCACGGCAAGGCAAGGGTAACGGAAGGCACGGCAAGGCAAGACCAGGGTAAAGGAAGGGAAGGCACGGCAAGGCAAGGCAAGGCTAAGGCACGACAACGCAAGGCTAGGCAATGCACGGCAAGGCAAGGAAAGGGTAACGGAAGGCAAGGCAAGGCAAGGCTAAGGCACGACAACGCATGGCTAGGCAGTGCACGGCAAGGCAAGGAAAGGGTAACGGAAAGCAAGGCACGGCAAGGCAAGGCAAGGCTAAGGCAACTCAACGCAACGCAAGGCAACGCAAAGTTAAGGCAAGGCAAGGCAAGGGTAACGGAAGGGAACGCACAGCAATGCAAGGCAAGGCGAAGGCAAGGCAACGCAAGGCAACGCAAAGTTAAGACAAGGCAAGGAACGGGAAACAGTGGGCAAGGCAATGCAAGGCAAAGCAAGGCAAGGAAAGGGTAACGGAAGTCAAGGCAAGGCTAGGCAAGGCAAGGCAAGGATAAGGCAAGGCAACTCAAGGCAAGGCAAGGAAAGGGTAACGGAAAGCAAGGCACGGCAAGGCAAGGCAAGGCTAAGGCAACTCAACGCAACGCAAGGCAACGCAAAGTTAAGGCAAGGCAAGGCAAGGGTAACGGAAGGGAACGCACAGCAATGCAAGGCAAGGCGAAGGCAAGGCAACGCAAGGCAACGCAAAGTTAAGACAAGGCAAGGAACGGGAAACAGTGGGCAAGGCAATGCAAGGCAAAGCAAGGCAAGGAAAGGGTAACGGAAGTCAAGGCAAGGCTAGGCAAGGCAAGGCAAGGATAAGGCAAGGCAACTCAAGGCAAGGCAAGGAAACGGTAACGGAAGGCAAGGCACTGCAAGTCAAAGCAAGGCTAAGGCAAGGCAACGCAAGGCTAGGCAATGCAAGACAAGGAAAGTGTAACGGCAGGTATGGCAAGGCAAGGCAAGGACAAGGCAAGGCACGGCAAGGCAAGGCAAGGCTAAGGCAACGCAACGCAACGCAAGGCAATGTGAAGTTAAGGCCAGGAAAGGAAAGGGAAACAGAAGGCAAGGCAATGTAAAGCAAAGCAAGGCAAGGAAAGGGTAATGGAAGGCAAGGCAAGGCAAGGCAAAGCAAGGCAAGGCAAGGCAAAGCAAGGCAAGGCAAGGCAAGGCGAGGGTAACAGAAGGGACGGCAAGGCAAGGGAAGGACAAGGCAAGGCACGGCAAGGCAAGGAAAGTCTAATGTAAGGCAACGCAAGGCTAGGCAATGCACGGCAAGGGAAGGGAAGGGTAACGGAAGGCAAGGCAAGGCAAAGCAAGAAAAGGCAAGGGTAACAGACGGCACGGCAAGGCAAGGCAAGCCAAGTAAGGCTAAGGAAAGGCAAGGAAAAGCTATGGCACGACAACGCAAGGCTAGCCAATGCACCGCAAGGAAAGGAAAGGGTAACCGAAGGCAAGGCAAAGCAAGGCAAGTCAAGGGTAACGGAAGGCACGGCAAGGCAAGAAAATGTTAACAGAAGGCACGGCAAGGGAAGGGAAGGAAAAGGCAAGGCAAGGCAAGGCAAGGAAAGGCTAGGGCACGGCAACGCAATGCGAGGCACTGCACGGCAAGGAAAGGAAAGGGAATCGGGAGGCAAGGCAAAGCAAGGCAAGTCAAGGGTAACGGAAGGCACGGCAAAGCAAGAAAATGTTAACTGAAGGCACGGCAAGGGAAGGGAAGGACAAGGCAAGGCACGGCCAGGCAAGTCAAGGCTAATGCAAGGCAAGGCAAGGCCACTCAATGCATGGCAAGGCAAGGTAAGGGTAAGGGAAAGCAGGGCAAGGGAAGGGAAGGACAAGGCAAGGCACGGCAAGGCAAGGGTAACGGAAGGCACGGCAAGGCAAGACAAGGGTAACGGAAGGGAAGGCACGGCAAGGCAAGGCAAGGCTAAGGCACGAGAACGCAAGGCTAGGCAATGCACGGCAAGGCAAGGAAAGGGTAACGGAAGGCAAGGCAAGGCTAAGGCACGACAACGCATGGCTAGGCAGTGCACGGCAAGGCAAGGAAAGGGTAACGGAAAGCAAGGCACGGCAAGGCAAGGCAAGGCTAAGGTAACTCAACGCAACGCAAGGCAACGCAAAGATAAGGCAAGGCAAGGCAAGGGTAACGGAAGGGAACGCACAGCAATGCAAGGCAAGGCGAAGGCAAGGCAACGCAAGGCAACGCAAAGTTAAAACAAGGCAGGGAAAGGGAAACAGTGGGCAAGGCAATGCAAGGCAAAGCAAGGCAAGGAAAGGGTAACGGAAGTCAAGGCAAGGCCAGGCAAGGCAAGGCAAGGCAAAGAAAGACAAAGGTAGGGAAGGCAAGGGTAACGGAAGGGACGGCAAGGCAAGGGAAGGTCAAGGCAAGGGACGGCAAGGCAAGGAAAGGCTAAGGAAAGGCAACGCAATGCTAGGCAATGCACGGCAAGGCAAGGGAAGGGTAACGGTAGGCAAGGCAAAGCAAGGCAAGGCAAGGCAAGGCAAAGAAAGGCAAAGGAAGGCAAGGTAAGGGTAATGGAAGGCACGGCATGACAAGGGAAGGACAAGACAAGGCAAGGCACGGGAAGGCAAGGCAACGCAAGGCAAGGCAAGTTGAAGGACAGGAAAGCCATCCAATGCCAAGGTAAGGGGAGGCAAGGCTAAGGCACGAAAACGCAAGGCTAGGCAATGCACGGCAACCAAGGAAAGGGTAATGGAAGGCAGGGCAACGCAATGCAAAGCAAGTCACGGGAAGTGTAACGGAAGGCACGGCAAGGCAAGGGAAGGACAAGGTAAGGCACGGCAAGGAAGGCAAGGCTAAGACAAGGCAACGCAAGGCTAGGCAATGCACGGCAAGGCAAGGAAAGGGTAAAGGAAGGTAAGGCACGGCAAGGCAATGCAAAGATGAGGAAAGGCAACGCAAGGCAATACAAAGTGAAGGCAAGACAACACAAGGAAGGCTAAGGCAACGGGAGGCAGCAAGGCAAGGGTAACGGACGGCACGGCAAGGCAAGACAAGGGTAACGGAAGGTTCGGCAAACCAAGGGAAGGACAAGGCAAGGCACTGCAAGGCAAGGCAAGTCTAAGGCATGACAACGCAAGGCTAGGCAATAGACGGCAAGGCAAGGAAAGGGTAACGGAAGGAAAGGCACGGCAAGGCAAGGCAAGGTTAAGGCAAGGCAACACAAGGCTTGGCAATGCACGCCAAGTCAAGGAAAGGGTAACGGAATGAAAGGCACGGCAAGGCCAGGAAAGTGTAACGGATGGCAAGGCAAGGAAGGGCAAGGCAAGGCAAGGCTAAAGCACTACAATGCAAGGCTAGGCAATGCACGGATAAGGCAAGGAAAGGGTAACGGAAAGCAAGGCAAGGCAAAGCAAGGCAAGTCAAGGGTAAAGGAAGGCGCGGCAAGGCAAGACAAGGTAATGTAAGGCTAAGGCAAGGCATTGCCTTGCAAGGCCAGGTTAAGGGAAGGCAAGACAAGCAAGGTTAAGGGAAGGAGAGACAAAGCTAATGGACAACAAAGCAAGGCTAGGCAATGCACGGCAAGGCAAGGAGAGGGTATCGGAAGGGAAGGCAACGCAAGACAAGGAATGGGTAACGGAAGGCATGGCAAGGAAAGGGAAGGACAAGGCAAGGCACGGCAAGGCAAGGCAAGGCTAAGGCAACGCAACGCAACGCAAGGCAATGCGAAGTTAAGGCAATGAAAGGAAAGGCTAACAGAAGGCAAGGCAATGCAAGGCAAAGCAAGGGAAGGAAAGGGTAATGGAAGGGCAGGCAAGGCAAGGCAAAGAAAGGCAAGGAAAGGCAAAGCAAGGCAAGGCAAGGGTAACGGAAGGGACGGAAAGGCAAGGGAAGGACAAAGCAAGGCAAGGCAAGGAAAGGCTAGGGCAAGGCAACGCAAGGCTAGCCAATGCACGGGAATGCTAGGAATGGGCAACGGAAGGCAAGGCGAGGCAAGGCTAGGGCACGGCAACGCAAGGCTATTCAATGCACGGCAAGGAAAGGAAAGGGTAACGGGAGGCAAGGCCAATCAAGGCAAGTCAAGGGTAACGGAAGGCACGGCAAGTCAAGAAAATGTTAACGAAGGCACGGCAAGGGAAGGGAAGGACAAGGCAAGGTACGGTAAGGCAAGGAAACGCTAAGGTTAGGCAACGCAAGGCTAGGCAATGCACGGGAAGGCAAGGAATGGGTAACGGAAGGCAAGGCAAGGCAATTCAAAGAAAGGCAAAGGAAGGCAAGGTAAGGTTAATGGAAGGCACGGCATGACAAGGGAAGGACAAGGCAAGGCAAGGCACGGGAAGGCAAGGCAAGGCTAAGGCAAGGCAAGGTGAAGGCCAGGCAAGCCAAGCAAGGCTATGTTAAGTGGAGGCAATGCTGAGCCACGAAAACGCAAGGCTAGGCCATGCACGGCAAGGCAAGGAAAGGGTAACAGAAGGGAAGGCAAGGCAAGGCAAAGCAAGGCAAGGGAAGTGTAACGGAAGGCACGGCAATGCAAAGGAAAGCCAAGGGAAGGTACGGCAAGACAAGGCAAGGATAAGGCAAGGCAACTCAAGGCAAGGCAAGGAAACGGTAACGGAAGGCAAGGCACGGCAAGTCAAAGCAAGGCTAAGGCAAGGCAACGCAAGGCTAGGCAATGCACGGCAAGGCAAATCAAGGGTAACGGAAGGCAAAGCACGGCCAGGCATTGCAATGATGAGGAAAGGCAAAGAAAGGCAATGCAAAGTGAAGGCAACACAACACAAGCAAGGCTAAGGAAAGGGGAGGCAAGGGAAGGCAAGGGTAACGGAAGGCACGGCAAGGTAAGACAAGGGTAAAAGAAGGCTCAGCAAGACAAGGTAAGGACAAGGCAATGCACGGCAAGGCAAGACAGTGGTAACGGAAGGCAAGGAACGGCAAGGCAAGGAAAGGCTAAGGCAACGCAACGCAACGCAAGGCAACGCGAAGTTAAAGCAAGGCAAGGAACGGGTAACGGAAGGGAAGGCGAAAGGCACGGAAAGGGTAACGGAAGGCATGGCACGGCAAGGCAAGGCAAGGCTAAGGCAAGGCAAGGCAAGGCAAAGCAAGGCAAGGCAAGGGTAACGGAAGCGACAGCAAGGTAAGGGAAGGAAAACGCAAGGCACGGCAAGGCAAGGAAAGGCTAAGGTAAGGCAACGCAAGGCAATAGACAGGAAGGCAAGGAAAGCTTAACGGAAGGCAAGGCACGGCAAGGCAAGGCAAGGCAAAGGCAACGCAGCGCAACGCAAGGCAACGCAAAGTTAAGGCAAGGCAAGGCAAGGGTAAGGGTAGGGAAGGCAAGGCAAGGAAAACAAGGCAAGGCAAGGGTAACGAAAGGCACAGCAAGGGAAGGGAAAGACAAGGCAAGGCAAGGCAAGGCAAGGATAAGGCAAGGCAACGCAAAGCAAGGCAAGATTAAGGGAAGGCAAGCCAAGCAAGCTTAAGGCAAGTGGAGACAAGGCGCAGGCACTACAACTCAAGACTACGTAATGCACGGCAAGGCAAGGAAAGGGTAACAGAATGCAAGGCAATGCAAGGCAAAGCAAGGCAAGCAAAGGGTAACGGAAATCACAGCAAGGCATGGAAAGGGTAACGGAAGGCATGGCAAGGCAGGGCAAAGCAAGGCAAGGCAAGGGTAACTGAAGTCTTGGCAAGGAAAGGGAAGGACAAGGCAAGCCACGGCAAGGCAAGGCAAGGCTAAGGCAACGCAAAGCAAAGCAACGCGAAGTTATGGCAAGGCAAGGAAAGGGTAACGGACGGCAAGGCACGGCAATGCAAGGAAAGGGTAACGGAAGGCAAGGGACGGCAAGGCAAGGGAAGGATAAGGCAACGCAACGCAACGCAAGGCAACACAAAGTTAATGCAAGGCAAAGCAAGGGTAACGGTAGGGAAGGCAAGGTAAGGCAAGGCAAGGCAAGTCTAAGGCATGAAAACGCAAGGCTAGGCAATGCACTGCAAGGCAAGTAAAGGGTAACGGAAGGCAAGGCAAGGCAAGGCTAGGGCACGGCAAAGCAAGGCTAGGCAATGCACGGCAAGGAAAGGAAAGGGAACCGGGATGCAAGGCAAAGCAAGGCAAGTCAAGGATAACGGAAGGCACAGCAAGGCAAGAAAATGTTAACGAAGGCACGGCAAGGGAAGGGAAGGACAAGGCAAGGTACGGCAAGGCAAGGCAAGGCTAAGGCAACGCAACGCAACGCAAGGCAACACAAAGTTAATGCAAGGCAAAGGAAGGGTAACGGTAGGGAAGGCAAGGCAACGCAAGGCAAAGCAAAGTTAAGGCAAGGCAAGGAAAAGGTAACAGAAAGCAACGCAATGCAAGGCAAAGCAAGGCAAGGCAAGGCAAAGCAAGGCAAGGCAAGGGTAACGGAAGGGACGGAAAGGTAATGGAAGGAAACGGCAAGGCACCGCAAGGCAAGGAAAGGCTAAGGTAAGGCAACGGAAGGCTAGGCAATGCAGGGGAGAGCAAGGGAAGAGTAAGGGAAGGCAAGGCAAGGCAAAGCAAGAAAACGCAAGGGTAACAGAGGGCACGGCCAGGCAAGGCAAGCCAAGTAAGGCTAAGGCAAGGCAAGGAAAGGCTATGGCACGGCAACGCAAGGCTAGGCAATGCACCGCAAGGAAAGGAGAGGGTAACCGAAGGCAAGGCAAAGCAAGGCAAGTAAAGGGTAACGGAAGGCACGGCAAGGCAAGAAAATGTTAACGGAAGGCACGGCAAGGGAAGGGAAGGACAAGGCAAGGCACGGCAAGGAAAGGCAAGGCTAACGCAAGGTAAGGCAAGGCCAGGCAATGCATGGCAAGGCAAGGTAAGGGTAAGGGAAAGCACGGCAAGGCAAGGGAAGGCAAGTCAAGGGTAAAGGAAGGCGCGGCAAGGCAAGACAAGGTAATGTAAGGCTAAGGCAAGGCATTGCCTTGCAAGGCCAGGTTAAGGGAAGGCAAGACAAGCAAGGTTAAAGGAAGGAGAGACAAAGCTAATGGACAACAAAGCAAGGCTAGGCAATGCACGGCAAGGCAAGGAGAGGGTAACGGAAGGGAAGGCAACGCAAGACAAGGAATGGGTAACGGAAGGCATGGCAAGGAAAGGGAAGGACAAGGCAAGGCACGGCAAGGCAAGGCAAGGCTAAGGCAACGCAACGCAACGCAAGGCAATGCGAAGTTAAGGCAATGAAAGGAAAGGCTAAGAGAAGGCAAGGCAATGCAAGGCAAAGCAAGGGAAGGAAAGGGTAATGGAAGGGCAGGCAAGGCAAGGCAAAGAAAGGCAAGGAAAGGCAAAGCAAGGCAAGGCAAGGGTAACGGAAGGGACGGAAAGGCAAGGGAAGGACAAAGCAAGGCAAGGCAAGGAAAGGCTAGGGCAAGGCAACGCAAGGCTAGCCAATGCACGGGAATGCTAGGAATGGGCAACGGAAGGCAAGGCGAGGCAAGGCTAGGGCACGGCAACGCAAGGCTATTCAATGCACGGCAAGGAAAGGAAAGGGTAACGGGAGGCAAGGCCAATCAAGGCAAGTCAAGGGTAACGGAAGGCACGGCAAGTCAAGAAAATGTTAACGAAGGCACGGCAAGGGAAGGGAAGGACAAGGCAAGGTACGGTAAGGCAAGGAAACGCTAAGGTTAGGCAACGCAAGGCTAGGCAATGCACGGGAAGGCAAGGAATGGGTAACGGAAGGCAAGGCAAGGCAATTCAAAGAAAGGCAAAGGAAGGCAAGGTAAGGTTAATGGAAGGCACGGCATGACAAGGGAAGGACAAGGCAAGGCAAGGCACGGGAAGGCAAGGCAAGGCTAAGGCAAGGCAAGGTGAAGGCCAGGCAAGCCAAGCAAGGCTATGTTAAGTGGAGGCAATGCTGAGCCACGAAAACGCAAGGCTAGGCCATGCACGGCAAGGCAAGGAAAGGGTAACAGAAGGGAAGGCAAGGCAAGGCAAAGCAAGGCAAGGGAAGTGTAACGGAAGGCACGGCAATGCAAAGGAAAGCCAAGGGAAGGTACGGCAAGACAAGGCAAGGATAAGGCAAGGCAACTCAAGGCAAGGCAAGGCAACGGTAACGGAAGGCAAGGCACGGCAAGTCAAAGCAAGGCTAAGGCAAGGCAACGCAAGGCTAGGCAATGCACGGCAAGGCAAGGAAAGGGTAACGGAAGGGAAGGCAATGCAAGACAAGGAAAGGGTAACGGCAGGTATGGCAAGGCAAGGCAAGGACAAGGCAAGGCACGGCAAGGCAAGGCAAGGCTAAGGCAACGCAACGCAACGCAAGGCAATGTGAACTTAAGGCCAGGAAAGGAAAGGGTAACAGAAGGCAAGGCAATGCAAAGCAAAGCAAGGCAAGGAAAGGGTAATGGAAGGCAAGGCAAGGCAAGGCAAGGCAAGGCAAGGCTAAAGCAACGCAACGCAACGCAAGGCATCACAAAGTTAATGCAAGGCAAAGCAAGGGTAACGGTAGGGAAGGCAAGGCAAGGCAAGGCAAGTCTAAGGCATGAAAACGCAAGGCTAGGCAATGCACGGCAAGGCAAGTAAAGGTTAACCGAAGGCAAGGCAAGGCAAGGCTAGGGCACGGCAAAGCAAGGCTAGGCAATGCACGGCAAGGAAAGGAAAGGGAACCGGGAGGCAAGGCAAAGCAAGGCAAGTCAAGGGTAACGGAAGGCACGGCAAAACAAGAGAATGTTAACGGAAGGCACGGCAAGGGAAGGGAAGGACAAGGCAAGGCACGGCCCGGCAAGGCAAGGCTAAGGCAAGGCAAGGCAAGGCCAGGCAATGCATGGCAAGGCAAGGTAAGGGTAAGGGAAAGCACGGCAAGGCAAGGGAAGGACAAGGCAAGGCACGGCAAGTCAAGGGTAACGGAAGGCAAGGCACGGCAAGGCGAGTCAAGGCTAAGGCACGACAACGCAAGGCTAGGCAATGCACGACAAGGCAAGGAAAGGGTAACGGAAGGCAAGGCAAGGCAAGGCTAAGGCACGACAACGCAAGGGTAGGCAATGCACGGCAACGGAAAGAAAGGGTAACGGAAGGCAATGCAAGGCAAGGCAAAGCAAGGCAAGGCAAGGGTAAAGGAAGATACAGCAAGGCAAGACAATGGTAACGGAAGGCAAGGCACGGCAAGGCAAAGGAAAGACAAGGGAAGGCATGGCAAGGCAAGGCAAGGATAAGGCAAGGCAACTCAAGGCAAGGCAAGGAAAGGGTAACGGAAGGAAAGGCACGGCAAGTCAAAGAAAGGCTAAGGCAAGGCAACGCAAGGCTAGGCAATGCACGGCAAGGCAAGGAAAGGGTAACGGAAGGCAAGGCAAGGCAAGGCTAAGGCACGACAACGAAGGGTAGGCAATGCACGGCAACGGAAAGAAAGGGTATCGGAAGGCAATGCAAGGCAAGGCAAAGCAAGGCAAGGCAAGGGTAAAGGAAGATACAGCAAGGCAAGACAATGGTAACGGAAGGCAAGGCACGGCAAGGCAAAGGAAAGACAAGGGAAGGCATGGCAAGGCAAGGCAAGGACAAGGCAACTCAAGGCAAGGCAAGGAAAGGGTAACAGAAGGAAAGGCACGGCAAGTCAAAGAAAGGCTTAGGCAAGGAAACGCAAGGCTAGGCAATGCACGGCAAGGCAAGGAAAGGGTAACGGAAGGCAAAGCACGGCAAGGCAATGCAATACTGAGGAAAGGCAAAGCAAGGCAATGCAAAGTGAAGGCAACACAACACAGGCAAGGCTCAGGCAAGGGGAGGCAAGGGAAGGCAAGGGTAATGGAAGGCACGGCAAGGCAAGACAACGGTAACAGAAGGCTCGGCAACGCAAGGTAAGGACAAGGCAAGGGACGGCAAGGAAAGACAATGCTAACGGAAGGCAAGGAACGGCAAGGCAAGGAAAGGCTAAGGCAACGCAACGCAACGCAAGGCAACGCGAAGTTAAGGAAAGTCAAGGAACGGGTAAGGGAAGGGAAGGCACGGAAAGGCACGGAAAGTGTAACGGAAGGCAAGGCACGGCAAGGAAAGGCAAGGCTAAGGCAAGGCAACGCAAGGCAAAGCAAAGTTAAGGCAAGGCAAGGAAAAGGTAACAGAAAGCAAGGCAATGCAAGGCAAAGCAAGGCAGGGCAAGGCAAAGCAAGGCAAGGCAAGGGTAACGGAAGGGACGGCAAGGTAAGGGAAGGAAAAGGCAAGGCACGGCAAGGCAAGACAATGGTAACGGAAGGGAAGGCACGGCAAAGCAAGGAAAGGCTAAGGCAACGCAACTCAATGCAAGGCAACGCGAAGTTAAGGCAAGGCAAGGAACGGGTAACGGAAGGCAAGGAACGGAAAGGCACGGTAAGGGTAACGGAAGGCAAGGCACGGAAAGGCAAGGCAAGGCTAAGGCAAGGCAACGCAAGGCAAGGCAAGGTTAAGGCCAGGCAAGCCAAGCAAGGCTATGTTAAGTGGAGGCAAGGCTAAGCCACGAAAACGCGAGGCTAGGCCATGCACGGCAAGGCAAGGAAAGGGTAACGTAAGGGAAGGCAAGGCAAGGCAAAGCAAGGCAAGGGAAGTGTAACGGAATGCACGGCAAGGCAAAGGAAAGACAAGGGAAGGCACGGCAAGGCAAGGCAAGGATAAGGCAAGGCAACTCAAAGCAAGGCAAGGAAAGGGTAACAGAAGGAAAGGCACGGCAAGCCAATGCAAGGCTAAGGCAAGGCAACGCAAGGCTAGGCAATGCACGGCAAGGCAAATCAAGGGTAACGGAAGGCAAAGCACGGCAAGGCATTGCAATGATGAGGAAAGGCAAAGAAAGGCAATGCAAAGTGAAGGCAACACAACACAAGCAAGGCTAAGGAAAGGGGAGGCAAGGGAAGGCAAGGGTAACGGAAGGCACGGCAAGGTAAGACAAGGGTAAAAGAAGGCTCAGCAAGACAAGGTAAGGACAAGGCAATGCACGGCAAGGCAAGACAGTGGTAACGGAAGGCAAGGAACGGCAAGGCAAGGAAAGGCTAAGGCAACGCAACGCAACGCAAGGCAACGCGAAGTTAAAGCAAGGCAAGGAACGGGTAACGGAAGGGAAGGCGAAAGGCACGGAAAGGGTAACGGAAGGCATGGCACGGCAAGGCAAGGCAAGGCTAAGGCAAGGCAACGCAAGGCAAAGCAAGGCAAGGCAAGGGTAACGGAAGCGACAGCAAGGTAAGGGAAGGAAAACGCAAGGCACGGCAAGGCAAGGAAAGGCTAAGGTAAGGCAACGCAAGGCTAGGCAGTGCAGGGTAAGGCAAGGGAAGGGTAACGGAAGGCAAGGCAAGGAAAAGCAAGAAACGCAAGGGTAACAGAGGGCACGGCAAGGCAAGGCAAGCCAAGTAAGGATAAGGCAAGGCAAGGAAAGGCTATGGCACAACAACGCAAGGCTAGGCAATGCACCGCAAGGAAAGGAAAGGGTAACCGAAGGCAAGGCAAAGCAAGGCAAATCAAGGGTAACGGAAGGCACGGCAAAGCAAGAAAATGTTAACGGAAGGCACGGCAAGGGGAGAGAAGGACAATGCAAGGCACGGCAAAGCAAGGCAAGGCTAATGCAAGGCAAGGCAAGGCCAGGCAATGCATGGCCAGGCAAGGTAAGGGTAAGGGAAACACGGCAAGGCAAGGGAAGGACAAGGCAAGGCACGGCAAGGCAAGGGTAACGGAAGGCATGGCAATGCAAGACAAGGGTAATGGAAGGTAAGGCACGGCAAGGGAAGGCAAGGGTAACAGAATGCTCGGCAAGGCAAGGTAAGGACAAGGCAAGGCACGGCAAGGCAAGGAAAGGCTAAGGTAAGGCAACGCAAGGCTAGGCAATGCACGGCAAGGAAAGGAAAGGGTAACGGGAGGCAAGGCAAAGCACGGCAAATCAAAGGTAATGGAAGGCACGGCAAGGGAAGGGCAGGACAATGCAACGCACGGCAAGGCAAGGTAATGCTAATGCAAGGCATGGCAAGGCCAGGCAATGCATGGCAAGGCAAGGTAAGGGTAAGGGAAAGCACGGCAAGGCAAGGGAAGGACAAGGCAAGGCACGGCAAGGCAAGGGTAACGGAAGGCATGGCAAGGCAAGACAAGGGTAACGGAAGGCAAGGCTCGGCAAGGCAAGGCAAGGGTAACAGAAGGCTCGGCAAGGCAAGGTAAGGACAAGGCAAGGCACGGCAAGGCAAGACAATGGTAACGGAAGGCAAGGCACGGCAAGGCAAGGAAAGGCTAAGGCAACGCAACGTAGCGCAAGGCAACGCGAAATTAAGGCAAGGCAAGGAACGGGTAACGGAAGGCAAGGCACGGAGAGGCACGGAAAGGGTAACGGAAAGCAAGGCACGGCAAGGCAAGGGAAGGACAAGACAAGGCACGGCAAGGCAAGGCAAGGTTAACAGACGGCACGGCAAGGCAAGGCAAGCCAAGTAAAGCTAAGGCAAGCCTAGGAAAGTCTATGGCACGACAACCCAAGGCTAGGCAATGCACCGCAAGGAAAGGAAAGGGTAACCGAAGGCAAGGCAAAGCAAAGCAAGTCAAGGGTAACGGAAGGCACGGCAAGGCAAGAAAATGTTAACGGAAGGCACAGCAAGGCAAGGGAAGGACAAGGCAAGGCACGGCAAGGCAAGGAAAGGGTAAAGGAATGTAAGGCACGGCAAGGCAATGCAAAGATGAGGAAAGGCAACGCAAGGCAATACAAAGTGAAGGCAAGACAACACAAGCAAGGCTAAGGCAACGGGAGGCAGCAAGGCAAGGGTAACGGACGGCACGGCAAGGCAAGACAAGGGTAACGGAACGCTCGGCAAACCAAGGGAAGGACAAGGCCAGGCACTGAAAGGCAAGGCAAGTCTAAGCCATGACAACGCAAGGCTAGGCAATAGACGGCAAGGCAAGAAAGGGTAACGGAAGGCAAGGCAGGGCAAGGCAAGGCAAGGTTAAGGCAAGGCAACACAAGGCTAGGCAATGCACGGCAAGGCAAGGAAAGGGTAACGGAATGCAAGGCACGGCAAGGCCAGGAAAGGGTAACGGAAGGCAAGGCAAGGAAAGGCAAGGCAAGGCAAGGCAAGGCTAAAGCACTACAATTCAAGGCTAGGCAATGCACGGATAAGGCAAGACAAGGTAATGTAAAGCTAAGGCAGGGCATTGCCTTGCAAGGCCAGGTTAATGGAAGGCAAGACAAGGAAGGGTAAGGGAAGGAGAGACAAAGCTAATGCACAACAAAGCAAGGCTAGGCAATGCACGGCAAGGCAAGGAAAGGGTAACAGAAGGCAACGCAATGCAAGGCAAAGCAAAGCAAAGCAAGGGTAACGGAAGGCACGGCAAGGGAGGACAAGGGTAACAGAAGGGTCGGCAAGGCAAGGGAAGGACAAGGCAAGGCACGGAAAGGCAAGGGTAACGGAAGGCAAGGCAGAAAACGCAAGGCAGGCAAGCAGCAAGGCAAGGCAAGGGTAACGGAAGGCAAGGCAAGGCAAGCAAAGAAGGCAAGGCAAGGGAAAGGAAGGCAACAGCAAGGCAAAGGTAACTGAAGGGAAACCGCAATGCAAGGTAACGGCAAGGCAAGGCACGGAAAGGCAAGGCAAGGAACAGAAGGCTCAAGCAAGGCAAGGTAATGAAAAGGCAAGGCACGGCAAGGCAAGACAATGGTAATGGAAGGCAAGGCACGGCAAGGCAAGGAAAGGCAAAGGCAACGCAACGCAATGCAAGGCAACGCGAAGTTAAGGCAAGGCAAGGAACGGGTAACGGAAGGCAAGGAATGGAAAGGCACGGAAAGGGTAACGGAACGCAAGGCACGGCAAGGCAAGGCAAGGCTAAGGCAAGGCAACGCAAGGCAAGGCAAGGTTAAGGCCAGGCAAGCCAAGTAAGGCTATGTTAAGTGGAGGCAAGGCTAAGCCAGGTAAACGCAAGGCTAGGCCATGCACGGCAAGGCAAGGAAAGGGTAACGGAAGGGAAGGCAAGGCAAGGCAAAGCAAGGCAAGGGAAGTGTAACGGAAAGAACGGCAAGGCAAAGGAAAGACAAGGGAAGGCACGGCAAGGCAAGGCATGGATAAGGCAAGGCAACTCAAGGCAAGGCAAGGAAAGGGTAACGGAAGGCAAGGCACGGCAAGTCAAAGCAACGCTAAGCCAAGGCAACGCAGGGCTAGGCAATGCACGGCAAGGCAAGGAAAGGGTAACGGAAGGCAAAGCACGGCAAGGCATTGCAATGCTGAGGAAAGGCAAAGCAAGGCAAAGAAAAGTGAAGGCAACACAACACAAGCAAGGCTAAGGCAAGGGGAGGCAAGGGAAGGCAAGGGTAAAAGAAGGGTCGGCAAGGCAAGGTAAGGACAAGGCAATGCACGGCAAGGCAAGACAGTGGTAACGGAAGGCAAGGAACGGAAAGGCAAGGCAAGGCTAAGGCAAGGCAACGCAAGGCAAAGCAAAGTTAAGGCAAGGCAAGGAAATGGTAACAGAAAGCAAGGCAATGCAAGGCAAAGCAAGGCAAGGGAAGGCAAAGCAAGGCAAAGCAAGGCAAGGCAAGGGTAACGGAAGGGACGGCAAGGTAAGGGAAGGAAAACGCAAGGCACGGCAAGGGAAGGAAAGGCTAAGGTAAGGCAACGCAAGGCTAGGCAATGCACGGCAAGGCAAGGGAAGGGTAACGGAAGGCAAGGCAAGGCAAAGCAAGAAAACTCAAGAGTAACAGAGTGCACGGCAAGGCAAGGCAAGCCAAGTAAGGCTAAGGAAAGGCAAGGAAAGGCTATGGCACGACAACGCTAGGCTAGGCAATGCACCGCAAGGAAAGGAAAGGGTAACCGAAGGCAAGGCAAAGCAAGGCAAGTCAAGGGTAACGGAAGGCACGGCAAGGTAAGAAAATGTAAACGGAAGGCACGGCAAGGGAAGGGAAGGACAAGGCTAGGCAAGGAAAGGCTAGGGCAAGGCAACTCAAGGCTAGGCAATGTACGGCAAGGCAAGGAAAGGGTAAAGGAAGGCAAGGCACGTCAAGGCAATGCAAAGCTGAGGAAAGGCAACGCAAGGCAATGCAAAGTGAAGGCAAGACATCCCAAGCAAGGCTAAAGCAAGGGGAGGCAAGGCAAGGCAAGGGTAACGCAAGGCACGGCAAGGCAAGACAAGTGTAATGGAAGGCTCGGCAAGGCAAGGGGGAGGACAAGGCAAGGCACGGCAAGGCAAGGCAAGTCTAAGGCATGACAACGCAAGGCTAGGAAATAGACGGGAAGGCAATGAAAGGGTAACGGAAGGCAAGGCACGGCAAGGCAAGGCAAGGCTAAGGCAACGCAACGCAACGCAAGGCAACACAAAGTTAATGCAAGGCAAAGCAAGGGTAACGGTAGGGAAGGCAAGGCAAGGCAAGGCAAGTCTAAGGCATGAAAACGCAAGGCTAGGCAATGCACGGCAAGGAAAGTAAAGGTTAACGGAAGGAAACGCAAGGCAAGGCTAGGGCACGGCAAAGCAAGGCTAGGCAATGCACGGCAAGGAAAGGAAATGGAACCGGGAGGCAAGGCAAAGCAAGGCAAGTCAAGGGTAACGGAAGGCACGGCAAAGCAAGAAAATGTTAACGGAAGGCACGGCAAGGGAAGGGAAGGACAAGGCAAGTCACGGCCCGGCAAGGCAAGGCTAATGCAAGGCAAGGCAAGGCCAGGCAATGCATGGCAAGGCAAGGTAAGGGTAAGGGAAAGCACGGCAAGGCAAGGGAAGGACAAGGCAAGGCACGGCAAGTCAAGGGTAACGGAAGGCAAGGCACGGCAAGGCGAGTCAAGGCTAAGGCACGACAACGCAAGGCTAGGCAATGCACGACAAGGCAAGGAAAGGGTAACGGAAGGCAAGGCAAGGCAAGGCTAAGGCACGACAACGCAAGGGTAGGCAATGCACGGCAACGGAAAGAAAGGGTAACGGAAGGCAATGCAAGGCAAGGCAAAGCAAGGCAAGGCAAGGGTAAAGGAAGATACAGCAAGGCAAGACAATGGTAACGGAAGGCAAGGCACGGCAAGGCAAAGGAAAGACAAGGGAAGGCATGGCAAGGCAAGGCAAGGATAAGGCAAGGCAACTCAAGGCAAGGCAAGGAAAGGGTAACGGAAGGAAAGGCACGGCAAGTCAAAGAAAGGCTAAGGCAAGGCAACGCAAGGCTAGGCAATGCACGGCAAGGCAAGGAAAGGGTAACGGAAGGCAAGGCAAGGCAAGGCTAAGGCACGACAACGAAGGGTAGGCAATGCACGGCAACGGAAAGAAAGGGTATCGGAAGGCAATGCAAGGCAAGGCAAAGCAAGGCAAGGCAAGGGTAAAGGAAGATACAGCAAGGCAAGACAATGGTAACGGAAGGCAAGGCACGGCAAGGCAAAGGAAAGACAAGGGAAGGCATGGCAAGGCAAGGCAAGGATAAGGCAAGGCAACTCAAGGCAAGGCAAGGAAAGGGTAACGGAAGGAAAGGCACGGCAAGTCAAAGAAAGGCTAAGGCAAGGCAACGCAAGGCTAGGCAATGCACGGCAAGGCAAGGAAAGGGTAACGGAAGGCAAAGCACGGCAAGGCAATGCAATACTGAGGAAAGGCAAAGCAAGGCAATGCAAAGTGAAGGCAACACAACACAGGCAAGGCTAAGGCAAGGGGAGGCAAGGGAAGGCAAGGGTAACGGAAGGCACGGCAAGGCAAGACAACGGTAACAGAAGGCTCGGCAACGCAAGGTAAGGACAAGGCAAGGGACGGCAAGGCAAGACAATGCTAACGGAAGGCAAGGAACGGCAAGGCAAGGAAAGGCTAAGGCAACGCAACGAAACGCAAGGCAACGCGAAGTTAAGGAAAGCCAAGGAACGGGTAACGGAAGGGAAGGCACGGAAAGGCACGGAAAGGGTAACGGAAGGCAAGGCACGGCAAGGAAAGGCAAGGCTAAGGCAAGGCAACGCAAGGCAAAGCAAAGTTAAGGCAAGGCAAGGAAAAGGTAACAGAAAGCAAGGCAATGCAAGGCAAAGCAAGGCAAGGCAAGGCAAAGCAAGGCAAGGCAAGGGTAACGGAAGGGACGGCAAGGTAAGGGAAGGAAAAGGCAAGGCACGGCAAGGCAAGACAATGGTAACGGAAGGGAAGGCACGGCAAAGCAAGGAAAGGCTAAGGCAACGCAACTCAATGCAAGGCAACGCGAAGTTAAGGCAAGGCAAGGAACGGGTAACGGAAGGCAAGGAACGGAAAGGCACGGTAAGGGTAACGGAAGGCAAGGCACGGAAAGGCAAGGCAAGGCTAAGGCAAGGCAACGCAAGGCAAGGCAAGGTTAAGGCCAGGCAAGCCAAGCAAGGCTATGTTAAGTGGAGGCAAGGCTAAGCCACGAAAACGCGAGGCTAGGCCATGCACGGCAAGGCAAGGAAAGGGTAACGTAAGGGAAGGCAAGGCAAGGCAAAGCAAGGCAAGGGAAGTGTAACGGAATGCACGGCAAGGCAAAGGAAAGACAAGGGAAGGCACGGCAAGGCAAGGCAAGGATAAGGCAAGGCAACTCAAAGCAAGGCAAGGAAAGGGTAACAGAAGGAAAGGCACGGCAAGTCAATGCAAGGCTAAGGCAAGGCAACGCAAGGCTAGGCAATGCACGGCAAGGCAAATCAAGGGTAACGGAAGGCAAAGCACGGCAAGGCATTGCAATGATGAGGAAAGGCAAAGAAAGGCAATGCAAAGTGAAGGCAACACAACACAAGCAAGGCTAAGGAAAGGGGAGGCAAGGGAAGGCAAGGGTAACGGAAGGCACGGCAAGGTAAGACAAGGGTAAAAGAAGGCTCAGCAAGACAAGGTAAGGACAAGGCAATGCACGGCAAGGCAAGACAGTGGTAACGGAAGGCAAGGAACGGCAAGGCAAGGAAAGGCTAAGGCAACGCAACGCAACGCAAGGCAACGCGAAGTTAAAGCAAGGCAAGGAACGGGTAACGGAAGGGAAGGCGAAAGGCACGGAAAGGGTAACGGAAGGCATGGCACGGCAAGGCAAGGCAAGGCTAAGGCAAGGCAACGCAAGGCAAAGCAAGGCAAGGCAAGGGTAACGGAAGCGACAGCAAGGTAAGGGAAGGAAAACGCAAGGCACGGCAAGGCAAGGAAAGGCTAAGGTAAGGCAACGCAAGGCTAGGCAGTGCAGGGTAAGGCAAGGGAAGGGTAACGGAAGGCAAGGCAAGGAAAAGCAAGAAACGCAAGGGTAACAGAGGGCACGGCAAGGCAAGGCAAGCCAAGTAAGGATAAGGCAAGGCAAGGAAAGGCTATGGCACAACAACGCAAGGCTAGGCAATGCACCGCAAGGAAAGGAAAGGGTAACCGAAGGCAAGGCAAAGCAAGGCAAATCAAGGGTAACGGAAGGCACGGCAAAGCAAGAAAATGTTAACGGAAGGCACGGCAAGGGGAGAGAAGGACAATGCAAGGCACGGCAAAGCAAGGCAAGGCTAATGCAAGGCAAGGCAAGGCCAGGCAATGCATGGCCAGGCAAGGTAAGGGTAAGGGAAACACGGCAAGGCAAGGGAAGGACAAGGCAAGGCACGGCAAGGCAAGGGTAACGGAAGGCATGGCAATGCAAGACAAGGGTAATGGAAGGTAAGGCACGGCAAGGGAAGGCAAGGGTAACAGAATGCTCGGCAAGGCAAGGTAAGGACAAGGCAAGGCACGGCAAGGCAAGGAAAGGCTAAGGTAAGGCAACGCAAGGCTAGGCAATGCACGGCAAGGAAAGGAAAGGGTAACGGGAGGCAAGGCAAAGCACGGCAAATCAAAGGTAATGGAAGGCACGGCAAGGGAAGGGCAGGACAATGCAACGCACGGCAAGGCAAGGTAATGCTAATGCAAGGCATGGCAAGGCCAGGCAATGCATGGCAAGGCAAGGTAAGGGTAAGGGAAAGCACGGCAAGGCAAGGGAAGGACAAGGCAAGGCACGGCAAGGCAAGGGTAACGGAAGGCATGGCAAGGCAAGACAAGGGTAACGGAAGGCAAGGCTCGGCAAGGCAAGGCAAGGGTAACAGAAGGCTCGGCAAGGCAAGGTAAGGACAAGGCAAGGCACGGCAAGGCAAGACAATGGTAACGGAAGGCAAGGCACGGCAAGGCAAGGAAAGGCTAAGGCAACGCAACGTAGCGCAAGGCAACGCGAAATTAAGGCAAGGCAAGGAACGGGTAACGGAAGGCAAGGCACGGAGAGGCACGGAAAGGGTAACGGAAAGCAAGGCACGGCAAGGCAAGGGAAGGACAAGACAAGGCACGGCAAGGCAAGGCAAGGTTAACAGACGGCACGGCAAGGCAAGGCAAGCCAAGTAAAGCTAAGGCAAGCCTAGGAAAGTCTATGGCACGACAACCCAAGGCTAGGCAATGCACCGCAAGGAAAGGAAAGGGTAACCGAAGGCAAGGCAAAGCAAAGCAAGTCAAGGGTAACGGAAGGCACGGCAAGGCAAGAAAATGTTAACGGAAGGCACGGCAAGGCAAGGGAAGGACAAGGCAAGGCACGGCAAGGCAAGGAAAGGGTAAAGGAATGTAAGGCACGGCAAGGCAATGCAAAGATGAGGAAAGGCAACGCAAGGCAATACAAAGTGAAGGCAAGACAACACAAGCAAGGCTAAGGCAACGGGAGGCAGCAAGGCAAGGGTAACGGACGGCACGGCAAGGCAAGACAAGGGTAACGGAACGCTCGGCAAACCAAGGGAAGGACAAGGCCAGGCACTGAAAGGCAAGGCAAGTCTAAGCCATGACAACGCAAGGCTAGGCAATAGACGGCAAGGCAAGAAAGGGTAACGGAAGGCAAGGCAGGGCAAGGCAAGGCAAGGTTAAGGCAAGGCAACACAAGGCTAGGCAATGCACGGCAAGGCAAGGAAAGGGTAACGGAATGCAAGGCACGGCAAGGCCAGGAAAGGGTAACGGAAGGCAAGGCAAGGAAAGGCAAGGCAAGGCAAGGCAAGGCTAAAGCACTACAATTCAAGGCTAGGCAATGCACGGATAAGGCAAGACAAGGTAATGTAAAGCTAAGGCAGGGCATTGCCTTGCAAGGCCAGGTTAATGGAAGGCAAGACAAGGAAGGGTAAGGGAAGGAGAGACAAAGCTAATGCACAACAAAGCAAGGCTAGGCAATGCACGGTAAGGCAAGGAAAGGGTAACAGAAGGCAACGCAATGCAAGGCAAAGCAAAGCAAAGCAAGGGTAACGGAAGGCACGGCAAGGGAGGACAAGGGTAACAGAAGGGTCGGCAAGGCAAGGGAAGGACAAGGCAAGGTACGGCAAGGAAAGGCAAGTCTAAGGCATGAAAACGCAAGGTTAGGCAATGCACGGCAAGGCAAGGAAAGGGTAACGGAAGGCAAGGCAAGGCAAGGCAAAGCAAGGCAAGGCAAGGGTAAAGGAAGGCACAGCAAGGCAAGACAATGGTAACGGAAGGCAAGGCACGGCAAGGCAAGGCTAAGGCAACGCAAGGCAACGCAAGGCAACGCAACGTTAGGGCAAGGCAAGGCAAGGGTAACTGAAGGGAACGCACCGCAATGCAAGGCAAGGCTAAGGCAAGGCAACGCAAGGCAACGCAAAGTTAAGACAAGGCAAGGAAAGGGAAACAGAAGGCAAGGCAATGCAAGGCAAAGCAAGGCAAGGAAAGGGTAACGGAAATCAAGGCAAGGCCAGGCAAGGCAAGGCAAGGCAAAGAAAGGTAAAGGAAGGTAAAGCAAGGGTAATGGAATGGACGGCAAGGCAAGGGAAGGACAAAGCAAGGCACGGCAACGAAAGTCAAGGCTAAGGCAAGGCAACGCAAGGCTAGGCAATGCACGGCAGGCAACGTAAGGGTAAGGGAAGGCACGGCAAGGGAAGGGAAGGACAAGGCAAGGCACGGCAAGGAAAGGCAAGGCTAACGCAAGGTAAGGCAAGGCCAGGCAATGCATGGCAAGGCAAGGTAAGGGTAAGGGAAAGCACGGCAAGGCAAGGGAAGGACAAGGCAAGGCACGGAAAGGCAAGGGTAACGGAAGGCACGGCAAGGAAAGGCAAGGGTAACGGAAGGCAAGGCACGGACAGGCAAGGCAAGGGAACAGAAGGCTCAGCAAGGCAAGGTAATGAAAAGGCAAGGCACGGCAAGGCAAGACAATGGTAATGGAAGGCAAGGCACGGCAAGGCAAGGAAAGGCAAAGGCAACGCAACGCAATGCAAGGCAACGCGAAGTTAAGGCAAGGCAAGGAACGGGTAACGGAAGGCAAGGAATGGAAAGGCACGGAAAGGGTAACGGAACGCAAGGCACGGCAAGGCAAGGCAAGGCTAAGGCAAGGCAACGCAAGGCAAGGCAAGGTTAAGGCCAGGCAAGCCAAGTAAGGCTATGTTAAGTGGAGGCAAGGCTAAGCCAGGTAAACGCAAGGCTAGGCCATGCACGGCAAGGCAAGGAAAGGGTAACGGAAGGGAAGGCAAGGCAAGGCAAAGCAAGGCAAGGGAAGTGTAACGGAAAGAACGGCAAGGCAAAGGAAAGACAAGGGAAGGCACGGCAAGGCAAGGCATGGATAAGGCAAGGCAACTCAAGGCAAGGCAAGGAAAGGGTAACGGAAGGCAAGGCACGGCAAGTCAAAGCAAGGCTAAGCCAAGGCAACGCAGGGCTAGGCAATGCACGGCAAGGCAAGGAAAGGGTAACGGAAGGCAAAGCACGGCAAGGCATTGCAATGCTGAGGAAAGGCAAAGCAAGGCAAAGAAAAGTGAAGGCAACACAACACAAGCAAGGCTAAGGCAAGGGGAGGCAAGGGAAGGCAAGGGTAAAAGAAGGGTCGGCAAGGCAAGGTAAGGACAAGGCAATGCACGGCAAGGCAAGACAGTGGTAACGGAAGGCAAGGAACGGAAAGGCAAGGCAAGGCTAAGGCAAGGCAACGCAAGGCAAAGCAAAGTTAAGGCAAGGCAAGGAAATGGTAACAGAAAGCAAGGCAATGCAAGGCAAAGCAAGGCAAGGGAAGGCAAAGCAAGGCAAAGCAAGGCAAGGCAAGGGTAACGGAAGGGACGGCAAGGTAAGGGAAGGAAAACGCAAGGCACGGCAAGGGAAGGAAAGGCTAAGGTAAGGCAACGCAAGGCTAGGCAATGCACGGCAAGGCAAGGGAAGGGTAACGGAAGGCAAGGCAAGGCAAAGCAAGAAAACTCAAGAGTAACAGAGGGCACGGCAAGGCAAGGCAAGCCAAGTAAGGCTAAGGAAAGGCAAGGAAAGGCTATGGCACGACAACGCTAGGCTAGGCAATGCACCGCAAGGAAAGGAAAGGGTAACCGAAGGCAAGGCAAAGCAAGGCAAGTCAAGGGTAACGGAAGGCACGGCAAGGTAAGAAAATGTAAACGGAAGGCACGGCAAGGGAAGGGAAGGACAAGGCTAGGCAAGGAAAGGCTAGGGCAAGGCAACTCAAGGCTAGGCAATGTACGGCAAGGCAAGGAAAGGGTAAAGGAAGGCAAGGCACGTCAAGGCAATGCAAAGCTGAGGAAAGGCAACGCAAGGCAATGCAAAGTGAAGGCAAGACATCCCAAGCAAGGCTAAAGCAAGGGGAGGCAAGGCAAGGCAAGGGTAACGCAAGGCACGGCAAGGCAAGACAAGTGTAATGGAAGGCTCGGCAAGGCAAGGGGGAGGACAAGGCAAGGCACGGCAAGGCAAGGCAAGTCTAAGGCATGACAACGCAAGGCTAGGAAATAGACGGGAAGGCAATGAAAGGGTAACGGAAGGCAAGGCACGGCAAGGCAAGGCAAGGCTAAGGCAACGCAACGCAACGCAAGGCAACACAAAGTTAATGCAAGGCAAAGCAAGGGTAACGGTAGGGAAGGCAAGGCAAGGCAAGGCAAGTCTAAGGCATGAAAACGCAAGGCTAGGCAATGCACGGCAAGGAAAGTAAAGGTTAACGGAAGGAAACGCAAGGCAAGGCTAGGGCACGGCAAAGCAAGGCTAGGCAATGCACGGCAAGGAAAGGAAATGGAACCGGGAGGCAAGGCAAAGCAAGGCAAGTCAAGGGTAACGGAAGGCACGGCAAAGCAAGAAAATGTTAACGGAAGGCACGGCAAGGGAAGGGAAGGACAAGGCAAGTCACGGCCCGGCAAGGCAAGGCTAATGCAAGGCAAGGCAAGGCCAGGCAATGCATGGCAAGGCAAGGTAAGGGTAAGGGAAAGCACGGCAAGGCAAGGGAAGGACAAGGCAAGGCACGGCAAGTCAAGGGTAACGGAAGGCAAGGCACGGCAAGGCGAGTCAAGGCTAAGGCACGACAACGCAAGGCTAGGCAATGCACGACAAGGCAAGGAAAGGGTAACGGAAGGCAAGGCAAGGCAAGGCTAAGGCACGACAACGCAAGGGTAGGCAATGCACGGCAACGGAAAGAAAGGGTAACGGAAGGCAATGCAAGGCAAGGCAAAGCAAGGCAAGGCAAGGGTAAAGGAAGATACAGCAAGGCAAGACAATGGTAACGGAAGGCAAGGCACGGCAAGGCAAAGGAAAGACAAGGGAAGGCATGGCAAGGCAAGGCAAGGATAAGGCAAGGCAACTCAAGGCAAGGCAAGGAAAGGGTAACGGAAGGAAAGGCACGGCAAGTCAAAGAAAGGCTAAGGCAAGGCAACGCAAGGCTAGGCAATGCACGGCAAGGCAAGGAAAGGGTAACGGAAGGCAAGGCAAGGCAAGGCTAAGGCACGACAACGAAGGGTAGGCAATGCACGGCAACGGAAAGAAAGGGTATCGGAAGGCAATGCAAGGCAAGGCAAAGCAAGGCAAGGCAAGGGTAAAGGAAGATACAGCAAGGCAAGACAATGGTAACGGAAGGCAAGGCACGGCAAGGCAAAGGAAAGACAAGGGAAGGCATGGCAAGGCAAGGCAAGGATAAGGCAAGGCAACTCAAGGCAAGGCAAGGAAAGGGTAACGGAAGGAAAGGCACGGCAAGTCAAAGAAAGGCTAAGGCAAGGCAACGCAAGGCTAGGCAATGCACGGCAAGGCAAGGAAAGGGTAACGGAAGGCAAAGCACGGCAAGGCAATGCAATACTGAGGAAAGGCAAAGCAAGGCAATGCAAAGTGAAGGCAACACAACACAGGCAAGGCTAAGGCAAGGGGAGGCAAGGGAAGGCAAGGGTAACGGAAGGCACGGCAAGGCAAGACAACGGTAACAGAAGGCTCGGCAACGCAAGGTAAGGACAAGGCAAGGGACGGCAAGGCAAGACAATGCTAACGGAAGGCAAGGAACGGCAAGGCAAGGAAAGGCTAAGGCAACGCAACGAAACGCAAGGCAACGCGAAGTTAAGGAAAGCCAAGGAACGGGTAACGGAAGGGAAGGCACGGAAAGGCACGGAAAGGGTAACGGAAGGCAAGGCACGGCAAGGAAAGGCAAGGCTAAGGCAAGGCAACGCAAGGCAAAGCAAAGTTAAGGCAAGGCAAGGAAAAGGTAACAGAAAGCAAGGCAATGCAAGGCAAAGCAAGGCAAGGCAAGGCAAAGCAAGGCAAGGCAAGGGTAACGGAAGGGACGGCAAGGTAAGGGAAGGAAAAGGCAAGGCACGGCAAGGCAAGACAATGGTAACGGAAGGGAAGGCACGGCAAAGCAAGGAAAGGCTAAGGCAACGCAACTCAATGCAAGGCAACGCGAAGTTAAGGCAAGGCAAGGAACGGGTAACGGAAGGCAAGGAACGGAAAGGCACGGTAAGGGTAACGGAAGGCAAGGCACGGAAAGGCAAGGCAAGGCTAAGGCAAGGCAACGCAAGGCAAGGCAAGGTTAAGGCCAGGCAAGCCAAGCAAGGCTATGTTAAGTGGAGGCAAGGCTAAGCCACGAAAACGCGAGGCTAGGCCATGCACGGCAAGGCAAGGAAAGGGTAACGTAAGGGAAGGCAAGGCAAGGCAAAGCAAGGCAAGGGAAGTGTAACGGAATGCACGGCAAGGCAAAGGAAAGACAAGGGAAGGCACGGCAAGGCAAGGCAAGGATAAGGCAAGGCAACTCAAAGCAAGGCAAGGAAAGGGTAACAGAAGGAAAGGCACGGCAAGTCAATGCAAGGCTAAGGCAAGGCAACGCAAGGCTAGGCAATGCACGGCAAGGCAAATCAAGGGTAACGGAAGGCAAAGCACGGCAAGGCATTGCAATGATGAGGAAAGGCAAAGAAAGGCAATGCAAAGTGAAGGCAACACAACACAAGCAAGGCTAAGGAAAGGGGAGGCAAGGGAAGGCAAGGGTAACGGAAGGCACGGCAAGGTAAGACAAGGGTAAAAGAAGGCTCAGCAAGACAAGGTAAGGACAAGGCAATGCACGGCAAGGCAAGACAGTGGTAACGGAAGGCAAGGAACGGCAAGGCAAGGAAAGGCTAAGGCAACGCAACGCAACGCAAGGCAACGCGAAGTTAAAGCAAGGCAAGGAACGGGTAACGGAAGGGAAGGCGAAAGGCACGGAAAGGGTAACGGAAGGCATGGCACGGCAAGGCAAGGCAAGGCTAAGGCAAGGCAACGCAAGGCAAAGCAAGGCAAGGCAAGGGTAACGGAAGCGACAGCAAGGTAAGGGAAGGAAAACGCAAGGCACGGCAAGGCACGGAAAGGCTAAGGTAAGGCAACGCAAGGCTAGGCAGTGCAGGGTAAGGCAAGGGAAGGGTAACGGAAGGCAAGGCAAGGAAAAGCAAGAAACGCAAGGGTAACAGAGGGCACGGCAAGGCAAGGCAAGCCAAGTAAGGATAAGGCAAGGCAAGGAAAGGCTATGGCACAACAACGCAAGGCTAGGCAATGCACCGCAAGGAAAGGAAAGGGTAACCGAAGGCAAGGCAAAGCAAGGCAAATCAAGGGTAACGGAAGGCACGGCAAAGCAAGAAAATGTTAACGGAAGGCACGGCAAGGGGAGAGAAGGACAATGCAAGGCACGGCAAAGCAAGGCAAGGCTAATGCAAGGCAAGGCAAGGCCAGGCAATGCATGGCCAGGCAAGGTAAGGGTAAGGGAAACACGGCAAGGCAAGGGAAGGACAAGGCAAGGCACGGCAAGGCAAGGGTAACGGAAGGCATGGCAATGCAAGACAAGGGTAATGGAAGGTAAGGCACGGCAAGGGAAGGCAAGGGTAACAGAATGCTCGGCAAGGCAAGGTAAGGACAAGGCAAGGCACGGCAAGGCAAGGAAAGGCTAAGGTAAGGCAACGCAAGGCTAGGCAATGCACGGCAAGGAAAGGAAAGGGTAACGGGAGGCAAGGCAAAGCACGGCAAATCAAAGGTAATGGAAGGCACGGCAAGGGAAGGGCAGGACAATGCAACGCACGGCAAGGCAAGGTAATGCTAATGCAAGGCATGGCAAGGCCAGGCAATGCATGGCAAGGCAAGGTAAGGGTAAGGGAAAGCACGGCAAGGCAAGGGAAGGACAAGGCAAGGCACGGCAAGGCAAGGGTAACGGAAGGCATGGCAAGGCAAGACAAGGGTAACGGAAGGCAAGGCTCGGCAAGGCAAGGCAAGGGTAACAGAAGGCTCGGCAAGGCAAGGTAAGGACAAGGCAAGGCACGGCAAGGCAAGACAATGGTAACGGAAGGCAAGGCACGGCAAGGCAAGGAAAGGCTAAGGCAACGCAACGTAGCGCAAGGCAACGCGAAATTAAGGCAAGGCAAGGAACGGGTAACGGAAGGCAAGGCACGGAGAGGCACGGAAAGGGTAACGGAAAGCAAGGCACGGCAAGGCAAGGGAAGGACAAGACAAGGCACGGCAAGGCAAGGCAAGGTTAACAGACGGCACGGCAAGGCAAGGCAAGCCAAGTAAAGCTAAGGCAAGCCTAGGAAAGTCTATGGCACGACAACCCAAGGCTAGGCAATGCACCGCAAGGAAAGGAAAGGGTAACCGAAGGCAAGGCAAAGCAAAGCAAGTCAAGGGTAACGGAAGGCACGGCAAGGCAAGAAAATGTTAACGGAAGGCACAGCAAGGCAAGGGAAGGACAAGGCAAGGCACGGCAAGGCAAGGAAAGGGTAAAGGAATGTAAGGCACGGCAAGGCAATGCAAAGATGAGGAAAGGCAACGCAAGGCAATACAAAGTGAAGGCAAGACAACACAAGCAAGGCTAAGGCAACGGGAGGCAGCAAGGCAAGGGTAACGGACGGCACGGCAAGGCAAGACAAGGGTAACGGAACGCTCGGCAAACCAAGGGAAGGACAAGGCCAGGCACTGAAAGGCAAGGCAAGTCTAAGCCATGACAACGCAAGGCTAGGCAATAGACGGCAAGGCAAGAAAGGGTAACGGAAGGCAAGGCAGGGCAAGGCAAGGCAAGGTTAAGGCAAGGCAACACAAGGCTAGGCAATGCACGGCAAGGCAAGGAAAGGGTAACGGAATGCAAGGCACGGCAAGGCCAGGAAAGGGTAACGGAAGGCAAGGCAAGGAAAGGCAAGGCAAGGCAAGGCAAGGCTAAAGCACTACAATTCAAGGCTAGGCAATGCACGGATAAGGCAAGACAAGGTAATGTAAAGCTAAGGCAGGGCATTGCCTTGCAAGGCCAGGTTAATGGAAGGCAAGACAAGGAAGGGTAAGGGAAGGAGAGACAAAGCTAATGCACAACAAAGCAAGGCTAGGCAATGCACGGCAAGGCAAGGAAAGGGTAACAGAAGGCAACGCAATGCAAGGCAAAGCAAAGCAAAGCAAGGGTAACGGAAGGCACGGCAAGGGAGGACAAGGGTAACAGAAGGGTCGGCAAGGCAAGGGAAGGACAAGGCAAGGTACGGCAAGGAAAGGCAAGTCTAAGGCATGAAAACGCAAGGTTAGGCAATGCACGGCAAGGCAAGGAAAGGGTAACGGAAGGCAAGGCAAGGCAAGGCAAAGCAAGGCAAGGCAAGGGTAAAGGAAGGCACAGCAAGGCAAGACAATGGTAACGGAAGGCAAGGCACGGCAAGGCAAGGCTAAGGCAACGCAAGGCAACGCAAGGCAACGCAACGTTAGGGCAAGGCAAGGCAAGGGTAACTGAAGGGAACGCACCGCAATGCAAGGCAAGGCTAAGGCAAGGCAACGCAAGGCAACGCAAAGTTAAGACAAGGCAAGGAAAGGGAAACAGAAGGCAAGGCAATGCAAGGCAAAGCAAGGCAAGGAAAGGGTAACGGAAATCAAGGCAAGGCCAGGCAAGGCAAGGCAAGGCAAAGAAAGGTAAAGGAAGGTAAAGCAAGGGTAATGGAATGGACGGCAAGGCAAGGGAAGGACAAAGCAAGGCACGGCAACGAAAGTCAAGGCTAAGGCAAGGCAACGCAAGGCTAGGCAATGCACGGCAGGCAACGTAAGGGTAAGGGAAGGCACGGCAAGGGAAGGGAAGGACAAGGCAAGGCACGGCAAGGAAAGGCAAGGCTAACGCAAGGTAAGGCAAGGCCAGGCAATGCATGGCAAGGCAAGGTAAGGGTAAGGGAAAGCACGGCAAGGCAAGGGAAGGACAAGGCAAGGCACGGAAAGGCAAGGGTAACGGAAGGCACGGCAAGGAAAGGCAAGGGTAACGGAAGGCAAGGCACGGACAGGCAAGGCAAGGGAACAGAAGGCTCAGCAAGGCAAGGTAATGAAAAGGCAAGGCACGGCAAGGCAAGACAATGGTAATGGAAGGCAAGGCACGGCAAGGCAAGGAAAGGCAAAGGCAACGCAACGCAATGCAAGGCAACGCGAAGTTAAGGCAAGGCAAGGAACGGGTAACGGAAGGCAAGGAATGGAAAGGCACGGAAAGGGTAACGGAACGCAAGGCACGGCAAGGCAAGGCAAGGCTAAGGCAAGGCAACGCAAGGCAAGGCAAGGTTAAGGCCAGGCAAGCCAAGTAAGGCTATGTTAAGTGGAGGCAAGGCTAAGCCAGGTAAACGCAAGGCTAGGCCATGCACGGCAAGGCAAGGAAAGGGTAACGGAAGGGAAGGCAAGGCAAGGCAAAGCAAGGCAAGGGAAGTGTAACGGAAAGAACGGCAAGGCAAAGGAAAGACAAGGGAAGGCACGGCAAGGCAAGGCATGGATAAGGCAAGGCAACTCAAGGCAAGGCAAGGAAAGGGTAACGGAAGGCAAGGCACGGCAAGTCAAAGCAAGGCTAAGCCAAGGCAACGCAGGGCTAGGCAATGCACGGCAAGGCAAGGAAAGGGTAACGGAAGGCAAAGCACGGCAAGGCATTGCAATGCTGAGGAAAGGCAAAGCAAGGCAAAGAAAAGTGAAGGCAACACAACACAAGCAAGGCTAAGGCAAGGGGAGGCAAGGGAAGGCAAGGGTAAAAGAAGGGTCGGCAAGGCAAGGTAAGGACAAGGCAATGCACGGCAAGGCAAGACAGTGGTAACGGAAGGCAAGGAACGGAAAGGCAAGGCAAGGCTAAGGCAAGGCAACGCAAGGCAAAGCAAAGTTAAGGCAAGGCAAGGAAATGGTAACAGAAAGCAAGGCAATGCAAGGCAAAGCAAGGCAAGGGAAGGCAAAGCAAGGCAAAGCAAGGCAAGGCAAGGGTAACGGAAGGGACGGCAAGGTAAGGGAAGGAAAACGCAAGGCACGGCAAGGGAAGGAAAGGCTAAGGTAAGGCAACGCAAGGCTAGGCAATGCACGGCAAGGCAAGGGAAGGGTAACGGAAGGCAAGGCAAGGCAAAGCAAGAAAACTCAAGAGTAACAGAGGGCACGGCAAGGCAAGGCAAGCCAAGTAAGGCTAAGGAAAGGCAAGGAAAGGCTATGGCACGACAACGCTAGGCTAGGCAATGCACCGCAAGGAAAGGAAAGGGTAACCGAAGGCAAGGCAAAGCAAGGCAAGTCAAGGGTAACGGAAGGCACGGCAAGGTAAGAAAATGTAAACGGAAGGCACGGCAAGGGAAGGGAAGGACAAGGCTAGGCAAGGAAAGGCTAGGGCAAGGCAACTCAAGGCTAGGCAATGTACGGCAAGGCAAGGAAAGGGTAAAGGAAGGCAAGGCACGTCAAGGCAATGCAAAGCTGAGGAAAGGCAACGCAAGGCAATGCAAAGTGAAGGCAAGACATCCCAAGCAAGGCTAAAGCAAGGGGAGGCAAGGCAAGGCAAGGGTAACGCAAGGCACGGCAAGGCAAGACAAGTGTAATGGAAGGCTCGGCAAGGCAAGGGGGAGGACAAGGCAAGGCACGGCAAGGCAAGGCAAGTCTAAGGCATGACAACGCAAGGCTAGGAAATAGACGGGAAGGCAATGAAAGGGTAACGGAAGGCAAGGCACGGCAAGGCAAGGCAAGGCTAAGGCAACGCAACGCAACGCAAGGCAACACAAAGTTAATGCAAGGCAAAGCAAGGGTAACGGTAGGGAAGGCAAGGCAAGGCAAGGCAAGTCTAAGGCATGAAAACGCAAGGCTAGGCAATGCACGGCAAGGAAAGTAAAGGTTAACGGAAGGAAACGCAAGGCAAGGCTAGGGCACGGCAAAGCAAGGCTAGGCAATGCACGGCAAGGAAAGGAAATGGAACCGGGAGGCAAGGCAAAGCAAGGCAAGTCAAGGGTAACGGAAGGCACGGCAAAGCAAGAAAATGTTAACGGAAGGCACGGCAAGGGAAGGGAAGGACAAGGCAAGTCACGGCCCGGCAAGGCAAGGCTAATGCAAGGCAAGGCAAGGCCAGGCAATGCATGGCAAGGCAAGGTAAGGGTAAGGGAAAGCACGGCAAGGCAAGGGAAGGACAAGGCAAGGCACGGCAAGTCAAGGGTAACGGAAGGCAAGGCACGGCAAGGCGAGTCAAGGCTAAGGCACGACAACGCAAGGCTAGGCAATGCACGACAAGGCAAGGAAAGGGTAACGGAAGGCAAGGCAAGGCAAGGCTAAGGCACGACAACGCAAGGGTAGGCAATGCACGGCAACGGAAAGAAAGGGTAACGGAAGGCAATGCAAGGCAAGGCAAAGCAAGGCAAGGCAAGGGTAAAGGAAGATACAGCAAGGCAAGACAATGGTAACGGAAGGCAAGGCACGGCAAGGCAAAGGAAAGACAAGGGAAGGCATGGCAAGGCAAGGCAAGGATAAGGCAAGGCAACTCAAGGCAAGGCAAGGAAAGGGTAACGGAAGGAAAGGCACGGCAAGTCAAAGAAAGGCTAAGGCAAGGCAACGCAAGGCTAGGCAATGCACGGCAAGGCAAGGAAAGGGTAACGGAAGGCAAGGCAAGGCAAGGCTAAGGCACGACAACGAAGGGTAGGCAATGCACGGCAACGGAAAGAAAGGGTATCGGAAGGCAATGCAAGGCAAGGCAAAGCAAGGCAAGGCAAGGGTAAAGGAAGATACAGCAAGGCAAGACAATGGTAACGGAAGGCAAGGCACGGCAAGGCAAAGGAAAGACAAGGGAAGGCATGGCAAGGCAAGGCAAGGATAAGGCAAGGCAACTCAAGGCAAGGCAAGGAAAGGGTAACGGAAGGAAAGGCACGGCAAGTCAAAGAAAGGCTAAGGCAAGGCAACGCAAGGCTAGGCAATGCACGGCAAGGCAAGGAAAGGGTAACGGAAGGCAAAGCACGGCAAGGCAATGCAATACTGAGGAAAGGCAAAGCAAGGCAATGCAAAGTGAAGGCAACACAACACAGGCAAGGCTAAGGCAAGGGGAGGCAAGGGAAGGCAAGGGTAACGGAAGGCACGGCAAGGCAAGACAACGGTAACAGAAGGCTCGGCAACGCAAGGTAAGGACAAGGCAAGGGACGGCAAGGCAAGACAATGCTAACGGAAGGCAAGGAACGGCAAGGCAAGGAAAGGCTAAGGCAACGCAACGAAACGCAAGGCAACGCGAAGTTAAGGAAAGCCAAGGAACGGGTAACGGAAGGGAAGGCACGGAAAGGCACGGAAAGGGTAACGGAAGGCAAGGCACGGCAAGGAAAGGCAAGGCTAAGGCAAGGCAACGCAAGGCAAAGCAAAGTTAAGGCAAGGCAAGGAAAAGGTAACAGAAAGCAAGGCAATGCAAGGCAAAGCAAGGCAAGGCAAGGCAAAGCAAGGCAAGGCAAGGGTAACGGAAGGGACGGCAAGGTAAGGGAAGGAAAAGGCAAGGCACGGCAAGGCAAGACAATGGTAACGGAAGGGAAGGCACGGCAAAGCAAGGAAAGGCTAAGGCAACGCAACTCAATGCAAGGCAACGCGAAGTTAAGGCAAGGCAAGGAACGGGTAACGGAAGGCAAGGAACGGAAAGGCACGGTAAGGGTAACGGAAGGCAAGGCACGGAAAGGCAAGGCAAGGCTAAGGCAAGGCAACGCAAGGCAAGGCAAGGTTAAGGCCAGGCAAGCCAAGCAAGGCTATGTTAAGTGGAGGCAAGGCTAAGCCACGAAAACGCGAGGCTAGGCCATGCACGGCAAGGCAAGGAAAGGGTAACGTAAGGGAAGGCAAGGCAAGGCAAAGCAAGGCAAGGGAAGTGTAACGGAATGCACGGCAAGGCAAAGGAAAGACAAGGGAAGGCACGGCAAGGCAAGGCAAGGATAAGGCAAGGCAACTCAAAGCAAGGCAAGGAAAGGGTAACAGAAGGAAAGGCACGGCAAGTCAATGCAAGGCTAAGGCAAGGCAACGCAAGGCTAGGCAATGCACGGCAAGGCAAATCAAGGGTAACGGAAGGCAAAGCACGGCAAGGCATTGCAATGATGAGGAAAGGCAAAGAAAGGCAATGCAAAGTGAAGGCAACACAACACAAGCAAGGCTAAGGAAAGGGGAGGCAAGGGAAGGCAAGGGTAACGGAAGGCACGGCAAGGTAAGACAAGGGTAAAAGAAGGCTCAGCAAGACAAGGTAAGGACAAGGCAATGCACGGCAAGGCAAGACAGTGGTAACGGAAGGCAAGGAACGGCAAGGCAAGGAAAGGCTAAGGCAACGCAACGCAACGCAAGGCAACGCGAAGTTAAAGCAAGGCAAGGAACGGGTAACGGAAGGGAAGGCGAAAGGCACGGAAAGGGTAACGGAAGGCATGGCACGGCAAGGCAAGGCAAGGCTAAGGCAAGGCAACGCAAGGCAAAGCAAGGCAAGGCAAGGGTAACGGAAGCGACAGCAAGGTAAGGGAAGGAAAACGCAAGGCACGGCAAGGCAAGGAAAGGCTAAGGTAAGGCAACGCAAGGCTAGGCAGTGCAGGGTAAGGCAAGGGAAGGGTAACGGAAGGCAAGGCAAGGAAAAGCAAGAAACGCAAGGGTAACAGAGGGCACGGCAAGGCAAGGCAAGCCAAGTAAGGATAAGGCAAGGCAAGGAAAGGCTATGGCACAACAACGCAAGGCTAGGCAATGCACCGCAAGGAAAGGAAAGGGTAACCGAAGGCAAGGCAAAGCAAGGCAAATCAAGGGTAACGGAAGGCACGGCAAAGCAAGAAAATGTTAACGGAAGGCACGGCAAGGGGAGAGAAGGACAATGCAAGGCACGGCAAAGCAAGGCAAGGCTAATGCAAGGCAAGGCAAGGCCAGGCAATGCATGGCCAGGCAAGGTAAGGGTAAGGGAAACACGGCAAGGCAAGGGAAGGACAAGGCAAGGCACGGCAAGGCAAGGGTAACGGAAGGCATGGCAATGCAAGACAAGGGTAATGGAAGGTAAGGCACGGCAAGGGAAGGCAAGGGTAACAGAATGCTCGGCAAGGCAAGGTAAGGACAAGGCAAGGCACGGCAAGGCAAGGAAAGGCTAAGGTAAGGCAACGCAAGGCTAGGCAATGCACGGCAAGGAAAGGAAAGGGTAACGGGAGGCAAGGCAAAGCACGGCAAATCAAAGGTAATGGAAGGCACGGCAAGGGAAGGGCAGGACAATGCAACGCACGGCAAGGCAAGGTAATGCTAATGGAAGGCATGGCAAGGCCAGGCAATGCATGGCAAGGCAAGGTAAGGGTAAGGGAAAGCACGGCAAGGCAAGGGAAGGACAAGGCAAGGCACGGCAAGGCAAGGGTAACGGAAGGCATGGCAAGGCAAGACAAGGGTAACGGAAGGCAAGGCTCGGCAAGGCAAGGCAAGGGTAACAGAAGGCTCGGCAAGGCAAGGTAAGGACAAGGCAAGGCACGGCAAGGCAAGACAATGGTAACGGAAGGCAAGGCACGGCAAGGCAAGGAAAGGCTAAGGCAACGCAACGTAGCGCAAGGCAACGCGAAATTAAGGCAAGGCAAGGAACGGGTAACGGAAGGCAAGGCACGGAGAGGCACGGAAAGGGTAACGGAAAGCAAGGCACGGCAAGGCAAGGGAAGGACAAGACAAGGCACGGCAAGGCAAGGCAAGGTTAACAGACGGCACGGCAAGGCAAGGCAAGCCAAGTAAAGCTAAGGCAAGCCTAGGAAAGTCTATGGCACGACAACCCAAGGCTAGGCAATGCACCGCAAGGAAAGGAAAGGGTAACCGAAGGCAAGGCAAAGCAAAGCAAGTCAAGGGTAACGGAAGGCACGGCAAGGCAAGAAAATGTTAACGGAAGGCACGGCAAGGCAAGGGAAGGACAAGGCAAGGCACGGCAAGGCAAGGAAAGGGTAAAGGAATGTAAGGCACGGCAAGGCAATGCAAAGATGAGGAAAGGCAACGCAAGGCAATACAAAGTGAAGGCAAGACAACACAAGCAAGGCTAAGGCAACGGGAGGCAGCAAGGCAAGGGTAACGGACGGCACGGCAAGGCAAGACAAGGGTAACGGAACGCTCGGCAAACCAAGGGAAGGACAAGGCCAGGCACTGAAAGGCAAGGCAAGTCTAAGCCATGACAACGCAAGGCTAGGCAATAGACGGCAAGGCAAGAAAGGGTAACGGAAGGCAAGGCAGGGAAAGGCAAGGCAAGGTTAAGGCAAGGCAACACAAGGCTAGGCAATGCACGGCAAGGCAAGGAAAGGGTAACGGAATGTAAGGCACGGCAAGGCCAGGAAAGGGTAACGGAAGGCAAGGCAAGGAAAGGCAAGGCAAGGCAAGGCAAGGCTAAAGCACTACAATTCAAGGCTAGGCAATGCACGGATAAGGCAAGACAAGGTAATGTAAAGCTAAGGCAGGGCATTGCCTTGCAAGGCCAGGTTAATGGAAGGCAAGACAAGGAAGGGTAAGGGAAGGAGAGACAAAGCTAATGCACAACAAAGCAAGGCTAGGCAATGCACGGCAAGGCAAGGAAAGGGTAACAGAAGGCAACGCAATGCAAGGCAAAGCAAAGCAAAGCAAGGGTAACGGAAGGCACGGCAAGGGAGGACAAGGGTAACAGAAGGGTCGGCAAGGCAAGGGAAGGACAAGGCAAGGTACGGCAAGGAAAGGCAAGTCTAAGGCATGAAAACGCAAGGTTAGGCAATGCACGGCAAGGCAAGGAAAGGGTAACGGAAGGCAAGGCAAGGCAAGGCAAAGCAAGGCAAGGCAAGGGTAAAGGAAGGCACAGCAAGGCAAGACAATGGTAACGGAAGGCAAGGCACGGCAAGGCAAGGCTAAGGCAACGCAAGGCAACGCAAGGCAACGCAACGTTAGGGCAAGGCAAGGCAAGGGTAACTGAAGGGAACGCACCGCAATGCAAGGCAAGGCTAAGGCAAGGCAACGCAAGGCAACGCAAAGTTAAGACAAGGCAAGGAAAGGGAAACAGAAGGCAAGGCAATGCAAGGCAAAGCAAGGCAAGGAAAGGGTAACGGAAATCAAGGCAAGGCCAGGCAAGGCAAGGCAAGGCAAAGAAAGGTAAAGGAAGGTAAAGCAAGGGTAATGGAATGGACGGCAAGGCAAGGGAAGGACAAAGCAAGGCACGGCAACGAAAGTCAAGGCTAAGGCAAGGCAACGCAAGGCTAGGCAATGCACGGCAGGCAACGTAAGGGTAAGGGAAGGCACGGCAAGTGAAGGGAAGGACAAGGCAAGGCACGGCAAGGAAAGGCAAGGCTAACGCAAGGTAAGGCAAGGCCAGGCAATGCATGGCAAGGCAAGGTAAGGGTAAGGGAAAGCACGGCAAGGCAAGGGAAGGACAAGGCAAGGCACGGAAAGGCAAGGGTAACGGAAGGCACGGCAAGGAAAGGCAAGGGTAACGGAAGGCAAGGCACGGAAAGGCAAGGCAAGGGAACAGAAGGCTCAGCAAGGCAAGGTAATGAAAAGGCAAGGCACGGCAAGGCAAGACAATGGTAATGGAAGGCAAGGCACGGCAAGGCAAGGAAAGGCAAAGGCAACGCAACGCAATGCAAGGCAACGCGAAGTTAAGGCAAGGCAAGGAACGCGTAACGGAAGGCAAGGAATGGAAAGGCACGGAAAGGGTAACGGAACGCAAGGCACGGCAAGGCAAGGCAAGGCTAAGGCAAGGCAACGCAAGGCAAGGCAAGGTTAAGGCCAGGCAAGCCAAGTAAGGCTATGTTAAGTGGAGGCAAGGCTAAGCCAGGTAAACGCAAGGCTAGGCCATGCACGGCAAGGCAAGGAAAGGGTAACGGAAGGGAAGGCAAGGCAAGGCAAAGCAAGGCAAGGGAAGTGTAACGGAAAGAACGGCAAGGCAAAGGAAAGACAAGGGAAGGCACGGCAAGGCAAGGCATGGATAAGGCAAGGCAACTCAAGGCAAGGCAAGGAAAGGGTAACGGAAGGCAAGGCACGGCAAGTCAAAGCAACGCTAAGCCAAGGCAACGCAGGGCTAGGCAATGCACGGCAAGGCAAGGAAAGGGTAACGGAAGGCAAAGCACGGCAAGGCATTGCAATGCTGAGGAAAGGCAAAGCAAGGCAAAGAAAAGTGAAGGCAACACAACACAAGCAAGGCTAAGGCAAGGGGAGGCAAGGGAAGGCAAGGGTAAAAGAAGGGTCGGCAAGGCAAGGTAAGGACAAGGCAATGCACGGCAAGGCAAGACAGTGGTAACGGAAGGCAAGGAACGGAAAGGCAAGGCAAGGCTAAGGCAAGGCAACGCAAGGCAAAGCAAAGTTAAGGCAAGGCAAGGAAATGGTAACAGAAAGCAAGGCAATGCAAGGCAAAGCAAGGCAAGGGAAGGCAAAGCAAGGCAAAGCAAGGCAAGGCAAGGGTAACGGAAGGGACGGCAAGGTAAGGGAAGGAAAACGCAAGGCACGGCAAGGGAAGGAAAGGCTAAGGTAAGGCAACGCAAGGCTAGGCAATGCCCGGCAAGGCAAGGGAAGGGTAACGGAAGGCAAGGCAAGGCAAAGCAAGAAAACTCAAGAGTAACAGAGGGCACGGCAAGGCAAGGCAAGCCAAGTAAGGCTAAGGAAAGGCAAGGAAAGGCTATGGCACGACAACGCTAGGCTAGGCAATGCACCGCAAGGAAAGGAAAGGGTAACCGAAGGCAAGGCAAAGCAAGGCAAGTCAAGGGTAACGGAAGGCACGGCAAGGTAAGAAAATGTAAACGGAAGGCACGGCAAGGGAAGGGAAGGACAAGGCTAGGCAAGGAAAGGCTAGGGCAAGGCAACTCAAGGCTAGGCAATGTACGGCAAGGCAAGGAAAGGGTAAAGGAAGGCAAGGCACGTCAAGGCAATGCAAAGCTGAGGAAAGGCAACGCAAGGCAATGCAAAGTGAAGGCAAGACATCCCAAGCAAGGCTAAAGCAAGGGGAGGCAAGGCAAGGCAAGGGTAACGCAAGGCACGGCAAGGCAAGACAAGTGTAATGGAAGGCTCGGCAAGGCAAGGGGGAGGACAAGGCAAGGCACGGCAAGGCAAGGCAAGTCTAAGGCATGACAACGCAAGGCTAGGAAATAGACGGGAAGGCAATGAAAGGGTAACGGAAGGCAAGGCACGGCAAGGCAAGGCAAGGCTAAGGCAACGCAACGCAACGCAAGGCAACACAAAGTTAAAGCAAGGCAAAGCAAGGGTAACGGTAGCGAAGGCAAGGCAAGGCAAGGCAAGTCTAAGGCATGAAAACGCAAGGCTAGGCAATGCACGGCAAGGAAAGTAAAGGTTAACGGAAGGAAAGGCAAGGCAAGGCTAGGGCACGGCAAAGCAAGGCTAGGCAATGCACGGCAAGGAAAGGAAATGGAACCGGGAGGCAAGGCAAAGCAAGGCAAGTCAAGGGTAACGGAAGGCACGGCAAAGCAAGAAAATGTTAACGGAAGGCACGGCAAGGGAAGGGAAGGACAAGGCAAGGCACGGCCCGGCAAGGCAAGGCTAATGCAAGGCAAGTCAAGGCAAGGCAATGCATGGCAAGGCAAGGTAAGGGTAAGGGAAAGCACGGCAAGGCAAGGGAAGGACAAGGCAAGGCACGGCAAGGCAAGCGTAACGGAAGGCACGGCAAGGCAAGACAAGGGTAACGGAAGGCAAGGCACGGCAAGGCAAGGCAAGGCTAAGGCACGACAAGGCAAGGCTAGGCAATGCACGGCAAGGCAAGGAAAGGGTAACGGAAGGCAAGGCAAGGCAAGGCTAAGGCACGACAACGCAAGGCTAGGCAATGCACGGCAAGGCAAGGAAAGGGTAACGGAAGGCATGGCAAGGCAGGGCAAAGCAAGGCAAGGCAAGGGCAACTGAAGTCTTGGCAAGGCAAGGGAAGGACAAGGCAAGCCACGGAAAGGCAAGGCAAGGCTAAGGCAACGCAACGGAATCCAAAGCAACGCGAAGTTAAGGAAAGGCAAGGAAAGGGTAACGGAAGGCAAGGCACGGCAATGCAAGGAAAGGATAACGGAAGGTAAGGGACGGCAAGGCAAGGGAAGGCTAAGGCAAGGCAACGCAAGGCAATGCAAATTTAAGGCAAGGCAAGGAAAGGGAAACAGAAGGCAAGGCAATGCAAGGCAAAGCAAGGCAAGGAAAGGTTATTGGAAGGCAAGGCAAGGCAAGGCAAAGGAAGGCAAGGCAAGGCAAGGCAAAGCAAGGCAAGGCAAGGGTAACAGAAGGGACGGCAAGGCAAGGGAAGGACAAGGCAAGGCACGGCAAGTAATGCAAGGCTAAGAAAAGGCAACGCAAGGCTAGGAAATCCACGGCAAGGCAAGGAAAGTGTAAAGGAAGGTAAGGCACGGCAAGGCTATGAAAAGATGAGGAAAGGCAACGCAAGGCAATACAAAGTGAAGGCAAGACAACACAAGCAAAGATAAGGCAAGGGGAGGCAGCAAGGCAAGTGTAACGGACGGCACGGCAAGGCAAGACAACGGTAACGGAAGGCTCGGCAAACCAAGGGAAGGACAAGGCAAGGCACTGCAAGGCAAGGCAAGTCTAAGGCAAGGCAATGCCATGAAAGGCCAGCTTAAGGGAAGGCAAGACAAACAAGGCTAAGGCAAGGGGAGTCAAGGCTAAGGCACGACAACGCAAGGCTAGGCAATGCACGGCAAGGCAAGGAAAGGGTAACGGAAGGGAAGGCAACGCAAGACAAGGAATGGGTAACGGAAGGCATGGCAAGGAAAGGGAAGGACAAGGCAAGGCACGGCAAGGCAAGGCAAGGCTAAGGCAACGCAATGCAACGCAAGGCAATGCGAAGTTAAGGCAATGAAAGGAAAGGCTAACAGAAGGCAAGGCAATGCAAGGCAAAGCAAGGGAGGGATAGGGTAATGGAAGGGAAGGCAAGGCAAGGCAAAGAAAGGCAAGGAAAGGCAAAGGAATGCAAGGCAAGGGTAACGGAAGGGACGGCAAGGCAAGGGAAGGACAAGGCAAGGAAAGGCAATGCAAGGGTAAAGGAAGGCACGGCAAGGCAAAACAAGGGTAACAGAAGGCTCGGCAATGGAAGGGAAGGACAAGGCAAGGCACGGCAAGGCAAGGCAAGTCTAAGGCATGACAACGCAAGGCTAGGCAATAGACGGCAAGGCAAGGAAAGGGTAACGGAAGGGAAGGCAAAGGAAGAGAAGGAAAGGGTAAAGGAAGGCATGGCAAGGCAAGGGAAACGGAAGGGAGGGCACGCAAGGGAAGGACAAGGCAGGGCACGGCAAGGCAAGGAAAGGCTAATGTAAGGCAACGCAAGGCTAGGCAATGCACGGCAAGGCAAGGGAAGGGTAACGGAAGGGAAGGCAAGGCAAGGCAAAGCAAGGCAAGGCAAGGGTAAAGGAAGGCACGGCAAGGCAAGACGAGGGTAACGGAAGGCACGGCAAGGCAAGGGAAGGACATGGCAAGGCAAGACAAGGTAAGGCAAGGCTAAGGCAAGGCAATGCCATGCAAGGCCAGGTTAAGGGAAGGCAAGACAAGCAAGGCTAAGGCAAGGGGAGTCAAGGCTAAGGCAGGACAACGCAAGGCTAGGCAATGCACGGCAAGGCAAGGAGAGGGTAACGGAAGGGAAGGCAAAGCAAGAGAAGGAAAGGGTAAAGGAAGGCATGGCAAGGCAAGGGAAAGACAAGGCAAGGCACGGGAAGGCAAGGCAAGGCGAAGGCAACACAACGCAACGCAATGCAAGGCAATGCGATGTTAAGGCAAGGAAAGGAAAGGGTAACAGAAGGCAAGGCAATGCAAAGCAAAGCAAGGCAAGGAAAGGGTAATGGAAGGGAAGGCAAGGCAAGGCAAAGAAAGGCAAGGCAAGGCAAAGCAAGGTAAAGCAAGGCAAGGCAAGGTTAACGGAAGGGATGCCAAGGCAAGGGAAGGACAAGGCAAGGCAAGGCAAGGAAAGGCTAATGTAAGGCAACGCAAGGCTAGGCAATGCACGGCAAGGCAAGGGAAGGGTAACGGAAGGCAAGGCAAGGCAAAGCAAGAAAAGGCAAGGGTAACAGAGGGTACGGTAAGGCAAGGAAAGCCACGTAAGCCTAAGGCAAGGCAAGGAAAGGCTATGGCACGACACCGCAAGGCTAGGCAATGCACCGCAAGGAAAGGAAATGGTAACCGAAGGCAAGGCAAAGCAAGGCAAGTCAAGCATAACGGAAGGCACGGCAAGGCAAGAAAATGTTAACGGAAGGCACGGCAAGGGAAGGGAAGGACAAGGCAAGGCACGGCAAGGCAAGGAAAGGCTAGGGCAAGGGAACTCAAGGCTAGCCAATGCACGGGAAGGCAAGGAATGGGTAACGGAAGGCAAGCAAGGCATGGCTAGGGCACGGCAACGTAAGCCTAGGCAGTGCACTTCAAGGAAAGGAAAGGGAACCGGGAGGCAAGGCAAAGCAAGGCAAGTCAAGGGTAACGGAAGGCACGGCAAAGCAAGAAAATGTTAACGGAAGGCACGGCAAGGGAAGCGAAGGACAAGGCAAGGCACGGCCAGGCAAGGCAAGGCTAAGGCAAGGCAAGGCAAGGCAAGGCAAGGTGAAGGCCAGGCAAGCCAAGCAAGGCTATGTTAAGTGGAGGCAATGCTGAGCCACGAAAACGCAAGGCTAGGCCATGCACGGCAAGGCAAGGAAAGGGTAACAGAAGGGAAGGCAAGGCAAGGCAAAGCAAGGCAAGGGAAGTGTAACGGAAGGCACGGCAATGCAAAGGAAAGCCAAGGGAAGGTACGGCAAGACAAGGCAAGGATAAGGCAAGGCAACTCAAGGCAAGGCAAGGAAACGGTAACGGAAGGCAAGGCACGGCAAGTCAAAGCAAGGCTAAGGCAAGGCAACGCAAGGCTAGGCAATGCAAGACAAGGAAAGTGTAACGGCAGGTATGGCAAGGCAAGGCAAGGACAAGGCAAGGCACGGCAAGGCAAGGCAAGGCTAAGGCAACGCAACGCAACGCAAGGCAATGTGAAGTTAAGGCCAGGAAAGGAAAGGGAATCAGAAGGCAAGGCAATGCAAAGCAAAGCAAGGCAAGGAAAGGGTAATGGAAGGCAAGGCAAGGCAAGGCAAAGCAAAGCAAGGCAAGGCAAAGCAAGGCAAGGCAAGGCAAGGGTAACAGAAGGGACGGCAAGGCAAGGGAAGGACAAGGCAAGGCACGGCAAGGCAAGGAAAGTCTAATGTAAGGCAACGCAAGGCTAGGCAATGCACGGCAAGGGTAAGGGAAGGGTAACGGAAGGCAAGGCAAGGCAAAGCAAGAAAAGGCAAGGGTAACAGACGGCACGGCAAGGCAAGGCAAGCCAAGTAAGGCTAAGGAAAGGCAAGGAAAAGCTATGGCACGACAACGCAAGGCTAGCCAATGCACCGCAAGGAAAGGAAAGGGTAACCGAAGGCAAGGCAAAGCAAGGCAAGTCAAGGGTAACGGAAGGCACGGCAAGGCAAGAAAATGTTAACAGAAGGCACGGCAAGGGAAGGGAAGGAAAAGGCAAGGCATGGCAAGGCAAGGAAAGGCTAGGGCACGGCAACGCAATGCGAGGCACTGCACGGCAAGGAAAGGAAAGGGAATCGGGAGGCAAGGCAAAGCAAGGCAAGTCAAGGGTAACGGAAGGCACGGCAAAGCAAGAAAATGTTAACGGAAGGCACGGCAAGGGAAGGGAAGGACAAGGCAAGGCACGGCCAGGCAAGTCAAGGCTAATGCAAGGCAAGGCAAGGCCACTCAATGCATGGCAAGGCAAGGTAACGGTAAGGGAAAGCAGGGCAAGGGAAGGGAAGGACAAGGCAAGGCACGGCAAGGCAAGCGTAACGGAAGGCACGGCAAGGCAAGACAAGGTTAACGGAAGGGAAGGCACGACAAGGCAAGGCAAGGCTAAGGCACGACAACGCAAGGCTAGGCAATGCACGGCAAGGCAAGGAAAGGGTAACGGAAGGCAAGGCAAGGCTAAGGCACGACAACGCATGGCTAGGCAGTGCACGGCAAGGCAAGGAAAGGGTAACGGAAAGCAAGGCACGGCAAGGCAAGGCAAGGCTAAGGCAACTCAACGCAACGCAAGGCAACGCAAAGATAAGGCAAGGCAAGGCAAGGGTAACGGAAGGGAACGCACAGCAATGCAAGGCAAGGCGAAGGCAAGGCAACGCAAGGCAACGCAAAGTTAAGACAAGGCAGGGAAAGGGAAACAGTGGGCAAGGCAATGCAAGGCAAAGCAAGGCAAGGAAAGGGTAACGGAAGTCAAGGCAAGGCCAGGCAAGGCATGGCAAGGCAAAGAAAGACAAAGGTAGGGAAGGCAAGGGTAACGGAAGGGACGGCAAGGCAAGGGAAGGTCAAGGTAAGGCACGGCAAGGCAAGGAAAGGCTAAGGGAAGGCAACGCAATGCTAGGCAATGCACGGCAAGGCAAGGGAAGGGTAACGGTAGGCAAGGCAAAGCCAGGCAAGGCAAGGCAAGGCAAAGAAAGGCAAAGGAAAGCAAGGTAAGGGTAATGGAAGGCACGGCATGACAAGGGAAGGACAAGACAAGGCAAGGCACGGGAAGGCAAGGCAACGCAAGGCAAGGCAAGTTGAAGGACAGGCAAGCCATCCAATGCCAAGGTAAGGGGAGGCAAGGCTAAGGCACGAAAACGCAAGGCTAGGCAATGCACGGCAACCAAGGAAAGGGTAATGGAAGGCAGGGCAACGCAATGCAAAGCAAGGCACGGGAAGTGTAACGGAAGGCACGGCAAGGCAAGGGAAGGACAAGGTAAGGCACGGCAAGGAAGGCAAGGCTAAGACAAGGCAACGCAAGGCTAGGCAATGCACGGCACGGCAAGGAAAGGGTAAAGGAAGGTAAGGCACGGCAAGGCAATGCAAAGATGAGGAAAGGCAACGCAAGGCAATAGAAAGTGAAGGCAAGACAACACAAGCAAGGCTAAGGCAACGGGAGGCAGCAAGGCAAGGGTAACGGACGGCACGGCAAGGCAAGACAAGGGTAACGGAAGGTTCGGCAAACCAAGGGAAGGACAAGGCAAGGCACTGCAAGGCAAGGCAAGTCTAAGGCATGACAACGCAAGGCTAGGCAATAGACTGCAAGGCCAGGAAAGTGTAACGGATGGCAAGGCAAGGAAGGGCAAGGCAAGGCAAGGCTAAAGCACTACAATGCAAGGCTAGGCAATGCACGGATAAGGCAAGGAAAGGGTAACGGAAAGCAAGGCAAGGCAAAGCAAGGCAAGTCAAGGGTAAAGGAAGGCGCGGCAAGGCAAGACAAGGTAATGTAAGGCTAAGGCAAGGCATTGCCTTGCAAGGCCAGGTTAAGGGAAGGCAAGACATGCAAGGTTAAGGGAAGGAGAGACAAAGCTAATGGACAACAAAGCAAGGCTAGGCAATGCACGGCAAGGCAAGGAGAGGGTAACGGAAGGGAAGGCAATGCAAGACAAGGAATGGGTAACGGAAGGCATGGCAAGGAAAGGGAAGGACAAGGCAAGGCACGGCAAGGCAAGGCAAGGCTAAGGCAACGCAACGCAACGCAAGGCAATGCGAAGTTAAGGCAATGAAAGGAAAGGCTAAGAGAAGGCAAGGCAATGCAAGGCAAAGCAAGGGAAGGAAAGGGTAATGGAAGGGCAGGCAAGGCAAGGCAAAGAAAGGCAAGGAAAGGCAAAGCAAGGCAAGGCAAGGGTAACGGAAGGGACGGAAAGGCAAGGGAAGGACAAAGCAAGGCAAGGCAATGAAAGGCTAGGGCAAGGCAACGCAAGGCTAGCCAATGCACGGGAATGCTAGGAATGGGCAACGGAAGGCAAGGCGAGGCAAGGCTAGGGCACGGCAACGCAAGGCTATTCAATGCACGGCAAGGAAAGGAAAGGGTAACGGGAGGCAAGGCCAATCAAGGCAAGTCAAGGGTAACGGAAGGCACGGCAAGTCAAGAAAATGTTAACGAAGGCACGGCAAGGGAAGGGAAGGACAAGGCAAGGTACGGCAAGGCAAGGAAACGCTAAGGTTAGGCAACGCAAGGCTAGGCAATGCACGGGAAGGCAAGGAATGGGTAACGGAAGGCAAGGCAAGGCAAGGCAATTCAAAGAAAGGCAAAGGAAGGCAAGGTAAGGTTAATGGAAGGCACGGCATGACTAGGGAAGGACAAGGCAAGGCAAGGCACGGGAAGGCAAGGCAAGGCTAAGGCAAGGCAAGGTGTAGGCCAGGCAAGCCAAGCAAGGCTATGTTAAGTGGAGGCAAGCCTAAGCCACGAAAACGCAAGGCTAGGCCATGCACGGCAAGGCAAGGAAAGGGTAACGGAAGGGAAGGCTAGGCAAGGCAAAGCAAGGCAAGGGAAGTGTAACGGAAGGCACAGCAAGGCAAAGGAAAGAAAAGGGAAGGCACGGCAAGGCAAGGCAAGGATAAGGCAAGGCAACTCAAGGCAAGCCAAGGAAAGGGTAACGGAAGGCAAGGCATGGCAAGGCAAGGCAAGGATACGGCAGGGTAACGCAAGGCAAAGCAAAGTTAAGGCAAGGCAAGGGAAGGGTAACAGAAAGCATGGCAATGCAAGACAAGGGTAAGGGAAGGCCAGCACGGCAAGGCAAGGCAAGGGTAACAGAAGGCTCGTCAAGGCAAGGTAAGGACAAGGCAAGGCACGGTATGGCAAGACAGTGGTAACGGAAGGCAAGGCAGGGCAAGTCAAGGAAAGGCCAAGGCAACACAATGCTGGGCAATGCACGCCAAGGCAAGGTAACTGTAAGGGATGGAACGGCAAGGCAAGGGAAGGATAAGGCAAGGCAACCGAAAGTTAAGGCAAGGCAAGGAAAGGGTAACAAAGAAGTAAAGGCAAGGCAAAGGAAGGCAAGGCAAGGGTAACGGAAGGCACAGCAAGGCAAGGAACGTTTAACGGAAGGAAAGGCAAGGCAAGGCAAGGGTAACTGAAGGCATGGCAAGGCAAGGGAAGGAATAGGCAAGGCACTGCAAGGCAAGGCAAGGCTAAGGCAACTCAATGCAACGAAAGGCAACGCGAAGTTAAGGCAAGGCAAGGAACGGTAACGGAAGGCAAGGCACGGAAAGGCAAGGAAAGGGTAACGGAAGGCAAGGCACGGAAAGGCAAGGAAAGGCTATGGCAATGCAACGCAAGGCAAAGCAAAGTTAAGGCAAGGCAAGGAAAGGGTAACAGAAAGCAAGGCAATGCAAGGCAAAGCAACGCAAGGAAAGGGTAACGGAAGGAAAGGCAAGGCAAGGCAAAGCAAGGAAAAGCAAGGCAAGGCAAGGGTAACGGAAGGAACGGCAAGGCATGGGAAGGACAAGGTAAGGAAGGGCAAGGAAAGGAAAGGCTAAGGCAAGGCAACGCAAGGCTAGGCAATGCACGGCAAGCAAAGGAAAGGGTAACGGAAGGCAAGGAAAGGTAAAGCAAGGCAAGGGAAGTGTAACGGAAGGCACGGCAAGGCAACGTAAGGGTAAGGGAAGGCACGGCAAGGCAACGTAAGGGTAAGGGAAGGCACGGCAAGGCAAGGGAAGGACTTGCCCAGGCACGGCAAGGTAAGACAAGGCGAAGGCAAGGCAATGCCAATCAAGGCCAGTTTAAGGGAAGGCAAGACAAACAAGGTTAAGGCAAGGGAAGACAAAGCTAATGCACGACAACGCAAGGCTAGTCAATGCACGGCAAGGCAAGGGAAGGGTAACAGAATGCAAGTCAAGGCAAGGTAAGGCAAGGCTAAGGCAAAGCAATCCCTTGCAAGGCCAGGTTAAGGGAATTCAAGACAAGCAAGGGTTAGGCAGAGGGAGACAAAGCTAAAGCACGACAACGCAAGTATAGGCAATGCACTGCAAGGCAAGGAAAGCGTAACAGAAGGCAAGTGAAGGCAAGGCAAGGCAAGGCTAAGGCAAGGAAAAGCCATGCAAGGCCAGGTTAAGGGAAGGCAAGACAAGCAAGGCTAAGGCAAGGGGAGTCAAGGCTAAGGCACGACAACGCAAGACTAGGCAATGCACGGCAAGGCAAGGAAAGGGTAACGGAAGGGAAGGCAAAGCAAGACAAGGCAAGGGTAACTGAAGGCACGGCAGGGCAAGTCAAGGTAAGGCCAAGGCAACACAAGGCTGGGCAATGCACGGCAAGGCAACGTAAGTGTAAGGGAACGCACGGCAAGGCAAGGCAAGGGCAATGGAACGCACAGCAAGGCAAGGAAAGGGTAACGGAAGGCAAGGCAAGTCAAGGCAAGGAAAGGCTAAGGTAAGGCAACGCAAGGCTAGGCAATGCACGGCAAGGCAAGGGAAGGGTAACAGAAAGCAAGGCAATGCAAGGCAAAGGAAGGCAAGGACAGGGTAACGGAAGGCAAGGCAAAGCAAGGCAAAGCAAGGCAAGGCACGTCAAAGCAAGGCAAGGCAAGGGTAACGGAAGGGACGGCAAGGCAAGGGAAGGACAAGGCAAGGCAAGCCAAGTAAGCCTAAGGCAAGGCAAGGAAAGGCTATGGCACGACAACGCAAGGCTAGGCAATGCACCGCAAGGAAAGTAAAGGGTAACGGAAGGCAGGGCAAGGCAGGGCTAAGGCAAGGCAACGAAAGGCAAGCGAAGGTTAAAGCCAGGCAAGCCAAGCCAAGCTATGTTATGGGGAGGCAAGGCTAAGGCATGCCAATGCATGGCTAGGCAATAGACGGCAAGGCAAGGAAAGTGTAACAGAAGGCAAGGCAAGGCAAGGCTAAGGCAAGGCAAAGCAAGGCTAGGAAATTTACCGCAAGGCAAGGGAAGGGTAACGGACGGCAAGGCAAGGCAAGGCAAAGCAAGGCAAGGCAAGGTTAACGGAAGACACGGCAAGGCAAGGCAAGCCAAGTAAGGCTAAGGCAAGGCAAGGCAAGGCTAAGGCACGACCACGCATGGCTAGGCAATGCACCGCAAAGAAAGGAAAGGGTAACGGAAGGCAAGGCAAGGCAAGACAAAGCAAGGCAAGGCAAGGGTAACGGAAGGCACGGCAAGAAAAGGGAAGGAGAAGGCCAGGCAAGGCACGGCAAGGCACGGCAAGGCAATGCAAGGCTAAGCACCGCATAGGGAAGGCACGGTTAAGGCCAGGCAAGCCAAGCAATGTTAAAGCAAGGGGAGGAAAGGCTAAGCTACGACAACGCAAGGCTAGGCAATTCAATGCAAGGCCAGGAAACGGTAACGTAATCCAAGGCAATGCAAGGCCAAGCAAGGCAAGGCAATGATAACGGAAGGCACGGCAAGGCAAGGGAAGGACAAAGCAAGGCACGGCAAGGCAAGGAAAGTCTAAGGCACGACAATGCAAGGCTAGACAAGGGGACACAAGGCTAAGGCACGACAACGCAAGGCTAGGTAATAGACGGCAAGGCAAGGAAAGGGTAATGGAGGGCAAGGCACGGCAAGGCAAGGCAAGGCTAAGGCAAGGCAACACAAGGCTAGGCAATGCACGGCAAGGCAAGGAAAGGGTAACAGAAGGCAAGGCAATGCAAGGCAAAGCAAAGCAAGGCAAGGGTAACAGAAGGCACGGAAAGGCAAGACAAGGTCATGTAAGGCTAAGGCAAGGCAATGCCATGCAAGACCAGGTTAAGCGAAGGCAAGAAAAGCAAGGTTAAGGGAAGGAGAGACAAAGCTAATGCACAACAACGCAAGGCTCGAAAATGCACGACAAGGCAAGGAAAGGGTAACAGAAGGCAAGGCAATGCAAGACAAAGCAAAGCAAGGCAAGGGTAACGGAAGGCACGGCAAGGCAAGACAAGGGTAACGGAAGGCTCGGCAAGGCAAGGGAAGGACAAGGCAAGGCAAGGCAAGGAAAGGCTAAGGCAAGGCAACGCAAGGCTAGGCAATGCACGGTAAGGAAAGGGAAGGGTAACAGAGGGCACGGCAAGGCAAGGCAAGCCAAATAAGCTAAGGCAAGGCAAGGAAAGGCTATGGCACGACAACGCAAGCCTAGGCAATGCACCGCAAGGAAAGGAAAGGGTAACCGAAGGCAAGGCAAAGCAAGGCAAGTCAAGGGTAACGGAAGGCACGGCAAGGCAAGAAAATGTTAACGGAAGGCACGGCAAGGGAAGGGCAGGACAAGGCAAGTCACGGCAAGGAAAGGAAAGGTTAGGGCAAGGCAACGAAAGGCTAGCCAATGCACGCGAAGGCAAGGAATGGGTAACGGATGGCAAGGCAAGACAAGGCTAGGGCACGGCAACCCAAGGCTAGGCAATGCACGGCAAGGAAAGGAAAAGGTAACGGGAGGCAAGGCAAAGCAAGGCAAGTCAAGGGCAACGGAAGGCACGGAAAGGCAAGAAAATGTTTACCGAAGGCACGGCAAGGCAAGAGAAGGACAAGGCAAGGCACGGCAAGGCAAGGGTAACGGAAGGCACGGCAAGGCAAGACAAGGGTAACGGAACGCAAGGCACGGCAAGGCAAGGCAAGGGTAAAGAAAGGTAAGGCACGGCCAGGCAATGTAAAGCTAAGGAAAGTCAACGTAAGGCAATGCAAAGTGAAGGCAAGGCAACCCAAGCAAGGCTAAGGCAAGCGTAGGCAAGGCAAGGCAAGGGTAACGGAAGGCTCGGCAAGGCAAGACAAGGGTAACGGAAGGCTCGGCAAACCAAGGGAAGGACAAGTCAAGGCACTGCAAGGCAAGGCAAGTCTACGGCATGACAACGCAAGGCTAGGCAATAGACGGCTAAGGCAAGGAAAGGGTAACGGAAGGCAAGGCACGGCAAGGCAAGGCAAGGCTAAGGCAAGGCAACACAACGCTAGGCAATACACGGCAAGGCAAGGAAAGGGTAATGGAAGGCCAGGCAAGGCAAAGCAAGGCAAGTCAAGGGTAAAGGAAGGCACGGCAAGGCAAGACAAGGTAATGTAAGGCTAAGGCAAGGCAATGCCATGCAAGGCCAGGTTTAGGGAAGGCAAGACAAGCCAGGTTAAGGGAAGGATAGACAAAGCTAATGCACAACAACGCAAGGCTAGGCAATGCACGGCAAGGCAAGGAAAGGGTAACGGAAGGCAAGGCAATGCAAGGCAAAGCAAAGCAAGGCAAGGGTAACGGAAGGCACGGCAAGGCAAGACAGGGGTGACGGAAGGCTCGGCAAGGCAAGGGAAGGACAAGGAAAGGCACGGCAAGGCAAGGCAAGTCTAAGGCATGAAAATTCAAGGCTAGGCAATGCACGGCAAGGCAAGGAAAGGGTAACGGAAGGCAAGGCGAGGCAAGGCAAAGCAAGGCAAGGCAAGGGTAAAGGAAGGCACGGCAAGGCAAGACGAGGGTAACGGAAGGCAAGGCAAGGCAAGGGAAGGACATGGCAAGGCAAGGCAAGGTAAGGCAAGGCTAAGGCAAGTCAATGCCATGCAAGGCCAGGTTAAGGGAAGGTAAGACAAGCAAGGCTAAGGAAGGGGAGTCAAGGCTAAGGCACGACAACGCAAGGCTAGGCAATGCACGGCAAGGCAAGGAAAGGGTAACGGAAGGGAAGTCAAAGCAAGACAAGGAAAGGGTAATGGAAGGCATGGCAAGGCAAGGGAAGGACAAGGCAAGTTACGGCAAGGCAAGGCAAGGCTAATGCAACGCAACGCAACGCAAGGCAATGCGAAGTTAAGGCAAGGAAAGGAAACGGTAAGAGAAGGCAAGGCAATGCAAAGCAAAGCAAGGCAAGGAAAGGGTAATGGAAGGCAAGGCAAGGCAAAGCAAGGCAAGGCAAGGGTCACGGAAGGGACGCCAAGGCAAGGGAAGGACAAGGCAAGGCAAGGCAAGGAAAGGCTAAGGCAAGGCAACGCAAGGCTAGGCAATGCACGGCAAGGCAAGGAAAGGGTAACGGAAGGCAAGCAAGGCAAGGCAAAGCAAGGCAAGGCAAGGGCAAAGGAAGGCACGGCAAGGCAAGACGAGGGTAACGGAAGGCACGGCAAGGCATGGGAAGGACATGGAAAGGCAAGGCAAGGTAAGGTAAGGCTAAGGCAAGGCAATGCCATGCAAGCCCTGGTTAAGGGAAGGCAAAACAAGCAAGGCTAAGGCAAAGGGAGTCAAGGCTAAAGCAAGACAACGCAAGGCTAGGCAATGCACGGCAAGGAAAGGAAAGGGTAACGGGAGGCAAGGCCAAGCAAGGGATGTCAAGGGTAACGGAAGGCACGGGAAGGGCAAGAAAATGTTAACAGAAGGCCCGGCAAGGGAAGAGAAGGACAAGGCAAGGCACGGCAAGGCAAGGCAAGGCTAATGCAAATGAAGGCAAGGCCAGGCATTGCATGGCAAGGCAAGGTAAGCGTAAGGGAAAGTACGGCAAGGCAAGAGAAGGACAAGGCAAGGCACGGCAAGGCAAGGGTAACGGAAGGCACGGCAAGGCATGACAAGGGTAATGGAAGACAAGACAAGGGAAGGGAAGGCCAGGCAATGCATGGCAAGGCAAGGTAATGTTAAGGGAAAGCAAGGCAAGGCAAGGGAAGGACAAGGCAAGGCACGGCAAGGCAAGTGTAACGGAAGGCACGGCAAGGCAAGACAAGGGTAACAGAAGGCAAGACACCGCAAGGTAAGGCAAGGCTAAGGCACGACAACACAAGTCTAGGCAATGCACTTCAAGGCAAGGAAAGGGTAACGGAAGGCAAGGCAAGGCAAGGCAAAGCAAGGCAAGGCAAGGGTATAGGAAGGCACGGCAAGGCAAGGGAAGGACTTGGCTAGGCAAGGCAAGGTAAGGCAAGGCTAAGGCAAGGCAATGCCAATCAAGGCGAGGTTAAGGGAAGGCAAGACAAGCAAGGTTAATTCAAGGGGAGACAAAGCTAATGCACGACAACGCAAGGCTAGTCAATGAACGGCAAGGCAAGGAAAGGGTAACAGAATGCAAGTCAAGGCAAGGTAAGGCAAGGCTAAGGCAAGGCAATCCCATGCAAGGCCAGGTTAAGAGAAGGCAAGACAAGCAAGGGAAGGCACGGGGAGACAAAGCTAATGCACGACAACGCAAGGCTAGGCAATGCACGGCAAGGCAAGGAAAGCGTAACAGAAGGCAAGTCAAGGCAAGGTAAGGCAAGGCTAAGGCAAGGCAAAGCCATGCAAGGCCAGGTTAAGGGAAGGCAAGAAAAGCAAGGCTAAGGCAAGGGGAGTCAATGCTAAGGCACGACAACGAAATACTAGGCAATGCACGGCAAATCAAGGAAAGGGTAACGGAAGGGAAGGCAAAGCAAGACAAGTCAAGGGTAACTGAAGTCATGGCAGGGCAAGTCAAGGTAAGGCCAAGGCAACACAAGGCTGGGCAAGGCACGCCAAGGCAAGGTAACTGTAAGGGAAGGCACGGCAAGTCAAGGGAATGATAAGGCAAGGCAACGCAAAGTTAAGGCAAGTCAAAGAAAGGGTAACAGAAAGCAAGGCAATGCAAGGTAAAGCAAGGCAAAGCAAGGCAAGGAAAGGGCAACGGAAGGCAAGGCAAGGCAAGGGTAACGGAAGTCACGGCAAGGCAAGGGAAAGACAAGGCAATGCAAGGCAAGGCAAGGCAAGGATAAGGCAAGGCAACGCAAAGCAGGGCAAGTTTAAGGCAAGGCAAGCCAAGCAAGGCTAAGGCAGGGGAGAAAATGCTAAGGCACAATGAAAGGCTAGGCAATGCACGGCAAGACAAGGAAAGGGTAACGGAAGGCACAGCATGGCAAGGAAAGGGTAACGGAAGGCAAGGCAAGGTAAGGCAAAGGTAACTGAAGGCATGGCAAGGCAAGGGAAGGAAAAGGCAAGGCACTGCAAGGCAAGTCTAAGGCAACGCAACGCAACGCAACGCAAGGCAACGTGAAGTTAAGGCAAGGCAGGGAACGGGTAACGGAAGGCAAGGCACGGAAAGGCAAGGAACGGGTAACGGAAGGCAAGGCACGGCAAGGCAAGGCACGGCACGGCAATGCAAGGCTAGGCACCGCAAAGGGATGGCAAGGATAAGGCCAGGCAAGCCAAGCAAAGCTAAGGCAATGGGAGGAAAGGCTAAGCTACGAAAACGCAACGCTAGGCAATGCACGGCAAGGCCAGGAAAGGGTAACGTAAGGCAAGGCAATGCAAGGCCAAGCAAGGCAAGGCAATGATATCGGAAGGCCCGGCATGGCAAGGCAAGGTTAATGGAAGGCACGGCAAGGCAAGGGAAGGACAAGGCAAGGCACGGCAAGGCAAGGAATGGCTAAGGCACGACAATGCAAGGCTAGGCAAGGGGAGACAAGGCTAAGGCACGACAACGCAAGGCTAGGCAATGCACGGCAAGGCAAGGAAAGGGTAACGGAAGGCACAGCATGACAAGGAAAGGGTAACGGAAGGCAAGGCAAGGCAAGGCAAGTTAAAGGTAACTGAAGGGATCCAAGGCAAGGGAAGGAAAAGGCAAGGCACTGCAAGTCAAGGCAAGGCTAAGGCAACGCAACGCAACGCAAGGCAACGTGAAGTTAAGGCAAGGCAAGGAACGGGTAACGGAAGGCAAGGCACGGAAAGGCAAGCAACGGGTAACGGAAGGCAAAGCACGGAAAGGCAAGGAAAGGGTAACGGAAGGCACGGCACGGCAAGTCAAGGCATGGCTAAGGCATGGCAACGCAAGGCTACGCAATGAACGGAAAGGCAAGGAAAGGGTAATGGAACGAAAGGCAAGGCAGGCTAGGGCACGGCAACGCAAGGCTAGGCAATACACGGCAAGGAAAGGAAAGGGTAACGGAAGGCAAGGCAAAGCAAGGGAAGTCAATGGTAACGGAAGGCACGGCAAGACAAGAAAATGTTAACGGAATGCACGGAAAGGCAAGGGAAGGACAAGGCACGGCACGGCAAGGCAAGGCACGTCTAAGGTAAGGCAACGCAGGGCAAGCCAAGGTTAAGGCAAGGCAAGACAAGCAAGGCTAAGCCAAGGGGAGACAAGGCTAAGACACGATAAAGCAAGGCTAGGTTATGAACAGGAAGAAAAGGAAATGGTAACGGAAGGGAAGGCAAGGCAACGAAAAGCAAGGTAAGGCAAGGCTAAGGCAAGGCAAAGCCATGCAAGGCCAGGTTAAGGGAAGGCAAGACAAGCAAGGCTAAGGCAAGGGGAGTCACGGCTAAGGCACGACAACGCAAGACTAGGCAATGCATGGCAAGGTAAGGAAAGGGTAACGGAAGGGAAGGCAAAGCAAGACAAGGCAAGGGTAACTGAAAGCATGGCAAGGCAAGGGAAGGAAAAGGCAAGGCACTGCAAGGCAAGGCAAGTCTAAGGCAACGCAACGCAACGCAACGCAACGCAAGGCAACGTGAAGTTAAGGCAAGGCAGGGAATGGGTAACGGAAGGCAAGGCACGGAAAGGCAAGGAAAGGGTAACGGAAGGCAAGGCACGGCAAGGCAAGGCACGGCACGGCAAAGCAAGGCTAGGCACCGCAAAGGGATGGCAAGGATTAGGCCAGGCAAGCCAAGCAAAGCTAAGGCAATGGGAGGAAAGGCTGAGCTACGACAACGCAACGCTAGGCAATGCACGGCAAGGCCAGGAAAGGGTAACGTTAGGCAAGGCAATGCAAGGCCAAGCAAGGCAAGGCAATGATATCGGAAGGCACGGCATGGCAAGGCAAGGGTAACGGAAGGCACGGCAAGGCAAGGGAAGGACAACGCAAGGCACGGCAAGGCAAGGAATTTCTAAGGCACGACAATGCAAGGCTAGGCAAGGGGAGACAAGGTTAAGGCACGACAACGCAAGGCTAGGCAATGCACGGCAAGGCAAGGAAAGGGTAACGGAAGGCACAGCATGACAAGGAACGGGTAACGGAAGGCAAGGCAAGGCAAGGCACGGCAAGGGTAACTGAAGGGATGGCAAGGCAAGGGAAGGAAAAGGCAAGTAACTGCAAGGCAAGGCAAGGCTAAGGCAACGCAACGCAACGCAAGGCAACGTGAAGTTAAGGCAAGGCAAGGAACGGGTAACGGAAGGCAAGGCACGGAAAGGCAAGGGAAGGGTAACGGAAGGCACGGCACGGCAAGTCAAGGCATGGCTAAGGCATGGCAACGCAAGGCTACGCAATGAACGGAAAGGCAAGGAAAGGGTAATGGAACGCAAGGCAAGGCAAGGCAGGCTAGGGCACGGCAACGCAAGGCTAGGCAATGCAAGGCAAGGAAAGGAAAGGGTAACGGAAGGCAAGGCAAAGCAAAGGAAGTCAATGGTAACGGAAGGCACGGCAAGACAAGAAAATGTTAACGGAATGCACGGCAAGGCAAGGGAAGGACAAGGCACGGCACGGCAAGGCAAGGCAAGTCTAAGATAAGGCAACGCAAGGCAAGCCAAGGTTAAGGCAAGGCAAGACAAGCAAGGCTAAGGCAAGGGGAGACAAGGCTAAGACACGACAAAGCAAGGCTAGGCAATGCACAGGAAGACAAGGAAATGGTAACGGAAGGGAAGGCAAGGCAACGAAAAGCAAGGTAAGGCAAGGCTAAGGCAAGACAAAGCCATGCAAGGCCAGTTTAAGGGAAGGCAAGACAAGCAAGGCTAAGGCAAGGGGAGTCAAGGCTAAGGAACGACAACGCAAGACTAGGCAATGCATGGCAAGGCAAGGAAAGGGTAACGGAAGGGAAGGCAAAGCAAGACAAGGCAAGGGTAACTGAAATCACGGCAGGGCAAGTCAAGGTAAGGCCAAGGCAACACAAGGCTGGGCAATGCACGCCAAAGCAATGTAACTGTAAGGGAAGGCACGGCAAGGCAAGGGAATGATAAGGCAAGGCAACGCAAGGCAACGCAAATTTAAGGCAAGACAAGGAAAGGGTAACAGAAAGCAAAGCAAGGCAAGGCAAAGGAAGGCAAGGCAAGGGCAATGGAACGCACAGCAAGGCAAGGAAAGGTAACGGAAGGCAAGGCAAGTCAAGGCAAGGCAAGAGTAACTGAAGGCATGGCAAGGCAAGGGAAGGAATAGGCAAGGCACTGCAAGGCAAGGCAAGGCTAAGGCAACGCAACGCAACGCGAGGCAACGCGAAGTTAAGGCAAGGCAAGGAACGGGTAACGGAAGGCAAGGCACGGAAAGGCAAGGAAAGGGTAACGGAAGGCAAGGCACGGCAAGGCCAGGAAAGGCTAAGGTAAGGCAACGCAAGGCTTGGCAATGCACGGCAAGGCAAGGGAATGGTAACAGAAAGCAAGGCAATGCAAGGCAAAGAAAGGCAAGGAAAGGGTAACAGAAGGCAAGGCAAAGCAAGGCAAGGCACGTCAAAGCAAGGCAAGGCAAGGGTAACGGAAGGGACGGCAAGGCAAGGGAAGGACAAGGCAAGGCAAGCCAAGTAAGCCTAAGGCAAGGCAAGGAAAGGCTATGGCACGACAACGCAAGGCTAGGCAATGCACCGCAAGGAAAGGAAAGGGTAACGGAAGGCAGGGCAAGGTAGGGCTAAAGCAAGGCAACGCAAGGCAAGCCAAGGTTAAAGCCAGGCAAGCCAAGCAAAGCTATGTTAAGGGGAGGCAAGGCTTAGGCATGCCAACGCAAGGCTAAGCAATAGACGGCAAGGCAAGGAAACAGTAACAGAACGCAAGGCCAGGCAAGGCTAAGGCAAGGCAATGCAAGGCTAGGAAATTTACCACAAGGCAAGGGAAGGGTAACGGACGGCAAGGCAAGGCAAGGCAAAGCAAGGCAAGGCAAGGTTAACGGAAGACACGGCAAGGCAAGGCAAGCCAAGTAAGACTAAGGCAAGGGGAGGAAAGGCTATGCTACGACAGCGCAAGGCTAGGCAATGCACGGCAAGGCCAGGAAAGGGTAACGTAATCCAAGGCAATGCAAGGCCAAGCAAGGCAAGGCAATGATAACGGAAGGCACGGCATGGGAAGGCAAGGGTAACAGAAGGCACGGCAAGTCAAGGGAAGGACAAAGCAAGGCACGGCAAGGCAAGGAAAGGCTAAGGCACGACAATGCAAGGCTAGGAAGGGTACACAAGGCTAAGGCACGACAACGCAAGGCTAGGTAATAGACGGCAAGGCAAGGAAAGGATAACGGAAGGCAAGGCACGGCAAGGCAAGGCAAGGCTAAGGCAAGGCAACACAAGGCTTGGCAATGCACGGCAAGGCAAGGAAAGGGTAACAGAAGGCAAGGCAATGCAAGGGAAAGCAAAGCAAGGCAAGGGTAACAGAAGGCTCGGAAAGGCAAGAGAAGGTAATGTAAGGCTAAGGCAAGGCAATGCCATGCAAGACCAGGTTAAGGGAAGGCAAGAAAAGCAAGGTTAAGGGAAGGAGAGACAAAGCTAATGCACAACAACGCAACGCAAGGCAATGCGAAGTTAAGGCAATGAAAGGGAAGGGTAACAGAAGGCAAGGCAATGCACGGCAAAGCAAGGCAAGGAAAGGGTAATGGAAGGCAAGGCAAGGCAAGGCAAAGCAAGGCAAGGCAAGGCAAAGCAAGACAAAGCAAGGCAAGGCAAGGGTAACGGAAGGGACGGTAAGGCAAGGGAAGGACAAGGCAAGGAAAGGCTAAGGCAAGGCAACGCAAGGCTAGGCAATGCACGGCAAGGCAAGGGAAGGGTAACAGAGGGCACGGCAAGGCAAGGCAATCCAAGTAATTCTAAGGCAAGGCAAGGAAAGCTATGGCACGACAACGTAAGGCTAGGCAATGCACCGCAAGGAACGGAAAGGGTAACGGGAGGCAAGGCAAAGCAAGGCAAGTCAAGCGTAACGGAAGGCACGGCAAGGCAAGAAAATGTTAACGGAATGCACGGCAAGGGAAGGGCAGGACAAGGCAAGGCACGGCAAGGCAAGGCTAATGCAAGGCAAGACAAGGCCAGGCAATGCATGGCAAGGCAAGGTAAGGGTAAGGGAAAGCACGGCAAGGCAAGACAAGGGTAACGGAACGCAAGGCACGGCAAGGCAAGGCAACGCAAGGCAAGGCAAGTTGAAGGCCAGGCAAGCTAAGCAAGGCTAAGGTAAGGGGAGGCAAGGCTAAGCCACGAAAACGCAAGGCTAGGCAATGCACGGCAAGCAAGGAAATTGTAATGGAAGGCAAGCAAGGCAAGGCAAAGCAAGGCACGGGAAGTGTAACGGAATTCACGGCAAGGCAAGGGAAGTACAAGGCAAGGCACGGCAAGGAAGGTAAGGCTAAGACAAGGCAACGCAAGGATAGGCAATGCACGGCAAGGCAAGGAAAGGGTAAAGGAAGGTAAGGCACGGCAAGGCAATGCAAAGCTGAGGAATGTAAACGCAAGGCAATGCAAAATGAAGGTAAGACCACCCAAGCAAGGCTAAAGCAAGGGGAGGAAAGGCAACGCAAGGGTAACGGACTGCACGGCAAGGCAAGACAAGGGTAACGGAAGGCTCGGCAAACCAAGGGAAGGACAAGGTAAGGCAATGCAAGGCAAGGCAAGTCTAAGGCATGACAACGCAAGGCTAGGCAATAGACGGCAAGGCATGGAAATGGTAATGGAAGGCAAGGCACGGCAAGGCAAGGCAAGGCTAAGGCAAGGCAACACAAGGCTAGGCAATACACGGCAAGGCAAGGAAAGGGTAACGGAAGGCAAGGCGCGGCAAGGCCAGGAAAGGGTAACGGAAGGCAAGGCAAGGAAAGGCAAGTCAAGGCAAGGCTAAAGCACTACAATGCAAGGCAAGGAAATGCACGGGTAAGGAAAGGAAAGGGTAACGGAAGGGAAGGCAAGGCAAGTCAAGGGTAAAGGAAGGCACGGCAAGGCAAGACAAGGTAATGTAAGGCTAAGGCAAGGGAACGCCATGCAAGGCCAGGTTAAGGGAAGGCAAGACAAGCCAGGTTAAGGGAAGGAGAGACAAAGCTAATGCACAACAGTGCAAGGCTAGGCAATGCACGGCAAGGGAAGGAAAGGGTAACGGAAGGCAAGGCAACGCAAGGCAAACAAAGCAAGGCAAGGGTAACGGAAGGCACGGCAAGGCAAGACAAGGGTCACGGAAGGCTCGGCAAGGCAAGGGAAGGACAAGGAAAGGCACGGCAAGGCAAGGCAAGGCTAAGGCATGAAAATTCAAGGCTAGGCAATGCACGTCAAGGCAAGGAAAGGGTAACGGAAGGCACGGCAAGGCAAGGGAAGGACATGGTAAGGCAAGGCAAGGTAAGGCAAGGCTAGGCAATGCGCGGCAAGTCAAGGAAAGAGTAACGGAAGGGAAGGCAAAGCAAGACAAGGAAAGGATAATGGAAGGCATGGCAAGGCAAGGGAAGGACAAGGCAAGTTACGGTAAGGCAAGGCAAGGCTAATGCAAGGCAACGCAACGCAAGGCATTGCGAAGTTAAGGCAAGGAAAGGATAGGGTAACAGAAGGCAAGGCAAGGCAAGGCAAAGCAAGGCAAGGCAAGGCAACGCAAGGCTAGGCGATGCACGGCAAGGCAAGGGAAGGGTAACAGAAGGCAAGAAAAGGCAAAGCAACAAAAGGGAAGGGTAACAGAGCGCACGGCAAGGCAAGGCAAGCCAAGTAAGGCTAAGGCAAGGCAAGGAAAGGCTATGGTACGACAAAGCAAGGCAAGTCAACGGTAACGGAAGGCATGGCAAGGCAAGAGAATGTTAACGGAAGGCACGGCAAAGGAAGTGAAGGACAAGGCAAGCCACGGCAAGGCAAGGCAAGTCTAAGGCATGAAAACGCAAGGCTAGGCAATGCACGACAAGGCAAGGAAAGGGTAACGGAAGGCAAGGCAAAGCAAGGCAAGGCAAGGGCAAAGGAAGGCACGGCAAGGCAAGACGAGGGTAACGGAAGGCAGGGCAAGGCAAGGGAAGGACATGGCAAGGCAAGGCAAGGTAAGGCAAGGCTAAGACAAGGCAATGCCACGCAAGCCCAGGTTAAGGGAAGGCAAGACAAGCAAGGCTAAGGCAAGGGGAGTCAAGGGTAAAGCACGACAACGCAAGGCTAGGCAATGCACGGCAAGGAAATGAAAGGGTAACGGGAGGCAAGGCCAAGCAAGGCAAGTCAAAGGTAACGGAAGGCACGGCAAGGCAAGAAAATGTTAACAGAGTGCACGGCAAGGGAAGAGAAGGACAAGGCAAGGCACGGCAAGGCAAGGCAAGGCTAATGCAAGGCAAGGCAAGGCCAGGCAATGCATGGTAAGGCAAGGTAAGGGTAAGGGAAAGTACGGCAAGGCAAGGGAAGGACAAGGCAAGGCACGGCAAGGCAAGGGTAACGGAAGGCACTTCAAGGCAAGACAAGGAAAACAGAAGGCAAGACACCGCAAGGTAAGGCAAGGCTAAGGCAAGACAACGCAAGGCTCGGCAATGCACTTCAAGGCAAGGAAAGGGTAACGGAAGGCAAGGCGAGGCAAGGCAAAGCAAGGCAAGGCAAGGGTAACGGAAGGCACGGCAGGGCAAGGGAAGGACTTGGCTAGGCAACGCAAGGTAAGGCAAGGCTAAGGCAAGGCAATGCCAATCAAGGCGAGGTTAAGGGAAGGCAAGACAAGCAAGGTTAATTCAAGGGGAGACAAAGCTAATGCACGACAACGCAAGGCTAGTCAATGAACGGCAAGGCAAGGAAAGGGTAACAGAATGCAAGTCAAGGCAAGGTAAGGCAAGGCTAAGGCAAGGCAATTCCATGCAAGGCCATGTTAAGGGAAGGCAAGACAAGCAAGGCTAAGGCAAGGGGAGTCAAGGCTAAGGCACGACAACGCAAGACTAGGAAATGCGCGGAAAATCAAGGAAAGGGTAACGGAAGGGAAGGCAAAGCAAGACAAGTCAAGGGTAACTGAAGGCATGGCAGGGCAAGTCAAGGTAAGGCCAAGGCAACACAAGGCTGGGCAATGCACGCCAAGGCAAGGTAAGTGTAAGGGAAGGCACGGCAAGGCAAGGGAAGGGTAAGGCAAGGCAACGCAAAGTTAAGGCAAGGCAAGGAAAAGGTAACAGAAAGCAAGGCAAGGCAAGGCAAAGGAAGGCAAGGCAAGGGTAACGGAAGGTACAGCAAGGCAAGGAAAGGGTAACGGAAGGCAAGGCAAGGCAAGGATAACTGAATGCATGGCAAGGCAAGGGAAGGAATAGGCAAGGCAATGCAAGGCAAGGCAAGGCTAAGGCAACGCAACGCAACGCAAGGCAACGCGAAGTTAAGGCAAGGCAAGGAAGGGGTAACGGAAGGCAAGGCAGGAAAGGCAAGGAAAGGGTAACGGAAGGCAAGGCACGGCAAGGCAAGGAAAGGCTATGGCAATGCAACGAAAGGCAAAGCAAAGTTAAGGCAAGGCAAGGAAAGGGTAACAGAAAGCAAAGCAATGCAAGGCAAAGCAAGGCAAGGAAAGGGTAACGGAACGAAAGGCAAGGCAAGGCAAAGCAAGGCAAGGCAAGGCAAAGCAAGGCAAAGCAAGGCAATGCAAGGGTAACGGAAGGGACGGCAAGGCATGGGAAGGACAAGGTAAGGCAGGGCATGGAAAGGAAAGGCTAAGGCAAGGCAACGCAAGGCTAGGCAATGCACGGCAAGGCAAGGGAAGGGTAACGGCAGGCAAAGCAAGGCAAGGCAAAGCAAGGCAAGGGAACTTTAACGGAAGGCACGGCAAGGCAACGGAAGGGTAAGGGAAGGCACGGCAAGGCAACGGAAGGGTAAGGGAAGGCACGGCAAGGCAAGGGAAGGACATGCCCAGGCACGGCAAGGTAAGGCAAGGCTAAGGCAAGGCAATGCCAATCAAGTCCAGGTTAAGGGAAGGCAAGACAAACAAGGTTAAGGCAAGGGGAGACAAAGCTAAGGCACGACAACGCAAGGCTAATCAATGCATGGCAAGGCAAGGGAAGGGTAACAGAATGCAAGTCAAGGCAAGGTAAGGCAAGGCTAAGGCAAAGCAATCCCATGCAAGGCCAGTTTAAGGGAATTCAAGACAAGCAAGGGTTAGGCACAGGGAGACAAAGCTAATGCACGACAACGCAAGGCTAGGCAATAGACGGCAAGGCAAGGAAAGGGTAACGGAAGGCAAGGCACGGCAAGGCAAGGCAAGGCTAAGGCAAGGCAACACAAGGCTAGGCAATACACGGCAAGGCAAGGAAAGGGTAACGGAAGGCAAGGCAAGGAAAGGCAAGGCAAGGCAAAGCTAAAGCACTACAATGCAAGGCTAGGCAATGCACGGGTAAGGCAAGGAAAGGGTAACGGAAGGCAAGGCAAGGCAAAGCAACGCAAGTCAAGGGTAAAGGAAGGTATGGCAAGGCAAGACAAGGTAATGTAAGGCTAAGGCAAGACAATGCCATGCAAGGCCAGGTTAAGGGAAGGCAAGACAAGCCAGGTTAAGGGAAGGAGAGACAAAGCTAATGCACAACAACGCAAGGCTAGGCAATGCCCGGCAAGGCAAGGAAAGGGTAACGGAAGGCACGGCAAGGCAAGACAAGAGTCACGAAGGCTCGGCAAGGCAAGGGAAGGACAAGGAAAGGCACGGCAAGGCAAGGCAAGTCTAAGGCATGAAAATTCAAGGCTAGGCAATGCACGGCAAGGCAAGGAAAGGGTAACGGAAGGCAAGGCGAGGCAAGGCAAAGCAAGGCAAGGCAAGGGTAAAGGAAGGCACGGCAAGGCAAGACGAGGGTAACGGAAGGCAGGGCAAGGCAAGGGAAGGACATGGCAAGGCAAGGCAAGGCAAGGTAAGGCAAGGCTAAGGAAAGGCAATGCCATGCAAGGCCAGGTTAAGGGAAGGTAAGACAAGCAAGGCTAAGGAAGGGGAGTCAAGGCTAAGACACGACAACGCAAGGCTAGGCAATGCACGGCAAGGCAAGGAAAGGGTAACGGAAGGGAAGGCAAAGCAAGATAAGGAAAGGGTAATGGAAGGCATGGCAAGGCAAGGGAAGGACAAGGCAAGTTACGGCAAGGCAAGGCAAGGCTAATGCAACGCAACGCAACGCAAGGCAATGCGAAGTTAAGGCAAGGAAATAAAGGGTAACAGAAGGCAAGGCAATGCAAAGCAAAGCAAGTCAAGGAAAGGGTAATGGAAGGCAAGGCAAGGCAAGGCAGGCTAGGGCACGGCAACGCAAGGCTAGGCAATGCACGGCAAGGAAAGGAAAGGCTAAGGCAAGGCAATGCAAGGCTAGGCAATGCACGGCAAGACAAGGGAAGGGTAACGGAAGGCAAGGCAAGGCAAGGCAACGCAAGGCAACACGACGTTAAGGCAAGGCAAGGAAACGGAAAGGCAGGGAAGGGAAAGGGTATCCGAAGGCAATGCACGGCAAGGCAAAGCAAGGCAAGGCAAGGCCAAGGCAAGGCAACGCAAGTCAACGCAAAGTTAAGGCCAGGCAAGGAAAGGGTAACAGAAAGCAAGGCAATGCAAGGCAAAGCAAGGCAAGGCAAGTTTAAGGTCAGGCAAGCCAAGCAAGACTAAGTTAAGGGCAGGCAAGGCTAAGCCACGAAAACGCAAGTCTAGGCAATGCACGGCAAGGCAAGGAAAGGGTAACGGAATGCAAGGCAAGGCAAGGCAAGGCAAGGAAAAGGCAAGACAATGCAAGGGTAGGCAATGCAAGGATAAGGCAAGGAAAGGGTAACGGAAGGCAAGGCAAGGCAAGGAATGGGTAACGGAAGGCAAGGCAAGTCAAGGAAGAGCAAGGCAAGTCAAGGGTAACGGAAGGCAAGGCAAAGCAAGGGAAAGACAAGACAAGGCAAGGCAAGGATATGGCAAGGGAACGCAAAGCAAGGCAAGGTTAAGTCAAGGCAAGCCAAGCAAGGCTAAGGCAAGGGGAGAAAAGGCTAAGGCACGACAACGCAAGGCTAGGCAATGCACGTGAAGGCAAGGAAAGGGTAACAGAAGGCAAGGCAATGCAAGGCAAAGCAATGCAAATAAAGGGTAACGGAAGGCACAGCAAGGCAAGGAAAGCGTAACGGAAGACAAGGGATGGCAAGGCAAAGTAAGGCAAGGCAAGGGTAACTGAAGGCATGGCAAGGCACGGGAAGGACAAGGCAAGGCACGGCAAGGCAAGGCTTATACAACGCAACGCAACGCAAGGCAACGCGAAGTTAAGGCACGGCAAGGAAAGGGTAACGGAAGGCAAGGCAAGGCAACGCAAAGCAAGGCAAGGCATGTCAAAGCAAGGCAAAGCAAGGCAAGGCAAGGGTAAGGGAAGGGACGGCAAGGCATGGGAAGGACAAGGCAAGGCAGGGCAAGGCAAGGAAAGGCTAAAGCAATGCAACGCAAGGCTAGGCAATGCACGGCAAGACAAGGGAAGGGTAACGGAAGGCAAAGCAAGGCAAGGCAAGGCAAGGCAACACGAAGTTAAGGCAAGGCAAGGAAAGGGTAACGGAAGGCAAGTCACGGAAAGGCAAGGAAAGGGTAACGAAAGGCAAGGCACGGCAAGGCAAGGCAAGGCTAAGGCAAGGCAACGCAAGTCAACGCAAAGTTAAGGCAAGGCAAGGAAAGGGTAACAGAAAGCAAGGCAATGCAAGGCAAAGCAAGGCAAGGCAAGTCAAAGCAAGGCAAAGCAAGGCAATGCAAGGGTAACGGAAGGGACAGCAAGGCATGGGAAGGACAAGGCAAGGCAGGTCAAGGCAAGGAAAGGCTAAGGCAAGGCAACGCAAGGCTAGGCAATGCACGGCAAGACAAGGGAAGGGTAACGGAAGGCAAGGCAATGCAAGGCAACGCAAGGCAACACGACGTTAAGGCAAGGCAAGGAAAGGGTAACGGAAGGCAAGTCACGGAAAGGCAAGGAAAGGGTAACGAAAGGCAAGGCACGGCAAGGCAAGGCAAGGCTAAGGCAAGGCAACGCAAGGCAAAGAAAGGGTAACGGAAGGCAAGGCAAGGCAAGGCAAAGCAAGAAAAGGCAAAGGTAACAGAGGGCACGGCAAGGCAAGGCAAGTCAAGTAAGGCTATAGCAAGGGAAGGAAAGGCTATGGCACGACAACGCACGGCTAGGCAATGCACCGCAAGGAAAGGAAAGGGTAACGGAAGGCAGGGCAATGCAAGACAGATCAAGGCAAGGCAAGGGTAATGGAAGGCACGGCAAGACAAGGGAAAGACAAGGCAAGGCAAGGCACGCCAAGGCAAGGCAAGGCTAAGGCAAGGCAACGCAAGGGAAGGCACGGCAAGGCTAAGTCAAGGCAACGCAAGTCAACGCAAAGTTAAGGCAAGGGAAGGAAAGGGTAACAGAAAGCAGGGCAAAGCAAGGCAATGCAAGGCAAGGCAAGGCAAGGCCAACGGAAGGCAAGGCAAGGCTACGCAAAGCAAGGCAAGGCAAGTCAAAGCAAGGCAAAGCAAGGCAAGGCAAGGTTAACAGAAGGGACAGCAAGGCATGGGAAGGACAAGGCAAGGCAGGGCAAGGCAAGGAAAGGATAAGGCAAGGCATCGCAAGGCTAGGCAATGCACGGCAAGGCAAGGAAAGGGTAACGGAAGGCAAGGCACGGAAAGGCAGGGAAAGGGTGTCCGAAGGCAATGCACGGCAAGGCAAGGCAAGGCTAAGGCAAGGCAACGCAAGGGAAGGCAAGGCAAGTTTCAGGTCAGGGAAGCCAAGCAAGGCTAAGTTAAGGGGAGGCAAGGCTAAGCCACGAAAACGCAAGGCTAGGCAATGCACGGCAAGGCAAGGAAAGGGTAAAGGAAGCGAAGGCACGGCAAGGCAAAGAATGGGTACCGGATTGCAAGGCAGGGCAAGGCAACGCAAGGTTATGGCAAGGCAACGCAGGGCAACGCAAAGATAAGGCAAGGCAAGGAATGGGTAACGGAAGGGAAGTCAAGGCAAGGAAAAGCAAGGCAAGTCAAGGGTAACGGAAGGCAAGGCAATGCAAGGGAAAGACAAGGCAAGGCAAGGCAAAGATATGACAAGGTAACGCAAAGCAAGGCAAGGTTAAGTCAAGGCAAGCTAAGCAAGGCTAAGGCAAGGGGAGAAAAGGCTAAGGCACGACAACCCAAGTCTAGGCAATGCACGTCAAGGCAAGGAAAGGGTGACAGAAGGCAAGGCATTGCAAGGCAAAGCAAGGCAAGAAAAGGGTAACTGAAGGCACAGCAAGGCAAGGAAAGGGTAACGGAAGGCAAGGCAAGGCAAGGCACAGCAAGGCAAGGCAAGGGTAACTGAAGGCATGGCAAGGCAAGGGAAGCACAAGGCAAGGCACGGCATGGCAAGGCAAGGCTTATACAATGCAACGCAACGCAAGGCAACGCGAAGTTAAAGCAAGGCAAGGAAAGGGTAATGGAAGGCAAGGTACGGAAAGGCAGGGAAAGGGTATCCGAAGGCAATGCACGGCAAGGCAAGGCAAGGCAAGGCAAGGCCAAGGCAAGTCAACGCAAGTCAACACAAAGTTAAGGCAAGGCAAGGAAAGGGTAACAGAAAGCAAGGCAATGCAAGGCAAAGCAAGGCAAGCAAGTCAAAGCAAGGCAAAGCAAGGCAAGGCAAGGGTAACGGAAGGGACGGCAAGGCATGGGAAGGACAAGGCAAGGCAGGGCAAGGCAAGGAAAGGCTAAGGCAAGGCAACGCAAGGCTAGGCAATGCACGGCAAGACAAGGGAAGGGTAACGGAAGGCAAGGCAAGGCAAGGCAACGCAAGGCAACACGACGTTAAGGCAAGGCAAGGAAAGGGTAACGGAAGGCAAGTCACAGAAAGGCAAGGAAAGGGTAACGAAAGTCAAGGCACGGCAAGGCAAGGCAAGGCTAAGGCAAGGCAACGCAAGGCAAAGAAAGGGTAACGGAAGGCAAGGCAAGGCAAGGCAAAGCAAGAAAAGGCAAGGGTAACAGAGGGCACGGCAAGGCAAGGCAAGCCAAGTAAGGCTATAGCAAGGGAAGGAAAGGCTATGGCACGACAACGCACGGCTAGGCAATGCACCGCAAGGAAAGGAAAGGGTAACGGAAGGCAGGGCAATGAAAGACAGATCAAGGCAAGGCAAGAGTAATGGAAGGCACGGCAAGACAAGGGAAAGACAAGGCAAGGCAAGGCACGCCAAGGCAAGGCAAGGCTAAGGAAAGGCAACGCAAGGCAAGGCAAGGCAAGTTTAAGGTCAGGCAAGCCAAGCAAGGCTAAGTTAAGGGGAGGCAAGGCTTAGCCACGAAAACGCAATGCTAATGCAATGCACGGCAAGGCAAGGAAAGGGTAACGGAAGCGAAGGCACGGCAAGGCAACGAATGGGTAACGTATTGCAAGGCAGGGCAAGGCAACGCAAGGTTATGGCAAGGCAACGCAAGGCAACGCAAAGATAAGGCAAGGCAAGGAATGGGTAACGGAAGGTAAGTCAAGGCAAGGAAAAGCAAGGCAAGTCAAGGGTAACGGAAGGCAAGGCAATGCAAGGGAAAGACAAGGCAAGGCAAGGCAAAGATATGGCAAGGTAACGCAAAGCAAGGCAAGGTTAAGTCAAGGCAAGCCAAGCAAGGCTAAGGCAAGGGGAGAAAAGGCTAAGGCACGACAACGCAAGGCTAGGCAATGCACGTCAAGGCAAGGAAAGGGTAACAGACGGCAAGGCATTGCAAAGCAAAGCAAGGCAATAAAAGGGTAACTGAAGGCACAGCAAGGCAAGGAAAGGGTAACGGAAGGCAAGGCAAGGCAAGGCAAAGCAAGGAAAGGCAAGGGTAACTGAAGGCATGGCAAGGCAAGGGAAGGACAAGGCAAGGCACGGCAAGGCAAGGCAAGGCTTATACAGTGCAACGCAACGCAAAGCAAAGCGAAGTTAATGCAAGGCAAGGAAAGGGTAATGGAAGGCAAGGCACGGAAAGGCAAGGAAAGGGTATCGGAAGGCAAGGCACGGCAAGGCAAGGCAAGGCTAAGTCAAGGCAACGCAAGGCAAAGAAAAGTTTAGGCAAGGCAAGGAAAGGGTAACAGAAAGCAGTGCAAAGCAAGGCAATGCAAGGCAAGGCAAGGCCAACGGAAGGCAAGGCAAGGCTACGCAAAGCAAGGCAAGGCAAGTCAAAGCAAGGCAAAGCAAGGCAAGGCAAGGTTAACAGAAGGGACAGCAAGGCATGGGAAGGAAAAGGCAAGGCAGGGCAAGGCAAGGAAAGGATAAGGCAAGGCATCGCAAGGCTAGGCAATGCACGGCAAGGCAAGGAAAGGGTAACGGAAGGCAAGGCACGGAAAGGCAGGGAAAGGGTGCCCGAAGGCAATGCACGGCAAGGCAAGGCAAGGCTAAGGCAAGGCAACGCAAGTCAACGCAAAGTTAAGGCAAGGCAAGGAAAGGGTAACAGAAAGCAAGGCAATGCAAGGCAAAGCAAGGCAAGGCAAGTCAAAGCAAGTCAAAGCAATGCAAGGCAAGGGTAACGGAAGGGACGGCAATGCATGGGAAGGACAAGGCAAGGCGGGGCAAGACCAGGAAAGGCTAAGGCAAGGCAACGCAAGGCTAGGCAATGCACGGCAAGGCAAGGGAAGGGTAACGGAAGGCAAGGCAAGGCAAGGCAACGCAAGGCAACACGACGTTAAGGCAAGGCAAGGAAAGGGTAACGGAAGGCAAGTCACGGAAAGGCAAGGAAAGGGTAACGAAAGGCAAGGCACGGCAAGGCAAGGCAAGGCTAAGGCAAGGCAACGCAAGGCAAAGAAAGGGTAACGGAAGGCAAGGCAAGGCAAGGCAAAGCAAGAAAAGGCAAGGGTAACAGAGGGCACGGCAAGGCAAGGCAAGCCAAGTAAGGCTATAGCAAGGGAAGGAAAGGCTATGGCACGACAACGCACGGCTAGGCAATGCACCGCAAGGAAAGGAAAGGGTAACGGAAGGCAGGGCAATGCAAGACAGATCAAGGCAAGGCAAGGGTAATGGAAGGCACGGCAAGACAAGGGAAAGACAAGGCAAGGCAAGGCACGCCAAGGCAAGGCAAGGCTAAGGCAAGGCAACGCAAGGGAAGGCAAGGCAAGTTTAAGGTCAGGCAAGCCAAGCAAGGCTACGTTAAGGGGAGGCAAGGCTAAGCCACGAAAACGCAAGGCTAGGCAATGCACGGCAAGGCAAGGAAAGGGTAAAGGAAGCGAAGGCACGGCAAGGCAAAGAATGGGTAACGGATTGCAAGGCAGGGCAAGGCAACGCAAGGTTATGGCAAGGCAACGCAGGGCAACGCAAAGATAAGGCAAGGCAAGGAATGGGTAACGGAAGGGAAGTCAAGGCAAGGAAAAGCAAGGCAAGTCAAGGGTAACGGAAGGCAAGGCAATGCAAGGGAAAGACAAGGCAAGGCAAGGCAAAGATATGGCAAGGTAACGCAAAGCAAGGCAAGGTTAAGTCAAGGCAAGCCAAGCAAGGCTAAGGCAAGGGGAGAAAAGGCTTAGGCACGACAACCCAAGGCTAGGCAATGCACGTCAAGGCAAGGAAAGTGTAACAGAAGGCAAGGCATTGCAAGGCAAAGCAAGGCAAGAAAAGGGTAACTGAAGGCACAGCAAGGCAAGGAAAGGGTAACGGAAGGCAAGGCAAGGCAAGGCACAGCAAGGCAAGGCAAGGGTAACTGAAGGCATGGCAAGGCAAGGGAAGCACAAGGCAAGGCACGGCATGGCAAGGCAAGGCTTATACAATGCAACGCAACGCAAGGCAACGCGAAGTTAAGGCAAGGCAAGGAAAGGGTAAAGGAAGGCAAGGCACGGAAAGGCAAGGAAAGGGTATCGGAAGGCCAGGCACGTCAAGGCAATGCAAGGCTAAGTCAAGGCAACGCAAGTCAACGCAAAGTTAAGGCAAGGCAAGGAAAGGGTAACAGATAGAAAGGCAATGCAAGGCAAAGCAAGGCAAGGAAAGGGTAACGGTAGGCAAGGGAAGGCAAGGCAAAGCAAGCCAAGGAAAGTGAAAGCAAGGCAAAGCAAGGCAAGGCAAGGTTAACAGAAGGGACAGCAAGGCATGGGAAGGACAAGGCAAGGCAGGGCAAGGCAAGGAAAGGATAAGGAAAGGCATCGCAAGGCTAGGCAATGCACGGCAAGGCAAGGAAAGGGTAACGCAAGGCAAGGCAATGCAAGGCAAGGCAAGTGATGTGTAATGGAAGGCAAGGCAAGGAAACGCACAGCAAGGCAAGGCAAGTCAAATCAAGGCAAAGCAAGGCAAGGCAAGGTTAACGGAAGGGACAGTAAGGCATGGGAAGGACAAGGCAAGGCAGAGCAAGTCAAGGAATGGCTAAGGCAAGGCAACGCAGGGCTAGGCAATGCACGTCAAGGCAACGTAAGGGTAAGGGAAGACACGGCAAGGCAAGGGAAGGAAAAGGCAAGGCACGGCAAGGCAAGGGTAACGGAAGGTATGGCAAGGCAAGACAATGGTAACGGAAGGCAAGGCACGGCAAGGCAAGGCAAGGCCAAGGCAACGCAAAGCAACGCAAGGCAACGCAATGTTAAGGCAAGGCAAGGGTAACGGAAGGGAAGGCACGGCAAGGCAAGGAAAGGGTAACGGAATGCCAGGCAAGGCAAGGCAACGCAAGGCTAAGGCAAGGCAACGCAAGGCAACGCAAAGATTAGGCAAGGCAAGGAAAAGGGTAACGGAAGGCAAGGCAAGGCACGGAAAAGCAAGGCAAGGCAAGGGTAACGGAAGGCACGGCAAGGCAAGGGAAAGACAAGGCAAGGCAAGGTAAGGATAAGGCAAAGCAACGCAAAGGAAGGCAAGGTTAAGGCGAGGGAAGCCAAGCAAGGCTAAGGCAAGGGGAGACAAGGCTAAGGCACGACAACGCAAGGCTAGGCAATGCACGGCAAGGCACGGAAAGGGTAACGGAAGGCAAGGCAATTCAAGGCAAAGCAAGGCAAGAAAAGGGTAACTGAAGGCATCGCAAGGCAAGGGAAGCACAAGGCAAGGCACGGCATGGCAAGGCAAGGCTTATACAATGCAACGCAACGCAAGGCAACGCGAAGTTAAGGCAAGGCAAGGAAAGGGTAATGGAAGGCAAGGCACGGAAAGGCAAGGAAAGGGTATCGGAAGGCAAGGCACGGCAAGGCAAGGCAAGGCTAAATCAAGGCAACGCAAGTCAACGCAAAGTTAAGGCAAGGCAAGGAAAGGGTAACGGAAGGCAAGGCAAGGCACGGAAAAGCAAGGCAAAACAAGTGTAACGGAAGGCTCGGCAAGGCAAGGAAAGCGTAACGGAAGGCAAGGGAAAGAAAAGGCAAGGGAAGGCAAGGCAAGGCAAGGATAAGGCAAAGCAACGCAAAGCAAGGCAAGGTTAAGGCAAGGCAAGCCGAGCAAGGCTAAGTTAAGGGGAGGCAAGGCTAAGCCACGAAAACGCAAGGCTAGGCAATGCACGGCAAGGCAAGGAAAGGGTAAAGGAAGCGAAGGCACGGCAAGGCAAAGAATGGGTAACGGATTGCAAGGCAGGGCAAGGCAACGCAAGGTTATGGCAAGGCAAACCAGGGCAACACAAAGATAAGGCAAGGCAAGGAATGGGTAACGGAAGGGAAGTCAAGGCAAGGAAAAGCAAGGCAAGTCAAGGGTAACGGAAGGCAAGGCAATGCAAGGGAAAGACAAGGCAAGGCAAGGCAAAGATATGGCAAGGTAACGCAAAGCAAGGCAAGGTTAAGTCAAGGCAAGCCAAGCAAGGCTAAGGCAAGGGGAGAAAAGGCTTAGGCACGACAACCCAAGGCTAGGCAATGCACGTCAAGGCAAGGAAAGTGTAACAGAAGGCAAGGCATTGCAAGGCAAAGCAAGGCAAGAAAAGGGTAACTGAAGGCACAGCAAGGCAAGGAAAGGGTAACGGAAGGCAAGGCAAGGCAAGGCACAGCAAGTCAAGGCAAGGGTAACTGAAGGCATGGCAAGGCAATGGAAGCACAAGGCAAGGCACGGCATGGCAAGGCAAGGCTTATACAATGCAACGCAACGCAAGGCAACGCGAAGTTAAAGCAAGGCAAGGAAAGGGTAATGGAAGGCAAGGCACGGAAAGGCAAGGAAAGGGTATCGGAAGGCAAGCCACGGCAAGGCAATGCAAGGCTAAGTCAAGGCAACGCAAGTCAACGCAAAGTTAAGGCAAGGCAAGGAAAGGGTAACAGAAAGCAAGGCAAAGCAAGGCAAGGCAAGGGCAACGGAATGCAAGGCAAGGCAACGCAACGCAAGGCAAGGCAAGTCAAAGCAAGGCAAAGCAAGGCAAGGCAAGGTTAACAGAAGGGACAGCAAGGCATGGGAAGGACAAGGCAAGGCAGGGCAAGGCAAGGAAAGGATAAGGAAAGGCATCGCAAGGCTAGGCAATGCACGGCAAGGCAAGGAAAGGGTAACGCAAGGCAAGGCAATGCAAGGCAAGGCAAGTGATGTGTAATGGAAGGCAAGGCAAGGAAACGCACAGCAAGGCAAGGCAAGTCAAATCAAGGCAAAGCAAGGCAAGGCAAGGTTAACGGAAGGGACAGCAAGGCATGGGAAGGACAAGGCAAGGCAGAGCAAGTCAAGGAAAGGCTAAGGCAAGGCAACGCAGGGCTAGGCAATGCACGTCAAGGCAACGTAAGGGTAAGGGAAGACACGGCAAGGCAAGGGAAGGAAAAGGCAAGGCACGGCAAGGCAAGGGTAACGGAAGGTATGGCAAGGCAAGACAATGGTAACGGAAGGCAAGGCACGGCAAGGCAAGGCAAGGCCAAGGCAACGCAAAGCAACGCAAGGCAACGCAATGTTAAGGCAAGGCAAGGGTAACGGAAGGGAAGGCACGGCAAGGCAAGGAAAGGGTAACGGAATGCCAGGCAAGGCAAGGCAACGCAAGGCTAAGGCAAGGCAACGCAAGGCAACGCAAAGATTAGGCAAGGCAAGGAAAAGGGTAACGGAAGGCAAGGCAAGGCACGGAAAAGCAAGGCAAGGCAAGGGTAACGGAAGGCACGGCAAGGCAAGGGAAAGACAAGGCAAGGCAAGGTAAGGATAAGGCAAAGCAACGCAAAGCAAGGCAAGGTTAAGGCGAGGGAAGCCAAGCAAGGCTAAGGCAAGGGGAGACAAGGCTAAGGCACGACAACGCAAGGCTAGGCAATGCACGGCAAGGCACGGAAAGGGTAACGGAAGGCAAGGCAATTCAAGGCAAAGCGAGGCAAGAAAAGGGTAACTGAAGGCATGGCAAGGCAAGGGAAGCACAAGGCAAGGCACGGCATGGCAAGGCAAGGCTTATACAATGCAACGCAACGCAAGGCAACGCGAAGTTAAGGCAAGGCAAGGAAAGGGTAATGGAAGGCAAGGCACGGAAAGGCAAGGAAAGGGTATCGGAAGGCAAGGCACGGCAAGGCAAGGCAAGGCTAAGTCAAGGCAACGCAAGTCAACGCAAAGTTAAGGCAAGGCAAGGAAAGGGTAACGGAAGGCAAGGCAAGGCACGGAAAAGCAAGGCAAAACAAGTGTAACGGAAGGCTCGGCAAGGCAAGGAAAGCGTAACGGAAGGCAAGGGAAAGAAAAGGCAAGGGAAGGCAAGGCAAGGCAAGGATAAGGCAAAGCAACGCAAAGCAAGGCAAGGTTAAGGCAAGGCAAGCCGAGCAAGGATAAGGCAAGGGGAGACAAGGCTAAGGCACTTCAACGCAAGGCGATGCAATGCACGGCAAAGCAAGGCAAGGGTAACAGAAGGCAAGGCAATGCAAGGCAAGGCAATGCAAATAAAGGGTAACGGAAGGCACAGCAAGGCAAGGAAAGCGTAACGGAAGGCAAGGGAAGGCAAGGCAAAGCCAGGAAAGGCAAGGGTAACTGAAGGCATGGCAAGGCACGGGAAGGACAAGGCAAGGCACGGCAAGGCAAGGCAAGGTTTATACAACGCAACGCAACGCAAGGCAACGCGAAGTTAAGGCACGGCAAGGAAAGGGTAACGGAAGGCAAGGCACGGAAAGGCAAGGCAAGGCTAAGGCAAGGCAACGCAAGTCAACGCAAAGTTAAGGCAAGGCAAGGAAAGGGTAACAGAAAGCAAGGCAATGCAAGGCAAAGCAAGGCAAGGCAAGTCAAAGCAAGGCAAAGCAAGGCCAGGCAAGGGTAACGGAAGGGACGGCAAGGCATGGGAAGGACAAGGCAAGGCAGGGCAAGGCAAGGAAAGGCTAAGGCAAGGCAACGCAAGGCTAGGCAATGCACGGCAATGCAAGGGAAGGGTAACGGACGGCAAGGCATGGCAAGGCCAAGCAAGGCATAGGAAGTGAAACGGAAGGCACGGCAAGGCGAGGAAAGGACAAGGCAAGGCACGGCAAGGCAAGGCAAGGCTAAGGCAAGGAAACGCAAATCTAGGCAAGGGTAAAGGAAGGCACGGCAAGGCAAGACAAGGGTACCGGAAGGCACGGCAAGGCAAGGGAAGGACAAGGCAAGGCACGGCATGGCAAGGCAATGCTAAGGCAAGGCAATGCAAGGCTAGGCAATGTACGGCAATGTAAGGAAAGGGTAACGGAAGGCAAGGCATGGCAAGGCAAAGCAAGGCAAGGGAAGTGAAACGGAAGGCACAGCAAGGCAAGGAAAGGGTAACGGAAGGCAAGGCAAGGCAAGGCAAAGCAAGGAAAGACAAGGGTAACGGAAGGCTCGGCACGGCAACGCAAGGCTAGGCAATGCACGGCAATGTAAGGAAAGCGTAACGGAATGCAAGGCAAGGCAAGGCAAGGCTAAGGCAAGACAATGCAAGGGTAGGCAATGCAAGGATAAGGCAAGGAAAGGGTAACGGAAGGGAAGGCAAGGCTAGGCAAAGCAAGACAAGGCAAGGGTAAAGGAAGGCACGGCAAGGCAAGACAATGGTAACGGAAGGCACGGCAAGGCAGGCGAAGGACAAGGGAAGGCAAGGCTAAGGCAAGGCAACGGAAGGCTATGCAATGCACGGTAAGGCAAGGAAAGGGTAAAGAAGGTAAGGCACGTCAAGGCAATGCAAAGCTGAGGAAAGGCAACGCAAGGCAATGCAAAGTGAAGGCAAGACAACACAAGCAATACTAAAGCAAGGGGAGGCAAAGCAAGGCAAGGGTAACGGAAGGCACGGCAAGAGAAGACAAGGGTAACGGAAGGCTCGGCAAGGAAAGGGAAGGACAAGGCAAGGCACGGCAAGGGAAGGCAAGGCTAAGCCAAGGCAATGCCATGCAAGGCCAGGTTAAGGGAAGGCAAGACAAGCAAGGCTAAGGCAATGGGAGTCAATGCTATGGCACAACGCAAGGCTAGGCAATGCACGGCAAGGCAAGGAAAGGGTAACGGAAAGTAAGGAACGGCAAGGCAATGCAAAGCTGAGGAAAGGGAACGCAAGGCAATGCAATGTTAAGGCAAGGCAAGCCAAGCAAGGCTAAGGCAAGTGGAGGTAAGGCAAGGCAAGGGTAACGGAAGACACGGCAAGGCAAGGGAAAGACAAGGCAAGGCAAGGCAAGGATATGGCAAGGCAACGCAAAGCAAGGCAAGGTTAAGTCAAGGCAAGCCAAGCAAGGCTAAGGCAAGGGGAGAAAAGGCTAAGGCACGACAACGCAAGGCTAGGCAATGCCCGTCAAGGCAAGGAAAAGGTAACAGAAGGCAAGGCATTGCAAGGAAAAGCAAGGCAAGAAAAGGGTAACTGAAGGCACAGCAAGGCAAGGAAAGGGTAACGGAAGGCATTTCAAGGCAACGGAAGGACAAGGCAAGGCAAGGCAAGGTAAGGCTTATACAATGCAACACAATGCAAGGCAACGCGAAGTTAAGGCAAGGCAAGGAAAGTGTAATGGAAGGCAAGGCACGGCAAGTCAAGGCAAGGCTAAGGCAAGGCAACGCAAGGCTAGGCAATGCCCGTCAAGGCAAGGCAAGCCAAGCAAGGCTAACGCAAGGGGAGACAAGGCTAAGGCACGACAACGCAAGGCTAGGCAATGGACTGCTAGGCAAGGAAAGGGAAACAGAAGTCAAGGAAATGCAACGCAAAGCAAGGCAAGAAAAGGGTAACGGAAGGCACATGAAGGCAAGGAATGCATAACGGAAGGCAAGGCAAGACAAGGCAAGGGTAACTGAAGGCATGGCAAGGCAAGGGAAGGACAAGGCAAGGCAGGGCAAGGCAAGGCAAGCCTAAGGCAAGGCAACGCAAGGCAATGCAAAGTTAAGGCAAGGAAAGGGTAACGGAAGGGAAGGCACGGCAAGGCAAGGAATGGGTAACGGATTGGAAGGCACGGCATGACAACGCAAGGCTATGGGAAGGCAACGCAAAGTTAAGGCAAGGCAAGGAAAGTGTAACGGAAGGCAAGGCAAGACACGGAAAAGCAAGGCAAAACAAGGGTATCGGAAGGCTCGGGAAGGCAACGCACGGCTAGGCAATGCACGGCAATGCATGGAAAGGGTAACGGAAGGCAAGACAAGGCAAGGCAAGGCAAGGCAAGGATAAGGCAAGGCAAACCAAGCAAGGCTAAGGCAAGGGGAGACAAGGCTAAGGCACGACAACGCAAGGGTAGGCAATGGACGGCAAGTCAAGGAAAGGGTAACAGAAGGCAAGGAAATGCAACGCAAAGCAAGGCAATAAAAGGGTAACGGAAGGCACAGTAAGGCAAGGGAAGCGTAACGGAAGGCAAGGCAAGGCAAGGCAAGCGGAACTGAAGGCATGGCAAGGTAAGGGAAGGACAAGGCAAGGCACGGCAAGGCAAGGCAAGGCTAAGGCAAGGGAACGCAAAGTAAGGAACGGCAAGGCAATGCAAAGCTGAGGAAAGGGAACGCAAGGCAATGCAATGTTAAGGCAAGGCAAGCCAAGCAAGGGTAAGGCAAGTGGAGGTAAGGCAAGGCAAGGGTAACGGAAGACACGGCAAGGCAAGGGAAAGACAAGGCAAGGCAAGGCAAGGATATGGCAAGGCAACGCAAAGCAAGGCAAGGTTAAGTCAAGGCAAGCCAAGCAAGGCTAAGGCAAGGGGAGAAAAGGCTAAGGCACGACAACGCAAGGCTAGGCAATGCCCGTCAAGGCAAGGAAAAGGTAACAGAAGGCAAGGCATTGCAAGGAAAAGCAAGGCAAGAAAAGGGTAACTGAAGGCATTTCAAGGCAACGGAAGGACAAGGCAAGGCAAGGCAAGGTAAGGCTTATACAATGCAACACAATGCAAGGCAACGCGAAGTTAAGGCAAGGCAAGGAAAGTGTAATGGAAGGCAAGGCACGGCAAGGCAAGGCAAGGCTAAGGCAAGGCAACGCAAGTCAACGCAAAGTTAAGGCAAGGCAAGGAAAGGGTAACAGAAAGCAAGGCAAAGCAAGGGAAGGCAAGGGCAACGGAAGGCAAGGCAAGGCTACGCAAAGCAAGGCAGGTCAAGTCAAAGCAAGGCAAAGCAAGGCAAGGCAAGGTTAACAGAAGGGACAGGAAGGCATGGGAAGGACAAGGCAAGGCAGGGCAAGGCAAGGAAAGGATAAGGCAAGGCATCGCAAGGCTAGGCAATGCACGGCAAGGCAAGGAAAGGGTAACGGAAGGCAAGGCAAGGCAAGGCAAGGCAAGGGAATTGTAATGGAAGGCAAAGCAAGGCAACGCAAAGCAAGGAAAGGCAAGTCAAAGCAAGGCAAACCAAGGCAAAGCAAGGGTAACGGAAGGGACAGCAAGGCATGGGAAGGACAAGGCAAGGCAGGGCAAGACAAGGAAAGGTTAAGGCAAGGCAACGCAAGGCTAGGCAATGCACGCCAAGGCAACGTAAGGGTAAGGGAAGACATGGCAAGGCAAGGGAAGGAAAACGCAAGGCACGACAAGGCAAGGGTAACAGAAGGTATGGCAAGGCAAGACAATGGTAACGGAAGGCAAGTCACGGCAAGGCAAGGCAAGGCCAAGGCAACGCAAGGCAACGCAATGTTAAGGCAAGGCAAGGGTAACGGTAGGGAAGGCACGGCACGCAAGGAAAGGGTAACGGAATGCAAGGCACGGCAAGGCAACGCAAGGCTAAGGCAAGGCAACGCAAGACAATGCAAAGTTAAGGAAAGGCAAGGAAAGAGTTACGGAAGGCAAGGCAAGGCACGGAAAAGCAAGGCAAGCCAAGGGTAACGGAAGGCACGGCAAGGCAAGGGAAAGAAAAGGGAAGGCAAGGCAATGCATGGAAAGGGTAACGGAAGGCAAGACAAGGCAAGGCAAGGGAAGGCAAGGATAAGGCAAGGCAAGCCAAGCAAGGCTAACGCAAGGGGAGACAAGGCGAAGGCACGACAACGCAAGGCTAGGCAAAGCACGGCAAGGCAAGGAAAGGGTAACGGAAGGGAAGGCACGGCAAGGCAACGCAAGGCTATGGCAAGGCAACGCAAGGCAACGCAAAGTTAAGGCAAGGCAAGGAAACGGTAACGGAAGGCAAGGCAAGGCACGGAAAAGCAAGGCAAAACAAGGGTAACGGAAGGCTCGGCAAGGCAACGCACGGCTAGGCAATGCACGGCAATGCATGGAAAGGGTAACGGAAGGCAAGACAAGGCAAGGCAAGGGAAGGCAAGGATAAGGCAAGGCAAGCCAAGCAAGGCTAACGCAAGGGGAGACAAGGCTAAGGCACGACAACGCAAGGCTAGGCAATGGACGGCTAGGCAAGGAAAGGGAAACAGAAGTCAAGGAAATGCAACGCAAAGCAAGGCAAGAAAAGGGTAACGGAAGGCACATGAAGGCAAGGAATGCATAACGGAAGGCAAGGCAAGACAAGGCAAGGGTAACTGAAGGCATGGCAAGGCAAGGGAAGGACAAGGCAAGGCACGGCAAGGCAAGGCAAGGCTAAGGCAAGGCAACGCAAGGCAATGCAAAGTTAAGGCAAGGCAAGGAAAGGGTAACGGAAGGGAAGGCACGGCAAGGCAAGGAATGGGTAACAGAAGGCAAGGCAATGCAAGGCAAAGCAAGGCAAGGAAAGGGTAACAGAAGGCACAGCAAGGCAAGCAAAGGGTAAAGGAAGGAAAGGCAAGACAAGGCAAAGCAAGGGAAGGGAAGGGTACCTGAAGGCAAGGCAATGAAAGGGAAGGACAAGGCAAGGCACGGCAAGGCAAGGCAAGGCTAAGGCAAGGCAACGCAAGGCAAAGAAAGGGTAACGGAAGGCAAGGCAAGGCAAGGCAAAGCAAGAAAAGGCAAGGGTAACAGAGGGCACGGCAAGGCAAGGCAAGCCAAGTAAGGCTATATCAAGGGAAGGAAAGGCTATGGCACGACAACGCACGGCTAGGCAATGCACCGCAAGGAAAGGAAAGGGTAACGGAAGGCAGGGCAAGGCAAGAAAATCAAGGCAAGGCAAGGGTAATGGAAGGCATGGCAAGACAAGGGAAGGACAAGGCAAGGCAAGGCACGCCAAGGCAAGGCAAGGGTAAGGCAATGCAACGCAAGGCAAGGCAAGGCAATTTTAAGGTCAGGCAAGCCAAGCAAGGCTAAGTTAAGGGCAGGCAAGGCTAAGCCACGAAAACGCAAGGCTACGCAATGCACGGCAAGGCAAGGAAAGGGTAACGGAATGCAAGGCAAGGCAAGGCAAGGAAAAGGCAAGACAATGCAAGGGTAGGCAATGCAAGGATAAGGCAAGGAAAGGGTAACGGAAGGCAAGGCAAGGCAAGGAATGGGTAACGGAAGGCAAGGCAAGGCAAGGAAGAGCAAGGCAATTCAAGGGTAACGGAAGGCAAGGCAAAGCAAGGGAAAGACAAGACAAGGCAAGGCAAGGATATGGCAAGTCAACGCAAAGCAAGGCAAGGTTAAGTCAAGGCAAGCCAAGCAAGGGGAGAAAAGGCTAAGGCACGACAACGCAAGGCTAGGCAATGCACGTCAAGGCTAGGAAAGGGTAACAGAAGGCAAGGCATTGCAAGGCAAAGCAAGGCAAGAAAAGGGTAACTGAATGCAGGGCAAGGCAAGGGAAGGACAAGGCAAGGCACGGCAAGGCAAGGCAAGGCTTATACAATGCAACGCAACGCAAGGCAACGCGAAGTTAAGGCAAGGCAAGGAAAGTGTAATGGAAGGCAAGGCACGGAAAGGCAAGGAAAGGGTATCGGAAGGCAAGGCACGGCAAGGCAAGGCAAGGCTAAGGCAAGGCAACTCAAGTCAACGCAAAGTTAAGGCAAGGCAAGGAAAGGGTAACAGAAAGCAAGGCAAAGCAAGGCAAGGAAAGCGTAACGGAAGGCAAGGGAAGGAAAGGCAAAGCAAGGCAAGGCAAGGGTAACTGAAGGCATGGCAAGGCACGGGAAGGACAAGGCAAGGCACGGCAAGGCAAGTCAAGGCTTATACAACGCAACGCAACGCAAGGCAACGCGAAGTTAAGGCACGGCAAGGAAAAGGTAACGGAAGGCAAGGCACGGAAAGGCAAGGAAAGGGTATCGGAACGCAAGGCACGGCAAGGCAAGGCAAGGCTAAGGCAAGGCAACGCAAGTGAACGCAAAGTTAAGGCAAGGCAAGGAACGGGTAACAGAAAGCAAGGCAATGCAAGGCAAAGCAAGGCAAGGCAAGGCAAAGCAAGGCAAAGCAAGGCAAGGCAAGGGTAACAGAAGGGTCGGCAAGGCATGGGAAGGACAAGGCAAGGCAGGGCAAGGCAAGGAAAGTCTAAGGCAAGGCAACGCAAGGCTAGGCAATGCACGGCAAGGCAAGGGAAGGGTAACGGAAGGCAAGGCATGGCAAGGCAAAGCAAGGCAAGGGAAGTGTAACGGAAGGCACGGCAAGGCGACGGAAGGACAAGGCAAGGCACGGCAAGGCAAGGCAAGGGTAAGGCAAGGCAACGCAAGTCTGGGCAAGGGTAAACGAAGGCACGGCAAGGCAAGACAACGGTAACGGAAGGCACGGCAAGGCAAGGGAAGGACAAGGCAAGGCACGGCATGGCAAGGCAATGCTAAGGCAAGGCAACGCAAGGCTAGGCAATGTACGGCAAGGTAAGGAAAGGGTAACGGAAGGCAAGGAACGGCAAGGCAATGCAAAGATGAGGAAAGGCAACGCAAGGCAATGCAAAATGAAGGCAACCGACGCAAGGCTAAGGCAAAGGGAGGCACGGCAAGGGTAACGATAGGCATGGCAAGGCAATACAAGGGTAACGGAAGTCTCGGCAAGGCAAGGCAAGGACAAGGCAAGGCACGGCAAGGCAAGGCAAGGAAAGGGTAACGGAAGGTAAGGCACGGCAAGGCAATGCAAAGATGAGTAAAGGCAACGCAATTCAATGCAAAGTAAAGGCAACACAAACGACGCAAGGCTAAGGCAAATGGAGGCAAGGCAAGGCAAGGGTAACGGAAGGCACGGCAAGGCAAGACAAGGGTAACGGAAGGCTCGACAAGGCAAGAGAAGGACAAGGCAATGCACGGCAAGGCAAGACAAGGGTAACGGAAGGCTCGGGAAGGCAACGCAAGGCTAGGCAATGCACGGCAATGCAATGGAAAGGTAACGGAATGCAAGGCAAGGCAAGGCAAGGCTAAGGCAAGACAATGCAAGGGTAGGCAATGCAAGGATAAGGCAAGGAAAGGGTAACGGAAGGCAAGGCAAGGCAAAGCAAGACAAGGCAAGGGTAAAGGAAGGCACGGCAAGGCAAGACAAGGGTAACGGAAGGCACGGCAAGGCAAGGGAAGGACATGGCAAGGCAAGGCAAGGTAAGGCAGGGCTAAGGCAAGGCAATGCAAGGCCAGGCAATGCACGGCAACGCAAGGAAAGAGTAAAGAAAGGTAAGGCACGTCAAGGCAATGCAAAGCTGAGGAAAGGCAACGCAAGGCAATGCAAAGTGAAGGCAAGACAACACAAGCATGGCTAAAGCATGGGGAGGGAAGGCACGGCAAGGGAAGGCAAGGCTAAGGCAAGGCAATGCCATGCAAGTCCAGGTTAAGGGAAGGCAAGACAAGCAAGGCTAAGGCAATGGGAGTCAATGCTAAGACACAACGCAAGGTTAGGCAATGCACGGCAAGCCAAGGAAAGGGTAACGGAAAGTAAGGAACGGCAAGGCAATGCAAACCTGAGGAAAGGGAACGCAAGGCAATGCAATGTTAAGTCAAGGCAAGCCAAGCAAGGCTAAGGCAAGGGGAGGTTAGGCAAGGCAAGGGTAACGGAAGACACGGCAAGGCAAGACAAGGGTAACGGAAGGCTCGGCAAGGCAAGGGGAGACATGTCTAAGGCACGCCAACGCAAGGGGAGGCAATGCACGGCAAGGCAAGGAAAGGGTAACAGAAGGCAAGGCAATGCAAGGCAAAGCAAGGCAAGGAAAGGGTAACAGAAGGCACAGCAAGGCAAGCAAAGGGTAAAGGAAGGAAAGGCAAGACAAGGCAAAGCAAGGGAAGGGAAGGGTACCTGAAGGCAAGGCAATGAAAGGGAAGGACAAGGCAAGGCACGGCAAGGCAAGGCAAGGCTAAGGCAAGGCAACGCAAGGCAAAGAAAGGGTAACGGAAGGCAAGGCAAGGCAAGGCTAAGGCAACGCAAGGCAACACGACGTTAAGACAAGGCAAGGAAAGGGTAATGTAAGGCAAGGCAAGTTAAAGCAAGGCAAGGCAAGTCAAAGCAAGGCAAAGCAAGGCAAGGCAAGGGTAACGGAAGGGACGGCAAGGCATGGGAAGGACAAGGCAAGGCAGGGCAAGGCAAGGCAAGCCAAGCAAGGCTAACGCAAGGGGAGACAAGGCTAAGGCACGACAACGCAAGGCTAGGCAATGGACGGCTAGGCAAGGAAAGGGAAACAGAAGTCAAGGAAATGCAACGCAAAGCAAGGCAAGAAAAGGGTAACGGAAGGCACATGAAGGCAAGGAATGCATAACGGAAGGCAAGGCAAGACAAGGCAAGGGTAACTGAAGGCATGGCAAGGCAAGGGAAGGACAAGGCAAGGCACGGCAAGGCAAGGCAAGGCTAAGGCAAGGCAACGCAAGGCAATGCAAAGTTAAGGCAAGGCAAGGAAAGGGTAACGGAAGGCAAGGCAAGGCAAGGCAAGGAAAGGGTAACAGAAGGCAAGGCAATGCAAGGCAAAGCAAGGCAAGGAAAGGGTAACAGAAGGCACAGCAAGGCAAGCAAAGGGTAAAGGAAGGAAAGGCAAGACAAGGCAAAGCAAGGGAAGGGAAGGGTACCTGAAGGCAAGGCAATGAAAGGGAAGGACAAGGCAAGGCACGGCAAGGCAAGGCAAGGCTAAGGCAAGGCAACGCAAGGCAAAGAAAGGGTAACGGAAGGCAAGGCAAGGCAAGGCTAAGGCAACGCAAGGCAACACGACGTTAAACAAGGCAAGGAAAGGGTAATGTAAGGCAAGGCAAGTTAAAGCAAGGCAAGGCAAGTCAAAGCAAGGCAAAGCAAGGCAAGGCAAGGGTAACGGAAGGGACGGCAAGGCATGGGAAGGACAAGGCAAGGCAGGGCAAGGCAAGGAAAGTCTAAGGCAAGGCAACGCAAGGCTAGGCAATGCACGGCAAGGCAAGGGAAGGGTAACGGAAGGCAAGGCATGGCAAGGCAAAGCAAGGCAAGGGAAGTGTAACGGAAGGCACGGCAAGGCGACGGAAGGACAAGGCAAGGCACGGCAAGGCAAGGCAAGGGTAAGGCAAGGCAACGCAAGTCTGGGCAAGGGTAAACGAAGGCACGGCAAGGCAAGACAACGGTAACGGAAGGCACGGCAAGGCAAGGGAAGGACAAGGCAAGGCACGGCATGGCAAGGCAATGCTAAGGCAAGGCAACGCAAGGCTAGGCAATGTACGGCAAGGTAAGGAAAGGGTAACGGAAGGCAAGGAACGGCAAGGCAATGCAAAGATGAGGAAAGGCAACGCAAGGCAATGCAAAATGAAGGCAACCGACGCAAGGCTAAGGCAAAGGGAGGCACGGCAAGGGTAACGATAGGCATGGCAAGGCAATACAAGGGTAACGGAAGTCTCGGCAAGGCAAGGCAAGGACAAGGCAAGGCACGGCAAGGCAAGGCAAGGAAAGGGTAACGGAAGGTAAGGCACGGCAAGGCAATGCAAAGATGAGTAAAGGCAACGCAATTCAATGCAAAGTAAAGGCAACACAAACGACGCAAGGCTAAGGCAAATGGAGGCAAGGCAAGGCAAGGGTAACGGAAGGCACGGCAAGGCAAGACAAGGGTAACGGAAGGCTCGACAAGGCAAGAGAAGGACAAGGCAATGCACGGCAAGGCAAGACAAGGGTAACGGAAGGCTCGGGAAGGCAACGCAAGGCTAGGCAATGCACGGCAATGCAATGGAAAGGTAACGGAATGCAAGGCAAGGCAAGGCAAGGCTAAGGCAAGACAATGCAAGGGTAGGCAATGCAAGGATAAGGCAAGGAAAGGGTAACGGAAGGCAAGGCAAGGCAAAGCAAGACAAGGCAAGGGTAAAGGAAGGCACGGCAAGGCAAGACAAGGGTAACGGAAGGCACGGCAAGGCAAGGGAAGGACATGGCAAGGCAAGGCAAGGTAAGGCAGGGCTAAGGCAAGGCAATGCAAGGCCAGGCAATGCACGGCAACGCAAGGAAAGAGTAAAGAAAGGTAAGGCACGTCAAGGCAATGCAAAGCTGAGGAAAGGCAACGCAAGGCAATGCAAAGTGAAGGCAAGACAACACAAGCATGGCTAAAGCATGGGGAGGGAAGGCACGGCAAGGGAAGGCAAGGCTAAGGCAAGGCAATGCCATGCAAGTCCAGGTTAAGGGAAGGCAAGACAAGCAAGGCTAAGGCAATGGGAGTCAATGCTAAGACACAACGCAAGGTTAGGCAATGCACGGCAAGCCAAGGAAAGGGTAACGGAAAGTAAGGAACGGCAAGGCAATGCAAACCTGAGGAAAGGGAACGCAAGGCAATGCAATGTTAAGTCAAGGCAAGCCAAGCAAGGCTAAGGCAAGGGGAGGTTAGGCAAGGCAAGGGTAACGGAAGACACGGCAAGGCAAGACAAGGGTAACGGAAGGCTCGGCAAGGCAAGGGGAGACATGTCTAAGGCACGCCAACGCAAGGGGAGGCAATGCACGGCAAGGCAAGGAAAGGGTAACAGAAGGCAAGGCAATGCAAGGCAAAGCAAGGCAAGGAAAGGGTAACAGAAGGCACAGCAAGGCAAGCAAAGGGTAAAGGAAGGAAAGGCAAGACAAGGCAAAGCAAGGGAAGGGAAGGGTACCTGAAGGCAAGGCAATGAAAGGGAAGGACAAGGCAAGGCACGGCAAGGCAAGGCAAGGCTAAGGCAAGGCAACGCAAGGCAAAGAAAGGGTAACGGAAGGCAAGGCAAGGCAAGGCTAAGGCAACGCAAGGCAACACGACGTTAAGACAAGGCAAGGAAAGGGTAATGTAAGGCAAGGCAATTTAAAGCAAGGCAAGGCAAGTCAAAGCAAGGCAAAGCAAGGCAAGGCAAGGGTAACGGAAGGGACGGCAAGGCATGGGAAGGACAAGGCAAGGCAGGGCAAGGCAAGGAAAGTCTAAGGCAAGGCAACGCAAGGCTAGGCAATGCACGGCAAGGCAAGGGAAGGGTAACGGAAGGCAAGGCATGGCAAGGCAAAGCAAGGCAAGGGAAGTGTAACGGAAGGCACGGCAAGGCGACGGAAGGACAAGGCAAGGCACGGCAAGGCAAGGCAAGGGTAAGGCAAGGCAACGCAAGTCTGGGCAAGGGTAAACGAAGGCACGGCAAGGCAAGACAACGGTAACGGAAGGCACGGCAAGGCAAGGGAAGGACAAGGCAAGGCACGGCATGGCAAGGCAATGCTAAGGCAAGGCAACGCAAGGCTAGGCAATGTACGGCAAGGTAAGGAAAGGGTAACGGAAGGCAAGGAACGGCAAGGCAATGCAAAGATGAGGAAAGGCAACGCAAGGCAATGCAAAATGAAGGCAACCGACGCAAGGCTAAGGCAAAGGGAGGCACGGCAAGGGTAACGATAGGCATGGCAAGGCAATACAAGGGTAACGGAAGTCTCGGCAAGGCAAGGCAAGGACAAGGCAAGGCACGGCAAGGCAAGGCAAGGAAAGGGTAACGGAAGGTAAGGCACGGCAAGGCAATGCAAAGATGAGTAAAGGCAACGCAATTCAATGCAAAGTAAAGGCAACACAAACGACGCAAGGCTAAGGCAAATGGAGGCAAGGCAAGGCAAGGGTAACGGAAGGCACGGCAAGGCAAGACAAGGGTAACGGAAGGCTCGACAAGGCAAGAGAAGGACAAGGCAATGCACGGCAAGGCAAGACAAGGGTAACGGAAGGCTCGGGAAGGCAACGCAAGGCTAGGCAATGCACGGCAATGCAATGGAAAGGTAACGGAATGCAAGGCAAGGCAAGGCAAGGCTAAGGCAAGACAATGCAAGGGTAGGCAATGCAAGGATAAGGCAAGGAAAGGGTAACGGAAGGCAAGGCAAGGCAAAGCAAGACAAGGCAAGGGTAAAGGAAGGCACGGCAAGGCAAGACAAGGGTAACGGAAGGCACGGCAAGGCACGGGAAGGACATGGCAAGGCAAGGCAAGGTAAGGCAGGGCTAAGGCAAGGCAATGCAAGGCCAGGCAATGCACGGCAACGCAAGGAAAGAGTAAAGAAAGGTAAGGCACGTCAAGGCAATGCAAAGCTGAGGAAAGGCAACGCAAGGCAATGCAAAGTGAAGGCAAGACAACACAAGCATGGCTAAAGCATGGGGAGGGAAGGCACGGCAAGGGAAGGCAAGGCTAAGGCAAGGCAATGCCATGCAAGTCCAGGTTAAGGGAAGGCAAGACAAGCAAGGCTAAGGCAATGGGAGTCAATGCTAAGACACAACGCAAGGTTAGGCAATGCACGGCAAGCCAAGGAAAGGGTAACGGAAAGTAAGGAACGGCAAGGCAATGCAAACCTGAGGAAAGGGAACGCAAGGCAATGCAATGTTAAGTCAAGGCAAGCCAAGCAAGGCTAAGGCAAGGGGAGGTTAGGCAAGGCAAGGGTAACGGAAGACACGGCAAGGCAAGACAAGGGTAACGGAAGGCTCGGCAAGGCAAGGGGAGACATGTCTAAGGCACGCCAACGCAAGGGGAGGCAATGCACGGCAAGGCAAGGAAAGGGTAACAGAAGGCAAGGCAATGCAAGGCAAAGCAAGGCAAGGAAAGGGTAACAGAAGGCACAGCAAGGCAAGCAAAGGGTAAAGGAAGGAAAGGCAAGACAAGGCAAAGCAAGGGAAGGGAAGGGTACCTGAAGGCAAGGCAATGAAAGGGAAGGACAAGGCAAGGCACGGCAAGGCAAGGCAAGGCTAAGGCAAGGCAACGCAAGGCAAAGAAAGGGTAACGGAAGGCAAGGCAAGGCAAGGCTAAGGCAACGCAAGGCAACACGACGTTAAGACAAGGCAAGGAAAGGGTAATGTAAGGCAAGTTAAAGCAAGGCAAGGCAAGTCAAAGCAAGGCAAAGCAAGGCAAGGCAAGGGTAACGGAAGGGACGGCAAGGCATGGGAAGGACAAGGTAAGGCAGGGCAAGGCAAGGAAAGCCTAAGGCAAGGCAACGCAAGGCTAGGCAATGTACGGCTAGGCAAGGAAAGGGTAACGGAATGCAAGGCACGGCAAGGAAATGCAAAGACGAGTAAAGGCAACGCAATTCAATGCAAAGTGAAGGCAACACAAACGTCGCAAGGCTAAGGCAAAGGGAGACAAGGAAAGGCAAGGGTAATGGAAGGCACGGCAAGGCAAGACAAGGGTAACGGAAGGCTCGACAAGGCAAGGGAAGGACAAGGAAAGGCATGGCAAGGCAAGACAAGGGTAACGGAAGGCTCGGCAAGGCAACGCAAGGCTAGGCAATGCACGGCAATGCAAGGAAAAGGTAACGGAATGCAAGGCAAGGCAAGGCAAGGCTAAGGCAAGGCAATGCAAGGCTAGGCAATGCACGGCAAGGCAACGTAAGGGTAAGGGAAGACACGGCAAGGAAAGGGAAGGAAAAGGCAAGGCACGGCAAGGCAGGGGTAATCGAAGGTATGGCAAGGCAAGACAATGGTATCGAAAGGCAAGGCACGGCAAGACAAGGCAAGGCCAAGGTAACGCAAGGCAACGCAAAGTTAAGGCAAGGCAAGGCAAGTGTAACGGAAGGGAAGGCACAGCAAGGGAAGGAAAGGGTAACGGAATGCAAGGCAAGGCAAGGCAACGCAAGGCTAAGGCAAGGCAACGCAAGGCAACGCAAAGTTAAGGCAAGGGAAGGCAAGGGTAACAGAAGACAAGGCAATGCAACTTAACGCAAGGCTTAGGCAAGGTAATGTCATGCAAGTCCAGGTTAAGGGAAGGCAAGACAAGCAAGGCTAAGGCAAGGCAACGCAAGGCAACGCAATGTTAAGGCAAGGCAAGGAATGGGTAACGGAAGGCAAGGCAAGGCACGGAAAAGCAAGGCAAGGCAAGGGTAACGGAAGGCAGAGCAAGGCAAGGGAAAGACAAGGCAAGGCAAGGCAAGGCAAGCATAAGGCAAGGCAACGCAAAGCAAGGCAAGGCTTATGCAAGGGGAGACAAGGCTAAGGCACGACAATGCAAGGCAAGGCAATGCACGGCAAGGGAAGGAAATGGTAACAGAAGGCAAGGCAATGCAAGGCAAAGCAAGGCAAGAAAAGGGTAACGGAAGGAACAGAAAGGCAAGGAAAGCGTAACGGAAGGCAAGGCAAGGCAAGGCAAAGCAAGGCAAGGCAAGGGTAACTGAAGGCATGGCAAGGCAAGGGAAGGACAAGGCAAGGCAATGCACGGCAAGGCAAGGAAAGCTTAAGGGAAGGCAACGCAAGGCTAGGCAATGCACGGCAATGCAAGGGAAGGGTAACGGAAGGCAACGCAAGGAAAGGCAAAGCAAGGCAAGGGAAGTGTAAGGGAAGGCACGGGAAGGCAAGGGAAGGACAAGGCAAGGCACGGCAAGGCAAGGCAAGGCTAAGGCAAGGCAACGCAAGGCTAGGCAAGGGTAAAGGAAGGCAAGACAAGCAAGGTCAAGGCAAGGCGAGACAAAGCTAATGCACGACAACGCAAGGCTAGGCAATGGACGGCAAGGCAAGGCAAGGGTAACAGAGGACAAGGCAATGCAACGTAAGGGAAGGCTTAGGCAAGGCAATGTCATGCAAGGCGGGTTTAAGGGAAGGCAAGACAAGAAAGGCTAAGGCAAGGGGAGTCAAGGCTAAGGCACGACAATGCAAGGCTAGTCAGTGCACGGCAAGGCAAGGAAAGGGTAACAGAAGGCACAGCAAGGCAAGGAAAGGGTAATTGAAGGCAAGGAAACGCAAGGCAAAGCAAGGCAAGGCAAGGGTAACGGAAGGGACGGCAAGGCATGGGAAGGACAAGGCAAGGCAGGGAAAGGCAGGGAAAGACGAAGTCAAGGCAACGCAAGGCTAGCCAATGCACGGCAAGGTAAGGGAAGGGTACTGGAAGGCAAGGCAAGGCAAGGCAAAGCAAGGCAAGGGAAGTGTAACGGAAGGTACGGCAAGGCAAGGGAAGGACAAGGCAAGGCACTGCAAGGCAAGGCAAGGCTAAGGCAAGGCAACGCAAGGCTAGACAAGGGTAAAGGAAGGCACGGCAAGGCAAGACAATGGTAACGGAAGTCACGGCAAGGCAAGGGAAGGAGAAGGCAAGGCACGGCATGGCAAGACAAGGCTTATACAACGCAACACAACGCAAGGCAACGCGAAGTTAAGCAAGACAAGGAAAGGGTAACAGAAGGCAAGGCACGGAAAGGCAAGGAAAGGCCAAGGCAACGCAACGCAACGCAAGGCAACGCAAAGTTAAGGCAAGGCAATGCAAGGGTAACGGAAGGGAAGGCACGGCAAGGCAAGGAAAGGGTAACGGAATGCAAGGCACGGCAAGGCAACGCAATTCTACGGCAAGGCACCGCAAGGCAACACAAAGTTAAGGTAAGGCAAGGAAAGGGTAACGGAAGGCAAGGCAAGGCACGGAAAAGCAAGGCAACTCAAGGGTAACGGAAGGCACGGCAAGGCAAGGAAAGGGTAATTGAAGGCAAGGCAACGCAAGGCAAAGCAAGGCAAGGCAAGGCAAGACAAGGGTAACGGAAGGCTCGGCAAGGCAACGCAAGGCTAGGCAATGCACGGCAATGCAAGGAAATGGTAAGGGAATGCAAGGCAATTCTAAGGCAAGACAATGCAAGGCTAGGCAATGCAAGGATAAGGCAAGGAAAGGGTAACGGAAGGCAAGGCAAGGCAAGGCAAAGCAAGACAAGGCAAGGGTAAATGAAGGCACGGCAAGGCAAGACAAGGGTAATGGAAGGCTCGGCAAGGCAACGCAAGGCTAGGCAATGCACGGCAATGCAAGGAAAGGGTAAGGGAATGCAAGGCAATTCTAAGGGAAGACAATGCAAGGCTAGGCAATGCAAGGATAAGACAAGGAAAGGGTAACGGAAGGCAAGGCAAGGTAAGGCTAAGGCAAGACAATGCAAGGGTAGGCAATGCAAGGATAAGGCAAGGAAAGGGTAACGGAAGGCAAGGCAAGGAAAGGCAAAGCAAGGCAAGGGAAGTGTAAGGGAAGGCACGGGAAGGCAAGGGAAGGACAAGGCAAGGCACGGCAAGGCAAGGCAAGGCTAAGGCAAGGCAACGCAAGACTAGGCAAGGGTAAAGGAAGGCAAGACAAGCAAGGTTAAGGCAAGGCGAGACAAAGCTAATGCACGACAACGCAAGGCTAGGCAATGGACGGCAAGGCAAGGCAAGGGTAACAGAGGACAAGGCAATGCAACGTAAGGGAAGGCTTAGGCAAAGCAATGTCATGCAAGGCCGGTTTAAGGGAAGGCAAGACAAGAAAGGCTAAGGCAAGGGGAGTCAAGGCTAAGGCACGACAATGCAAGGCTAGTCAGTGCACGGCAAGGCAAGGAAAGGCAAATCAAGGCAAGGCAAGGGGAACGGAAGGGACGGCAAGGCATGGGAAGGACAGGGCAAGGCAGGGAAAGGCAGGGAAAGGGGAAGTCAAGGCAACGCAAGGCTAGCCAATGCACCGCAAGGCAAGGGAAGGGTACTGGAAGGCAAGGCAAGGCAAGGCAAAGCAAGGCAAGGGAAGTGTAACGGAAGGTACGGCAAGGCAAGGGAAGGACAAGGCAAGGCACTGCAAGGCAAGGCAAGGCTAAGGCAAGGCAACGGAAGGATAGGCAAGGGTAAAGGAAGGCACGGCAAGGCAAGACAAGGGTAACGGAAGGCACGGCAAGGAAAGGGAAGGACAAGGCAAGGCACGGCACGGCAAGGCCATGCTAAGGCAAGGCAACGAAAGGCTAGGCAATGTACGGCAAGGCAAGGAAAGGGTAACGGAAGGCAAGGCAAGGCAAGGCAATGCAAGATGAGGCAAAGTAACGCAAGGCAATGCAAACTGAAGGCAACCGACGCAAGGCTAAGGCAAAGGGAGGCAAGGCATGGGTAACAGAAGGCACGGCAGGGCAAGACAAGGGTAACGGAAGGCTCGACAAGGCAAGGGAAGGACAAGGCAAGGCACGGCAAGGCAAGACAAGGGTAACGGAAGGCTCGGCAAGGCAACGCAAGGCTAGGCAATGCACGGCAATGCAAGGAAAGGGTAAGGGAATGCAAGGCAGTTCTAAGGCAAGACAATGCAAGGCTAGGCAATGCACGGATAAGGCAAGGAAAGGGTAACGGAAGGCAAGGCAAGGCAAGGCAAAGCAAAGCAAGGCAAAGGTAGAGGAAGGCACGGCAAGGAAATGCAAGGGTAACGGAAGGCACGGCAAGGCAAGGCAAGGCTTATACAATGCAAGGCAACGCAAGGCAATGCGAAGTTAAGGCAAGGCAAGGCAAGGGTAATGGAAGGCAAGGCACGGAAATGCAAGGAAAAGATTTCGGAAGCAAGGCACGGCAAGGCAAGGCAAGGCTAAGGCAAGGCAACGCAAGTCAACGCAAAGTTAAGTCAAGTCATGGAAAGGGTAACAGAAAGCAAGGCAAAGCAAGGCAAAGCAAGGCAAGGAAAGTGTAACGGAAGGCAGGGCAAGGAAACGCAAAGCAAGGCAAGGCAAGTCAAATCAAGGCAAAGCAAGGCAAGGTAAGGTTAACGGAAGGGACAGCAAGGCATGGGAAGGACAAGTCAAGGCAGGGAAAGGCAAGGAAAGGCTAAGGCAAGGCAACGCTAGGCTAGGCAATGCACGGCAAGGCAACGTAAGGGTAAGGGAAGACACGGCAAGGCAAGGGAAGGAAAAGGCAAGGCACGGCAAGGCAAGGGTAACGGAAGGTATGGCAATGCAAGACAATGGTAACAGAAGGCAAGGCACGGCAAGGCAAGGCAAGGCAAGGCAACGCAAGGCAATGCAAAGTTAAGGCAAGGCAAGGGTAACGGAAGGGAAGGCACGGGAAGGCAAGGAAAGGGTAACGGAATGCAAGGCACGGCAAGGCAACGCATCGCCAACGCAAGGCAACGCAAGGCAACGCAAAGTTAAGGCAAGGCAAGGAAAGGGTAACAGAAAGCAAGGCAATGCAAGGCAAAGCAAGGCAAGGAAAGGGTAACGGAAGGCAAGGCAAGGCAAAGCAAAGCAAGGCAAGTCAAAGCAAGTCAAAGCAAGGGAAAGCAAGGTTAACGGAAGGGACAGCAAGGCATGGGAAGGACGAGGCAAGGCAGGGCAAGGCAAGGAAAGGCTAAGGCAAGGCAACGCAAATCTAGGCAATGCACGGCAAGGCAAGGGAAGGGTAACAGAAGGCAAGGCAATGCAAGGCAAAGCAAGGCAAGGAAAGGGTAACGGATGGCACAGCAAGGCAAGGGAAGGACAAGGCAAGGCACGGCAAGGCAAGGCAAGGCTTATACAATGCAACGCAACGCAAGGCAATGCGAAGTTAAGGCAAGGCAAGGAAAGGGTAATGGAAGGCAAGGCACGGAAATGCAAGGAAAAGGTTTCGGAAGCAAGGCACGGCAAGGCAAGGCAAGGCTAAGGCAAGGCAACGCAAGTCAACGCAAAGTTAAGTCAAGGCAAGGCAAGGCAAAGCAAGGCAAGGGAACTGTAACGGAAGGAACGGCAAGGCAACGTAAGGGTAAGGGAAGGCACGGCAAGAGAAGGGAAGGACAAGGCAAGGCACGGCAAGGCAAGGGTAACGGAAGGCATGGCAAGGCAAGACAATGGTAACGGAAGGCAAGGCACGGCAAGGCAAGGCAAGGCCAAGGCAACGGAACGCAACGAAAGGCAACGCAAAGTTATGGCAAGGCAAGGAAAGGATAACGGAAGGCAAGGCAAGGCACGGAGAAGCAAGGCAAGTCAAGGGTAACGGAAGGCACGGCAAGGCAAGGGAAAGACAAGGCAAGGCAAGGCAAGGATAAGGCAAAGCAACGCAAAGCAAGGCAAGGTTAAGGCAAGGCAAGCCAAGCAAGGCTAAGGCAAGGGGAGACAAGGCTAAGGCACGACAACGCAAGGCTAGGCAATGCACGTCAAGGCAAGGAAAGGGTAACAGAAGGCAAGGCAATGCAAGGCAAAGCAAGGCAAGGAAAGGGTAACGGATGGCACAGCAAGGCAAGGAAAGCGTAACGGAAGGCAAGGCAAGGCAAGGCAAAGCAAGGCAAGGCATGGGTAACTGAAGGCATGGCAAGGCAAGGGAAGGACAAGGCAAGGCACGGCAAGGCAAGGCAAGGCTTACACAACGCAACGCAACGCAACGCAAGGGAACGCGAAGTTAAGGCAAGGCAAGGAAAGGGTAACAGAAGGCAAGGCACGGAAAGGCAAGGAAAGGGTATCGGAAGGCAAGGCACGGCAAGGCAAGGCTAAGGCAAGGCAACGCAAGTCAACGCAAAGTTAAGGCAAGGTAAGGAAAGGGTAACAGAAAGCAAGGCAATGCAAGGCAAAGCAAGGCAAGGAAAGGGTAACGGAAGGCAATGCAAGGCAAGGCAAAGCAAGGCAAGGCAAGTCAAAGCAAGGGAAAGCAAGGCAAGGCAAGGGTAACGGAAGGGACGGCAAGGCATGGGAAAGACAAGGCAAGGCAGGGAAAATCATGGAAAGGCGAAGGCAAGGCAACGCATGGCTAGCCAATACACGGCAAGGCACGGGAAGGGTACCGGAAGGCAAGGCAAGGCAAGGCAAAGCAAGGCAAGGGAAGTGTAACGGAAGGTACGGCAAGGCAAGGGAAGGACAAGTCAAGGCACGGCAAGGCAAGGCAAGGCTAAGGCAAGGCAACGCAAGGCTAGGCAAGGGTAAAGGAAGGTACGGCAAGGCAAGACCAGGGTAACGGAAGGCACGGCAATGCAAGGAAAGGACATGGCAAGGCAAGGCAAGGTAAGGCAAGGCTAAGGCAAGGCAATGTCATGCAAGGCCAGGTTAAGGAAAGGCAAGACAAGCAAGGTTAAGGCAAGGGGAGACAAAGCTAATGCACGACAACGCAAGGCTAGGCAATGGACGGCAAGGCAAGGAAAGGGTAACAGAAGAAAAGGCAATGCACCGTAAGGCAAGGTTAAGGCAAGGCAACGCAAAGCAAGGCAAGGTTAAGGCAAGCCAAGCCAAGCAAGGCTGAGGCAAGGGTAGACAAGGCTAAGGCACGACAACGCAAGGCTAGGCAATGTACGGCAAGGCAAGGAAAGGGTAACGGAAGGCAAGGCAAGGCAAGGCAATGCAAAGATGAGGCAAAGCAACGCAAGGCAATGCAAAGTGAAGGCAACCGACGCAAGGCTAAGGCAAAGGGAGGCAAGGCATGGGTAACAGAAGGCACGGCAAGGCAAGACAAGGGTAACAGAATGCTCGGCAAGGCAAGGGAAGGACAAGGCAAGGCACGGCAAGGCAAGACAAGGGTAACGGAAGGCTCGGCAAGGCAACGCAAGGCTAGGCAATGCACGAAAATGCAAGGAAAGTGTAAGGGAATGCAAGGCAAGGCAAGTCTAAGGCAAGACAATGCAAGGGTAGGCAATGCAAGGATAAGGCAAGGAAAGGGTAACGGACGGCAAGGCAAGGCAAGGCAAAGCAAGACAAGGCAAGGGTAAAGGAAGGCACGGCAAGGCAAGACAAGGGTAACGGAAGGCACGGCAAGGCAAGGGAAGGACATGGCAAGGCAAGGAAAGGTAAAGCAGGGCTAAGGCAAGGCAATGCAAGGTTAGGCAATGCACGGCAAGGCAAGGAAAGCGTAAGGGAAGGCAACGCAAGGCTAGGCAATGCACGGCAACGCAACGGAAGGGTAACGGAAGGCAAGGCAAGGCAAAGCAAGGCAAGGGAAGTGTAAGGGAAGGCACGGGAAGGCAAGGGAAGGACAAGGCAAGGCACGGCAAGGCAAGGCAAGGCTAAGGCAAGGCAACGCAAGGCTAGGCAAGAGTAAAAGAAGGCAAGACAAGCAAGGTTAAGGCAAGGCGAGACAAAGCTAATGCACGACAACGCAAGGCTAGGCAATGGACGGCAAGGCAAGGGAAGGGTAACAGAAGACAAGGCAATGAAACGTAAGGCAAGGCTTAGACAAGGTAATGTCATGCAAGGCCGGTTAAAGGGAAGGCAAGACAAGAAATGCTAAGGCAAGGGGAGTCAAGGCTAAGGCCCGACAATGCAAGGCTAGGCAGTGCACGGCAAGGCAAGGAAAGGGTAACGGAAGGCACAGCAAGGCAAGGAAACGGTAATTGAAGGCAAGGCAAGGCAAAGCAAGGGAAGGGAAGGCAAAGCAAGGCAAGGCAAGGGTAACGGAAGGGACGCCAAGGCATGGGAATGACAAGGCAAGGCAGGGAAAGGTAGGGAAAGGTGAAGGCAAGGCAACGTATGGCTAGCCAATGCACGGCAAGGCACGGGAAGGGTACCAGAAGGCAAGGCAAGGCAAGGCAAAGCAAGGCAAGGGAAGTGTAACGGAAGGTACGGCAAGGCAAGGGAAGGACAAGGCAAGGCACGGCAAGGCAAGGCAAGGCTAAGGCAAGGCAACGCAACGCTAGGCAAGGGTAAAGGAAGGTACGGCAAGGCAAGACCAGGGTAAAGGAAGGCAAGGCAAGGCAAGGCAATGCAAAGATGAGGCAAAGCAACGCAAGGCAATGCAAAGTGAAGGCAACCGACGCAAGGCTAAGGCAAAGGGAGGCAAGGCATGGGTAACAGAAGGCATGGCAAGGCACGACAAGGGTAACAGAATGCTCCGCAAGGCAAGGGAAGGACAAGGCAAGGCACGGCAAGGCAAGACAAGGGTAACGGAAGGCTCGGCAAGGCAACGCAAGGCTAGGCAATGCACGAAAATGCAAGGAAAGTGTAAGGGAATGCAAGGCAAGGCAAGGCTAAGGCACGACAACGCAAGGCTAGGCAATGCACGGCAATGCAAGGAAAGGGTAACGGAATGCAATGCAAGGCAAAGCAAGACAAGGCAAGGGTAAAGGAAGGCACGGCAAGGCAAGACAACGGTAAAGGAAGGCACGGCAAGGCAAGGGAAGGACATGGCAAGGCAAGGCAAGGTAAGGGAAAGCAGGCCTAAAGCAAGACAATGCAAGGTTAGGCAATGCACGGCAAGGCAAGGAAAGCGTAAGGGAAGGCAACGCAAGGCTAGGCAATGCACGGCAACGCAACGGAAGGGTAACGGAAGGCAAGGCAAGGCAAAGCAAGGCAAGGGAAGTGTAAGGGAAGGCACGGCAAGGCAAGGGAAGGACAAGGCAAGGCACGGCAAGGCAAGGCAAGGCTAAGGCAAGGCAACGCAAGGCTAGGCAAGAGTAAAAGAAGGCAAGACAAGCAAGGTTAAGGCAAGGCGAGACAAAGCTAATGCACGACAACGCAAGGCTAGGCAATGGACGGCAAGGCAAGGCAAGGGTAACAGAGGACAAGGCAATGCAACGTAAGGGAAGGCTTAGGCAAGGCAATGTCATGCAAGGCCGGTTTAAGGGAAGGCAAGACAAGAAAGGCTAAGGCAAGGGGAGTCAAGGCTAAGGCACGACAATGCAAGGCTAGTCAGTGCACGGCAAGGCAAGGAAAGGGTAACGGAAGGCACAGCAAGGCAAGGAAAGGGTAATTGAAGGCAAGGCAAGGCAAAGCAAGGGAAGGGAAGGCAAAGCAAGGCAAGGCAAGGGTAACGGAAGGGACGCCAAGGCATGGGAATGACAAGGCAAGGCAGGGAAAGGTAGGGAAAGGTGAAGGCAAGGCAACGTATGGCTAGCCAATGCACGGCAAGGCACGGGAAGGGTACCAGAAGGCAAGGCAAGGCAAGGCAAAGCAAGGCAAGGGAAGTGTAACGGAAGGTACGGCAAGGCAAGGGAAGGACAAGGCAAGGCACGGCAAGGCAAGGCTAAGGCAAGGCAACGCAAGGCTAGGCAAGGGTAAAGGAAGGTACGGCAAGGCAAGACCAGGGTAACGGAAGGCACGGCAATGCAAGGAAAGGACATGGCATGGCAAGGCAAGGTAAGGCAAGGCTAAGGCAAGGCAATATCATGCAAGGCCAGGTTAAAGAAAGGCAAGACAAGCAAGTTTAAGGCAAGGGGAGACAAAGCTAATGCACGACTACGCAAGGCTAGGCAATGGACCCCAAGGCAAGGAAAGGGTAACAGAAGAAAAGGCAATGCACCGTAAGGCAAGGCTAAGGCAAGGCAACGCAAAGCAAGGCAAGGTTAAGGCAAGCCAAGCCAAGCAAGGCTGAGGCAAGGGGATACAAGGCTAAGGCACGACAACGCAAGGCTAGGCAATGCACGGCAAGGCAAGGAAAGTGTAACGGAAGGTAAGGCACAGCAAGGCAATTCAAAGATGAGGAAAGGCAACGCAAGGCAAAGAAAAGTGAAGGCAATCGACGCAAGGCTAAGGCAAAGGGAGGCAAGGCAAGGGTAACGATAGGCACGGCAAGGCAATACAAGGGTAACGGAAGTCTCAGCAAGGCAAGGGAAGGAAAAGGCAAGGCACGGCAAGGCAAGGCAAGCTAAGGGTAACTGAAGGCAAGGCACGGCAAGGCAATGCAAAGATGAGTAAAGGCAACGAAATTCAATGCAAACTGAAGGCAACAGAAACGACGCAAGGCTAAGGCAAAGGGAGGCAAGGCAAGGCAAGGGTAACGCAAGGCACGGCAAGGCAAGACAAGTGTAACGGAAGGCACGGCAAGGCAAGGGAATGATAAGGCAAGGCACGGCAAGGCAAGGAAAGGCTAATTCAAGGCAACGCAAGGCTAGGCAATGCACGCCAAGGCAAGGAAAGGGGTAACGGAAGGCAAGGCAAGGCAAGGCAATGCAAAGATGAGGCAAAGCAACGCAAGGCAATGCAAAGTGAAGGCAACCGACGCAAGGCTAAGGCAAAGGGAGGCAAGGCATGGGTAACAGAAGGCACGGCAAGGCAAGACAAGGGTAACGGAAGGCACGGCAAGGCAAGGGAAGGACAAGGTAAGGCACGGCAAGGCAAGACAAGGGTAACGGAAGGCTCGGCAAGGCAACGCAAGGCTAGGCAATGCACGGCAATGCAAGGAAAGGGTAAGGGAATGCAAGGCAGTTCTAAGGCAAGACAATGCAAGGCTAGGCAATGCACGGATAAGGCAAGGAAAGGGTAACGGAAGGCAAGGCAAGGCAAGACAAAGCAAGACAAGGCAAGGGTAAAGGAAGGCACGGCAAGGCAAGACAAGGGTAACGGAAGGCACGGCAAGGCAAGGGAAGGACATGGCAAGGCAAGGCATGGTAAGGCAGGGCTAAGGCAAGGCAATGCAAGGCTAGGCAATGCACGGCAAGGCAAGGAAAGCGTAAGGGAAGGCAACGCAAGGCTAGGCAATGCACGGCAACGCAAGGGAAGGGTAACAGAAGGCAAGGCAAGGCAAAGCAAGGCAAGGGAAGTGTAAGGGAAGGCACGGGAAGGCAAGGGAAGGACAAGGCAAGGAACGGCAAGGCAAGGCAAGGCTAAGGCAAGGCAACGCAAGGATAGGCAAGGGTAAAGAAGGCAAGACAAGCAAGGTTAAGGCAAGGCGAGACAAAGCTAATGCACGACAACGCAAGGCTAGGCAATGGACTGCAAGGCAAGGCAAGGGTAACAGAGGACAAGGCAATGCAACGTAAGGGAAGGCTTAGGCAAGGCAATGTCATGCAAGGCCGGTTTAAGGGAAGGCAAGACAAGAAAGGCTAAGGCAAGGGGAGTCAAGGCTAAGGAACGACAATGCAAGGCTAGTCAGTGCACGGCAAGGCAAGGAAAGGGTAACAGAAGGCACAGCAAGGCAAGGAAAGGGTAATTGAAGGCAAGGCAACGCAAGGCAAAGCAAGGCAAGGCAAGGGTAACGGAAGGGACTTCAAGGCATGGGAATGATAAGGCAAGGCAGGGAAAGGCAGGGAAAGGGGAAGTCAAGGCAACGCAAGGCTAGCCAATGCACGGCAAGGCAAGGGAAGGGTACTGGAAGGCAAGGCAAGGCAAGGCAAAGCAAGGCAAGGGAAGTGAAACGGAAGGTACGGCAAGGCAAGGGAAGGACAAGGCAAGGCACTGCAAGGCAAGGCAAGGCTAAGGCAAGGCAACGCAAGGCTAGGCAAGGGTAAAGGAAGGCAAGGCAAGGCAAGACAAGGGTATCGGAAGGCTCGGCAAGGCAAGGGAAGGACAAGGCAAGGCACGGCAAGGCAAGACAAGGGTAACGGAAGGCTCGGCAAGGCAACGCAAGGCTAGGCAATGCACGGCAATGCAAGGAAAGGGTAAGGGAATGGAAGGCAATTCAGAGGCAAGACAATGCAAGGCTAGGCAATGCACGGATAAGGCAAGGAAAGGGTAACGGAAGGCAAGGCAAGGCAAGGCAAAGCAAAGCAAGGAAAGGGTAGAGGAAGGCACGGCAAGGCAAGGGAAGGACATGGCAAGGCAAGTCAAGGTAAGGCAAGGCTAAGGCAAGGCAATGTCATGCAAGGCCAGGTTAAAGAAAGGCAAGACAAGCAAGGTTAAGGCAAGGGGAGACACAGCTAATGCACGACGACGCAAGGCCAGGCAATGGACGGCAAGGCAAGGAAAGGGTAACAGAAGAAAAGGCAATGCAACGAAAGGCAAGGCTAAGGCAAGGTAACGCAAAGCAAGGCAAGGTTAAGGCAAGCCAAGCCAAGCAAGGCTGAGGCAAGGGGAGACAATGCTAAGTCACGGCAACGCAAGGATAGGCAATGCACGGCAAGGCAAGGAAAGGGTAACGGAAGGCAAGGCAATGCAAGGCAATGCAGGGCAAGGAAAGGGTAACGGATGGCACAGCAAGGCAAGGAAAGGGTAAAGGAAGGAAAGACAATGCAAGGCAAAGGAAGGCAAGGCAAGGCCACGGAAGGAGAAGGCAAGGCACGGCAAGGCAAGGCAAGGCTAAGGCAACGCAAGGCAACGCAAGGCAACACGAAGTTAAGGCAAGGCAAGGCAAGGGTAACGGAAGGCAAGTCACGGAAAAGCAAGGAAAGGGTAACGAAAGGCAAGGCACGGAAAGGCAAGGCAAGTCTAAGGCAAGGCAACGCAAGGCAAAGAAAGGGTAACGGAAGGAAAGGCAAGGCAAGGCAAAGCAAGAAAAGGAAAGGGTAACAGAGGGCACGGCAAGGCAAGCCAAGTAAGGCTATAGGAAAGGAAGCAAAGGCTATGGCACGATAACGCACGGCTAGGCAATGCACCACAAAGAAAGGAAAGGGTAACGGAAGGCAGGGCAAGGTAAGACAAATCAAGGCAAGGCAAGGGTAATGGAAGGCACGGCAAGACAAGGGAAGGACAAGGCAAGGCAAGGCACGCCAAGGCAAGGCAAGACTAAGGCAAGGAAACGCAAGGTAAGGCAAGGCAAGTTTAAGGTCCGGCAAGCCAAGCAAGGCTAAGTTAAGGGGAGGCAAGGCTAAGCCACGAAAACGCAAGGCTAGGCAATGCACGGCAAGGCAAGGAAAGGGTAACGGAAGCGAAGGCACGGCAAGTCAACGAAAGGCTAACGGATTGCAAGGCAGGGCAAGGCAACGCAAGGTTATGGCAAGGCAACGCAAGGCAACGCAAAGTTAAGGCAAGGAAAGGGTAACGGAAGGCATGGCAAGGCAAGGAAAAGCAAGGCAAGGCAAGGGTAACGGAAGGCACGGCAAGGCAAGGGATAGACAAGGCAAGGCAAGGCAAGGATAAGGCAAGGGAACGCAATGCAAGGCAAGGTTAAGGCAAGGCAAGCCAAGCAAGGCTAAGGCAAGGGGAGAAAAGGCTAAGGCACGAAAACGCAAGGCTAGGCAATGCACGTCAAGGCAAGGAAAAGGTAACAGAAGGCAAGGCATTGCAAGGCAAAGCAAGGCAAGAAAAGGGTAACGGAAGGCACAGCAAGGCAAGGAAAGGGTAACGGAAGGCAAGGCAAGGCAAGACAAAGCAGGGCAAGGCAACGGTAACTGAAGGCATGGCAAGGCAAGGGAAGGACAAGGCAAGGCACGGCAAGGCAAGGCAAGGCTTATACAATGCAACGCAACGCAAGTCAACGCGAAGTTAAGGCAAGGCAAGGAAAGGGTAATGGAAGGCAAGGCACGGAAATGCAAGGAAAAGGTATCGGAAGCAAGGCACGGCAAGGCAAGGCAAGGCTAATGCAAGGCAACGCAAGTCAACGCAAAGTTAAGTCAAGGCATGGAACGGGTAACAGAAAGCAAGGCAAAGCAAGGCAAAGCAAGGAACGGAAAGTGTAAGGGAAGGCAAGGCAAGGCAACGCAAAGCAAGGCAAGGCAAGTCAAAGCAAGGCAAAGCAAGGCAAGCCAAGGTTAACGGAAGGGACAGCAAGGCATGGGAAGGACAAGGCAAGGCAGGGCAAGGCAAGGAAAGGCTAAGGCAAGGCAACGCTAGGCTTGGCAATGCACGGCAAGGCAACGTAAGGGTAAGGGAAGACACGGCAAGGCAAGGGAAGGAAAAGGCAAGGCACGGCAAGGCAAGGCAAGGCCAAGGCAATGCAAGGAAATGCAAAGTTAAGGCAAGGCAAGGGTAACGGAAGGGAAGGCACGGCAAGGCAAGGAAAGGGTAACGGAAAGCAAGGCACGGCAAGGCAACGCAAGGCTAAGGCAAGGCAACGCAAGGCAGCGCAAAGTTAAGGCAAGGCAAGGAAAGGGTAACGGAAGTCCAGGCAAGGCACGGAAAAGCACGGCAAGGCAAGGGTAACGGAAGGCACGGCAAGGCAAGGGAAAGACAAGGCAAGGCAAGGTAAGGATAAGGCAAAGCAACGCAAAGCAAGGCAAGGTTAAGGCAAGGGAAGCCAAGAAAGGCTAAGGCAAGGGGAGACAAGGCTAAGGCACGACAACGCAAGGCTAGGCAATGCACGGAAAGGCAAGGAAAGGGTAACAGAAGGCAAGGCAATGCAAGGCAAAGCAAGGCAAGGAAAGCGTAACGGAAGGCAAGGCAAAGCTAGGCAAGGCAAAAGCAAGGCAAGGCAAGGGTAACTGAAGGCGTGGCAAGGCAAGGGAAGGACAAGGCAAGGCACGGCAAGGCAAGGCAAGGCTTACACAAAGCAACGCAACGCAAGAGATCGCGAAGTTAAGGCAAGGAATGGAAAGGGTAACAGAAGGCAAGGCACGGAAAGGCAAGGAAAGGGTATCGGAAGGCAAGGCACGGCAAGGCAAGGCAAGGCTAAGGCAAGGCAACTCAAGTCAACGCAAAGTTAAGGCAAGAAAAGGAAAGGGTAACAGAAAGCAAGGCAATGCAAGGCAAAGCAAGGCAAGGCAAGTCAAAGCACGGCAAAGCAAGGCAAGGAAAGGGTAACGGAAGGGACGGCAAGGCATGGGAAGGACAAGGTAAGGCAGGGCAAGGCAAGGAAAGGCGAAGGCAAGGCAACGCAAGGCTAGGCAATGCACGGCAAGGCAAGGGAAGGGTAACGGAAGCCAAGGCAACGCAAGGCAAAGGAAGGCAAGGGAAGTGTACCGGAAGGCACGGCAAGGCGAGGGAAGGACAAGGGAAGGCACGGCAAGGCACGGCAAGGCTAAGGCAAGGCAACGAAAGGCTAGGCAATGTACGGCAAGGCAAGGAATGGGTAACGGAAGGCAAGGCACGGCAAGGCAATGGAAAGATGAGTAAAGGCAACGCAATTCAATGCAAAGTGAAGGCAACACAAACGACGCAAGGTTAAGGCAAAGGGAGGCAAGGCAAGGCAAGGCAAGGGAAACGGAAGGCACGGCAAGGAAAGTCAAGGGTAACGGAAGGCTCGACAAGGCAAGGGAAGGACAAGGCAAGGCACGGCAAGGGAAGACAAGGGTAACGGAAGACTTGGCAAGGCAACGCAAGGCTAGGCAATGCACGGCAATGCAAGGAAATGGTAACGGAATGCAAGGCAAGGCAAGGCAAGGCAAGGCAAAGCAAGACAAGCCAAGGGTAAAGGAAGGCACGGCAAGGCAACACAAGGGTAACGGAAGGCACGGCAAGGCAAGGGAAGGATATGGCAAGGCAAGGCAAGGTAAGGCAGGGCTAAGGCAAGGCAATGCAAGGCTAGGCAATGCACGGCAAGGCAAGGAAAGGGTAAGGGAAGGCAAAGCAAGGCTAGGCAATGCACGGCAAGGCAAGGGAAGGGTAACGGAAGGCAAGGCAAAGCAAGGCAAGGGAAGTGTAACGGAAGCCACGGGAAGGCAAGGGAAGGACAAGGGAAGGGACGCCAATGCAAGGCAAGGCTAAGGCAAGGCAACGCAAGGCTAGGCAAGGGTAAAGAAGGCAAGACAAGCAAGGTTAAGGCAAGGCGAGACAAAGCTAATGCACGACAACGCAAGGCTAGGCAATGGACTGCAAGGCAAGGCAAGGGTAACAGAGGACAAGGCAATGCAACGTAAGGGAAGGCTTAGGCAAGGCAATGTCATGCAAGGCCGGTTTAAGGGAAGGCAAGACAAGAAAGGCTAAGGCAAGGGGAGTCAAGGCTAAGGAACGACAATGCAAGGCTAGTCAGTGCACGGCAAGGCAAGGAAAGGGTAACAGAAGGCACAGCAAGGCAAGGAAAGGGTAATTGAAGGCAAGGCAACGCAAGGCAAAGCAAGGCAAGGCAAGGGTAACGGAAGGGACTTCAAGGCATGGGAATGACAAGGCAAGGCAGGGAAAGGCAGGGAAAGGGGAAGTCAAGGCAACGCAAGGCTAGCCAATGCACGGCAAGGCAAGGGAAGGGTACTGGAAGGCAAGGCAAGGCAAGGCAAAGCAAGGCAAGGGAAGTGAAACGGAAGGTACGGCAAGGCAAGGGAAGGACAAGGCAAGGCACTGCAAGGCAAGGCAAGGCTAAGGCAAGGCAACGCAAGGCTAGGCAAGGGTAAAGGAAGGCTCGGCAAGGCAAGGGAAGGACAAGGCAAGGCACGGCAAGGCAAGACAAGGGTAACGGAAGGCAAGGCAAGGCAAGGCAAAGCAAAGCAAGGAAAGGGTAGAGGAAGGCACGGCAAGGCAAGGGAAGGACATGGCAAGGCAAGTCAAGGTAAGGCAAGGCTAAGGCAAGGCAATGTCATGCAAGGCCAGGTTAAAGAAAGGCAAGACAAGCAAGGTTAAGGCAAGGGGAGACACAGCTAATGCACGACGACGCAAGGCCAGGCAATGGACGGCAAGGCAAGGAAAGGGTAACAGAAGAAAAGGCAATGCAACGAAAGGCAAGGCTAAGGCAAGGTAACGCAAAGCAAGGCAAGGTTAAGGCAAGCCAAGCCAAGCAAGGCTGAGGCAAGGGGAGACAATGCTAAGTCACGGCAACGCAAGGATAGGCAATGCACGGCAAGGCAAGGAAAGGGTAACGGAAGGCAAGGCAATGCAAGGCAATGCAGGGCAAGGAAAGGGTAACGGATGGCACAGCAAGGCAAGGAAAGGGTAAAGGAAGGAAAGACAATGCAAGGCAAAGGAAGGCAAGGCAAGGCCAGGGAAGGAGAAGGCAAGGCACGGCAAGGCAAGGCAAGGCTAAGGCAACGCAAGGCAAAGCAAGGCAACACGAAGTTAAGGCAAGGCAAGGCAAGGGTAACGGAAGGCAAGTCACGGAAAAGCAAGGAAAGGGTAACGAAAGGCAAGGCACGGAAAGGCAAGGCAAGTCTAAGGCAAGGCAACGCAAGGCAAAGAAAGGGTAACGGAAGGAAAGGCAAGGCAAGGCAAAGCAAGAAAAGGAAAGGGTAACAGAGGGCACGGCAAGGCAAGCCAAGTAAGGCTATAGGAAAGGAAGGAAAGGCTATGGCACGATAACGCACGGCTAGGCAATGCACCGCAAGGAAAGGAAAGGGTAACGGAAGGCAGGGCAACCTTTCCCTGCCTTGCCTTGTCATTCCCATGCCTTGGCGTCCCTTCCGTTACCCTTGCCTTGCCTTGCTTTGCCTTAACTTCCCTTGCTTTGCCTTGCCTTGCCTTCAATTACCCTTTCCTTGCCTTGCTGTGCCTTCCGTTACCCTTTCCTTGCCTTGCCGTGCACTGACTAGCCTTGCATTGTCGTGCCTTAGCCTTGACTCCCCTTGCCTTAGCCTTTCTTGTCTTGCCTTCCCTTACACCGGCCTTGCATGACATTGCCTTGCCTAAGCCTTCCCTTACGTTGCATTGCCTTGTCCTCTGTTACCCTTGCCTTGCCTTGCCGTCCATTGCCTAGCCTTGCGTTGTCGTGCATTAGCTTTGTCTCGCCTTGCCTTAACCTTGCTTCTCTTGCCTTCTTTTACTCTTGCCTAGCCTTGCGTTGCCTTGCCTTAGCCTTGCCTTGCCTTGCCGTGCCTTGCCTTGTCCTTCCCTTGCCTTCCCGTGCCTTCCCTTACACTTCCCTTGCCTTGCTTTGCCTTGCCTTGCCTTCCGTTACCCTTTCCTTGCCTTGCCGTACATTGCCTAGCCTTGCGTTGTCGTGCCTTAGCCTTGTCTACCCTTGCCTCAGCCTTGCTTGGCTTGGCTTGCCTTAACCTTGCCTTGCTTTGCGTTGCCTTGCCTTAACCTTGCCTTACGGTGCATTGCCTTTTCTTCTGTTACCCTTTCCTTCCCTTGCCGTCCATTGCCTAGCCTTGCGTTGTCGTGCATTAGCTTTGTCTCCCCTTGCCTTAACCTTGCTTGTCTTGCCTTTCCTTAACCTGGCCTTGCATGACATTGCCTTGCCTTAGCCTTGCCTTACCTTGCCTTGCCTTGCCATGTCCTTTCCTTGCATTGCCGTGCCTTCCGTTACCCTGGTCTTGCCTTGCCGTACCTTCCTTTACCCTTGCCTAGCCTTGCGTTGCCTTGCCTTAGCCTTGCCTTGCCTTGCCGTGCCTTGACTTGTCCTTCCCTTGCCTTGCCGTACCTTCCGTTACACTTCCCTTGCCTTGCTTTGCCTTGCCTTACCTTGCCTTCCGGTACCCTTCCCGTGCCTTGCCGTGCATTGGCTAGACATGCGTTGCCTTGCCTTCGCCTTTCCCTGATTTTCCCTGCCTTGCCTTGTCATTCCTATGCCTTGGCGTCCCTTCCGTTACCCTTGCTTTAGGCTTTCCTTGCCTTGCCCTGCCTTACCTTGTCCTTCCCATGCCTTGCCGTCCCTTCCGTTACCCTTGCCTTGCCTTGCTTTGCCTTACTTTGTCTTGCCTTGCCTTGCTTTGCCTTGCCTTGCCTTGCCTTCCGTTACCCTTTCCTTGCCTTGCTTTGCCTTGCATTGCCTTGCTTTCTGTTACCCTTTCCTTACCTTGCCTTAACTTTGCGTTGACTTGCGTTGCCTTGCCTTAGCCTTGCCTTGCCTTGCCGTGCCTTGCCTTCCGATACCCTTTCCTTGCCTTTCCGTGCCTTGCCTTCTGTTACCATTTCCTTGCCTTGCCTTAACTTCGCGTTCCCTTGCGTTGCGTTGCGTTGTATAAGCCTTGCCTTGCCTTGCCGTGCCTTGCCTTGTCCTTCCCTTGCCTTGCCATGCCTTCAGTTACCCATGCCTTGCCTTGCTTTGCCTTGCCTTGCCTTGCCTTGCCTTCCGTTACGCTTTCCTTGCCTTGCTGTGCCATCCGTTACCCTTTCCTTGCCTTGCTTTGCCTTGCATTGCCTTGCCTTCTGTTACCCTTTCCTTGCCTTGACGTGCATTGCCTAGCCTTGCGTTGTCGTGCCTTAGCCTTGTCTCCCCTTGCCTTAGCCTTGCTTGGCTTGCCTTGCCTTAACTTTGCCTTGCTTTGCGTTGCTTTGCCTTATCCTTGCCTTGCCTTGCCTTGTCGTTCCCTTGCCTTGCCGTGCCTTCCGTTACCCTTGACTTGCCTTGCTTTTCCGTGCCTTGCCTTGCCTTCCGTTATCCTTTCCCTGCCTTGCCATAACTTTGCGTTGCCTTTCGTTGCGTTCCGTTGCCTTGGCCTTGCCTTGCCTTGCCGTGCCTTGCCTTCCGTTACCATTGTCTTGCCTTGCCATGCCTTCCGTTACCCTTGCCTTGCCGTGCCTTGCCTTGTCCTTCCCTTGTCTTGCCGTGCCTTCCCTTACCCTTACGTTGCCTTGCCGTTCCTTCCGTTACAGTTCCCTTGCCTTGCTTTGCCTTGCCTTGCCTTGACTTAACTTTGCGTTGACTTGCGTTGCCTTGCCTTAGCCTTGCCTTGCCTTGCCGTGCCTTGCTTCCGAAATCTTTTCCTTGCATTTCCTTGCCTTGCCTTAACTTCGCATTGCCTTGCGTTGCGTTGCATTGTATAAGCCTTGCCTTGCCTTGCCGTGCCTTGCCTTATCCTTCCCTTGCCTTGCTGTGCCATCCGTTACCCTTTCCTTGCCTTGCTTTGCCTTGCATTGCCTTGCCTTCTGTTACCCTTCCCTTGCCTTGCCGTGCATTGCCTAGATTTGCGTTGCCTTGCCTTAGCCTTTCCTTGCCTTGCCCTGCCTTGCCACGTCCTTCCCATGCCTTGCTGTCCCTTCCGTTAACCTTGCTTTCCCTTGCTTTGACTTGCTTTGACTTGCCTTGCTTTGCTTTGCCTTGCCTTGCCTTCCGTTACCCTTTCCTTGCCTTGCTTTGCCTTGCATTGCCTTGCTTTCTGTTACCCTTTCCTTGCCTTGCCTTAACTTTGCGTTGACTTGAGTTGCCTTGCCTTAGCCTTTCTTTGCCTTGCCTTGACTTTTCCTTCCCTTGCCTTGCCGAGCCTTCCGTTACCCTTGTCTTGCCTTGCCGTGCCTACCGTTACCCTTGCCTTGCTTTGCTTTGCCTTGCATTGCCTTGCCTTCTGTTACCCTTTCCTTGCCTTTCCGTGCATTGCCTAGCCTTGCGTTGTCGTGCCTTAGCCTTGTCTCCCCTTGCCTTAGCCTTGCTTGGCTTAACTTGCCTTAACCTTGCCTTGCTTTGCGTTGCTTTGCCTTATCCTTGCCTTGCCTTGCCTTGTCTTTCCCTTGCCTTGCCGTGCTTTCCGTTACCCTTGCCTTGCCGTGCTTTTCCGTGCCTTGCCTGGCCTTCCGTTACCCTTTCCTTGCCTTGCCTTAACTTTGCGTTGCCTTGCGTTGCCTTGCCTTAGCCTTGCGTTGCATTGCCGTGCCTTGCATTCCGTTAACCTTTCCTTGCCTTGCCGTGCCTTCCCTTCCGTTACCCTTGCCTTGCCTTAACTTTGCATTTCCTTGCATTGCCTTGGCCTTGCCTTGCCTTGCCGTGCCTTGCCTTCTGTTACCATTGTCTTGCATTGCCATACCTTCCGTTACCCTTGCCTTGCCGTGCCTTGCCTTTTCCTTCCCTTGCCTTGCCGTGTCTTCCCTTAACCTTACGTTGCCTTGCCGTGCATTGCCTAGCCTAGCGTTGCCTTGCCTTAGCCTTTCCTTGCCTTTCCCTGCCTTGACTTGTCCTTCCCATGCCTTGCTGTCCCTTCCGTTAACCTTGCCTTGCCTTGCTTTGCCTTGCTTTGACTTGCCTTGCCTTGCTTTGCGTTTCCCTTGCCTTGCCTTCCGTTACACTTTCCTTGCCTTGCTTTGCCTTGCTTTGCCTTGCTTTCTGTTACCCTTTCCATGCCTTGACTTAACTTTGCGTTGACTTGCGTTGCCTTGCCTTAGCCTTGCCTTGCCTTGCCGTGCCTTGCTTCCGAAATCTTTTCCTTGCATTTCCGTGCCTTGCCTTCCATTACCCTTTCCTTGCCTTGCCTTAACTTCGCATTGCCTTGCGTTGCGTTTCATTGTATAAGCCTTGCCTTGCCTTGCCGTGCCTTGCCTTGTCCTTCCCTTGCCTTGTCGAGCCTTCCGTTACCCTTGTCTTGCCCTGCCGTGCCTTCTGTTACCCATGCCTTGCCTCCCTTTGCCTTAGCCATGCGTCGGTTGCCTTCAATTTGCATTGCCTTGCGTTACTTTGCCTCATCTTGCATTGCCTTGCCTTGCCTTGCCTTCCGTTACCCTTTCCTTGCCTTGCCGTACATTGCCTAGCCTTTCGTTGCCTTGCCTTAGCATGGCCTTGCCGTGCCGTGCCTTGCCTTGTCCTTCCCTTTCCTTGCCGTGGCTTCCGTTACCCTTGTCTTGCCTTGCCGTGCCTTCCTTTACCCTTGCCTATCCTTCCGTTGCCTTGCCTTAGCCTTGCCTTGCCTTGCAGTGCCTTGCCTTGTCCTTCCCTTGCCTTGCCGTACCTTCCGTTACACTTCCCTTACCTTGCTTTGCCTTGCCTTGCCTTGCCTTGCCTTCCAGTACCCTTCCCTTGCCTTGCGGTGCATTGGCTAGCCTTGCGTTGCCTTGACTTCCCCTTTCCCTGCCTTTCCCTGCCTTGCCTTGTCCTTCCCATGCCTTGCCGTCCCTTCCGTTACCCTTGCCTTGCCTTGCTTTGCCTTTCCTTGCCTTGCCGTGCACTGACTAGCCTTGCATTGTCGTTCCTTAGCCTTGACTCCCCTTGCCTTAGCCTTTCTTGTCTTGCCTACCCTTAAACCGGCCTTGCATGACATTGCCTTGCCTAAGCATTCCCTTACGTTGCATTGCCTTGTCCTCTGTTACCCTTGCCTTGCCTTGCCGTCCATTGCCTAGCCTTGCGTTGTCGTGCATTAGCTTTGTCTCGCCTTGCCTTAACCTTTCTTGTCTTGCCTTCCTTTACCCTTGCCTAGTCTTGCGTTGCCTTGCCTTAGCCTTGCCTTGCCTTGCCGTGCCTTGCCTTGTCCTTCCCTTGCCTTCCCGTGCCTTCCCTTACACTTCCCTTGCCTTGCTTTGCCTTTCCTTGCCTTGCCTTCCGTTACCCTTCCCTTGCGTTGCCGTGCACTGCCTAGCCTTGCGTTGCCTTCCCTTACGCTTTCCTTGCCTTGCCGTGCATTGCCTAGCCTTGCATTGCCTTGCCTTAGCCCTGCCTTACCGTGCCTTGCCTTGCCATGTCCTTCCCTTGCCTTGCCGTGCATTCCGTTACCCTTGTCATGACTTGCCGTACCTTCCTTTACCCTTGCCTTGTCTTGCTTTGCCTTGCCTTGCCTTGCCTTCCGTTACCCTTTCCTTGCCTTATCCTTGCATTGTCTTGCCTTGCCTTAGCCTTACCTTGCCTTGCCTTCCGTTACCCTTTCCTTGCCTTATCCTTGCATTGCCTAGCCTTGCATTGTCTTCCCTTAGAATTGCCTTGCATTCCCTTACCCTTTCCTTGCATTGCCGTGCATTGCCTAGCCTTGCGTTGCCTTCCCTTACGCTTTCCTTGCCTTGCCGGGCATTGCCTTGCCTTGTCCTTCCCTTGCCTTGCCATGCCTTCAGTTACCCTTGCCTTGCCTTGCTTTGCCTTGCCTTGCCTTCCGTTACGCTTTCCTTGCCTTTCTGTTCCTTCCGTTACCCTTTTCTTGCCTTGCTTTGCCTTGCATTGCCTTGCCTTCTGTTACCATTCCTTCCCTTGCCGTGCATTGCCTGGCCTTGCATTGTCGTGCCTTAGCCTTGTCTCCTCTTGCCTTAGCCTTGCCTTGCTTTGCGTTGCCTTGCCTTATGCTTGCCTTGCCTTGCCTTGTCTTTCCCTTGCCTTGCTCTGCCTTCCGTTACCCTTGCCTTGCCTTGCTTTTCCGTGCCTTGCCTTGCCTTCCGTTACCCATTCCTTGCCTTGCCTTAACATTGCGTTGACTTGCGTTGCCTTGCCTTAGCCTTGCTTGTCTTGCCTTCCCTTAACCTGGACTTGCATGACATTGCCTTGCCTAAGCCTTGCGTTAAGTTGCATTGCCTTGTCTTCTGTTACCCTTGCCTTGCCTTGCCTTAACTTTGCGTTGCCTTGCGTTGCCTTGCCTTAGCCTTGCGTTGCCTTGCCGTGCCTTGCATTCCGTTACCCTTTCCTTCCCTTGCCGTGCCTTCCCTTCCGTTACACTTGCCTTGCCTTGCCTTAAGTTTGCGTTGCCTTGCGTTACCTTGGCCTTGCCTTGCCTTGCCGTGCCTTGCCTTTCGATACCATTGTCTTGCCTTGCCATACCTTCCGTTACCCCTGCCTTGCCGTGCCTTGCCTTTTCCTTCCCTTTCCTTGCCGTGTCTTCCCTTACCCTTACGTTGCCTTTCCGTGCATTGCCTAGCCTTGCATTGCCTTGCCTTAGCCTTGCATTGCCGTGCATTACCTAGCCTTGCGTTGCCTTGCCGAGCCTTCCGTTACCCTTGTCTTGCCTTGCCATGCCTTTCCTTGTCCTTCCCTTGCCTTGTCGAGCCTTCCGTTACCCTTGTCTTGCCTTGCCGTGCCTTCCATTGCCCTTGCCTTTCCTTGTCTCCCTTTGCCTTAGCCTTGCGACGTTTGTGTTGCCTTCACTTTGCATTGAATTGCGTTGCCTTTACTCATCTTTGCATTGCCTTGCCGTGCCTTGCCTTCCGTTACCCTTTCCTTGCCTAGCCGTACATTGCCTAGCCTTGCGTTGCCTTGCCTTAGGCTTTCCTTGCCTTGCCCTGCCTTACCTTGTCCTTCCCATGCCTTGCCGTCCCTTCCGTTGCCCTTGCCTTGCCTTGCTTTGCCTTGCTTTGACTTGCTTTGACTTGCCTTGCTTTGCTTTCCTTGCCTTGCTGTGCCTTCCGTTACCCTTTTCTTGCCTTGCTTTGCCTTGCATTGCCTTGCCTTCTGTTACCCATTCCTTGCCTTGCCTTTACTTTGCGTTGACTTGCGTTGCCTTGCCTTAACCTTGCCTTGCCTTGCCGTGTCTAGCCTTCCGATACCCTTTCCTTGACTTTCCGTGCCATGCCTTCCATTACCCTTTCCTTGCCTTGCCTTAACTTCGCGTTTCCTTGCGTTGCGTTGCCTTGCCTTAGCCTTGCGTTGCCTTGCCGTGCCTTGCATTCCGTTACCCTTTCCTTGGCTTGCCGTGCCTTCCCTTCCGTTACCCTTGCCTTGCCTTCCCTTAACTTTTCCTTGCCTTGCTTTGCCTTGCATTGCCTTGCCTTCTGTTACCCTTTGCTTACCTTGCCTTGCATTGCCTAGCCTTGCGTTGTCGTGCCTTAGCCTTGTCTCCCCTTGCCTTAGCCTTGCTTGGCTTGCCTTGCCTTAACCTTGCCTTGATTTGCCTTATCCTTGCCTTGCCTTGCCTTGTCTTTCACTTGCCTTGCCGTGCCTTCCGTTACCCTTGCCTTGCCTTGCCTTAACTTTGCGTTGCCTTGCGTTGCCTTGGCCTTGCCTTGCCTTGCCGTGCCTTGCCTTCCGTTACCATTGTCTTGCCTTGCCATGCCTTCCGTTACCCTTGCCTTGCCGTGCCTTGCCTTGTCCTTCCCTTGCCTTGCCGTGCCTTCCCTTACCCTTACGTTGCCTTGCCGTGCCTTCCGTTACAGTTCCCTTGCCTTGTCCTTCCCTTGCCTTGCCATGACTTCATTTACCCTTGCCTTGCCTTGCTTTGCCTTGCCTTGCGTTGCCTTCTGTTACGCTTTCCTTGCCTTGCTGTGCCTTCCGTTACCCTTTCCTTGCCTTGCTTTGCCTTGCATTGCCTTGCCTTCTGTTACCCTTTGCTTACCTTGCCTTGCATTGCCTAGCCTTGCGTTGTCGTACCTTAGCCTTGTCTCCCCTTGCCTTAGCCTTGCTTGGCTTGCCTTGCCTTAACCTTGCCTTGATTTGCCTTATCCTTGCCTTGCCTTGCCTTGTCTTTCACTTGCCTTGCCGTGCCTTCCGTTACCCTTGCCTTGCCTTGCTTTTCCGTGCCTTGCCTTGCCTTCCGTTACCCATTCCTTGCCTTGCCTTAACTTTGCTTTGCCTTGCGTTGCCTTGCCTTAGCCTTGCTTGTCTTGCCTTCCCTAAACCTGGCCTTGCATGACATTGCCTTGCCTAAGCCTTGCCTTATGTTGCATTGCCTTGTCTTCTGTTACCCTTGCCTTGCCTTGCTTTACCTTGCTTTGCCTTACCTTGCCTTGCATTGCGTTGCGTTGCCATGCCTTCCGTTACCCTTTCCTTGCCTTGCATTGCCTTGCCTTGCCTTACTTTGTATTACCCTTTCCTTGCCTTGCCTTCACTTTGCGTTGATTTGCGTTGCCTTGCCTTAGCCTTGCCTTGCCTTGCCGTGCCTTCCCTTCCGTTACCATTGTCTTGCCATGCATTCCGTTACCCTTGCCTTGCCGTGCCTTGCCTTTTCCTTCCCTTGCCTTGCCGTGCCTTCCCTTACCCTTACGTTGCCTGTCGTGCATTGCCCAGCCATGTGTTGCCTTGGCCTTGCCTTGACTTTCCGTGCCGTGCCTTCCCGTACCCTTGCCTTGTCTTGCTTTGCCTTCCCTTCCCTTACCCTTTGCTTGCCTTGCCGTGCACTGCGTAGCCTTGCATTGTCGTTCCTTAGCCTTGACTCCCCTTGCCTTAGCCTTTCGTGTCTTGCCTTCCCTTAAACCGGCCTTGCATGACATTGCCTTGCCTAAGCCTTGCCTTACGTTGCATTGCCATGTCTTCTGTTACCCTTGCCTTGCCTTAGCCCAGACTTACCATGCCTTGCCTTGTCATGTTCTTCCCTTGACTTGCCGTGCCTTCCGTTACCCTTGTCTTGCCTTGCCGTCCCTTCCTTTTCCCTTGCCTTGTCTTGATTTGCCTTACCTTGCCTTGCCTTCCGTTACCCTTTCTTGCCTTATCCTTGCATTGCCTACCATTGCATTGTCTTGCCTTAGCCTTGCGTTGCCTTGCCTTAGCATTGCCTTGCCATGCCCTGCCTTGCGTTGTCCGTCCCTTGCCTTGCCGTGCCTTCCGTTACCCTTGTCTTGCCTTGCCGTGCCTTCCTTTAACAGTGCCTAGCCTTGCGTTGCCTTGCCTTAGCCTTGCCTTGCCTTGCTGTGCCTTCCCTTGCCTTGCCGTGCCTTCCGTTAAACTTCCCTTGCCTTGCTTTGCCTTTCCTTGCCTTGCCTTCCGTTACCCTTCCCTTGCCTTGCCGCGCATTGCCTAGCCTTGCGTTGCCTTGCCTTAACCTTTCCTTGCCTTGCCCTGCCTTACCTTGTCCTTCCCATGCCTTGCCGTCCCTTCCATTACCCTTTCCTTGCCTTGCTTTGACTTGCCTTGCCTTGCCTTCCATTAACCTTTCCTTGCCTTGCTTTGCCTTGCATTGCCGTGCTTGCTGTTACCCTTTCCTTACCTTGCCTTAACTTTGCGTTGAATTGCGTTGCCTTGCTTAAGCCTTGCCTTGCCTTGCCGTGCCTTGCCTTCCGATACCCTTTCCTTGCCTTTCCGTGCCTTGCCTTCTGTTACCCTTCCCTTGCCTTGCCTTAACTTCGCGTTCCCTTGCGTTGCGTTGCTTTGTGTAAGCCTTGCCTTGCCTTGCCGTGCCTTGCCTTGTCCTTCCCTTGCCTTGCCATGCCTTGAGTTACCCTTGCCATGCCTTGCTTTGCCTTGCCTTGCCTTGCCTTCTGTTACGCTTTCCTTGCCTTGCTGTGCCTTCCGTTACCCTTTCCTTGCCTTGCCGTGCATTGCCTAGCCTTGCGTTGTCGTGACTTAGCCTTGTCTCCCCTTGCCTTAGCCTTGCTTGGCTTGCCTTGCCTTAACGTTGCCTTTATTTGCCTTATCCTTGCCTTGTCATGCCTTGTCTTTCACTTGCATTGCCGTGCCTTCCGTTACCCTTCCCTTGCCTTGCTTTTCCGTGCCTTGCCTTGCCTTCCGTTACCCATTCCTTGCCTTGCCTTAACTTTGCATTGCCTTGCGTTGCCTTGCCTTAGCCTTGCTTGTCTTGCCTTCCCTAAACCTCGCCTTGCATGACATTGCCTTGCCTAAGCCTTGCCTTGCGTTGCATTGCCTTGTCTTCTGTTACCCTTGCCTTGCCTTGCTTTGCCTTGCTTTGTCTTAGCTTGCCTTGCATTGCGTTGCATTGCCGTGCCTTCCGTTACCCTTTCCTTGCCTTGCCTTAACTTTGCGTTGCCTTGCGTTGCCTTGCCTTAGCCTTCCGTTGCCTTGCCGTGCCTTGCATTCCGTTACCCTTGCCTTGCCTTAACTATGCGTTGCCTTGCGTTGCGTTGCCTTAGCCTTACCTTGCCTTGCCGTGCCTTGCCTTCCGTTACCATTGTCTTGCCATGCATTCCGTTACCCTTGCCTTGCCGTGCCTTGCCTTGTCCTTCCCTTGCTTTGCCGTGCCTGCCCTTACCCTTACTTTACCTGCCATGCATTGCCCAGCCATGTGTTGCCTTGGCCATGCCTTGACTTTCCGTGCCGTGCCTTCCCGTACCCTTGCCTTGTCTTGCTTTGCCTTCCCTACCGTTACACTTTGCTTGCCTTGCCGTGCACTGCGTAGCCTTGCATTGTCGTTCCTTAGCCTTGACTCACCTTGCCTTAGCCTTTCGTGTCTTGCCTTCCCTTAAACCGGCCTTGCATGACATTGCCTTGCCTAAGCCTTGCCTTACGTTGCATTGCCTTGTCTTCTGTTAACCTTGCCTTGCCTTAGGCCTGCCTTACCTTACCTTACCTTGCCATGTCCTTCCCTTGCCTTGCCGTGCCTTCCGTAACCCTTGTCTTGCCTTGCCGTCCCTTCCTTTACCCTTGCCTTGTCTTGCTTTGCCTTACCTTGCCTTGCCTTCCGTTACCCTTTCCTTGCCTTATCCTTGCATTTCCTACCCTTGCATTGTCTTGCCATAGCCTTGCCTTGCCTTGCCTTGCATTCCGTTACCCTTTCCTAGCATTGCCGTGCATTGCCTAGCCTTGCATGGCCTTGCCGAGCCTTCCGTTACCCTTGTCTTGCCTTGCCGTGCCTTGCCTTGTCCTTCCCTTGCCTTGTCGAGCCTTCCGTTACCCTTGTCTTGCCCTGCCGTGCCTTCTGTTACCCATGCCTTGCCTCCCTTTGCCTTAGCCTTGCGTCGGTTGCCTTCAATTTGCATTGCCTTGCGTTACTTTGCCTCATCTTGCATTGCCTTGCCTTGCCTTGCCTTCCGTTACCCTTTCCTTGCCTTGCCGTACATTGCCTAGCCTTTCGTTGCCTTGCCTTAGCATGGCCTTGCCGTGCCGTGCCTTGCCTTGTCCTTCCCTTGCCTTGCCGTACCTTCCGTTACACTTCCCTTGCCTTGCTTTGCCTTGCCTTGCCTTGCCTTCCAGTACCCTTCCCTTGCCTTGCGGTGCATTGGCTAGCCTTGCGTTGCCTTGACTTCCCCTTTCCCTGCCTTTCCCTGCCTTGCCTTGTCCTTCCCATGCCTTGCCGTCCCTTCCGTTACCCTTGCCTTGCCTTGCTTTGCCTTGCGTTGCCTTGCCTTCAATTACCCTTTCCTTGCCTTGCTGTGCCTTCTGTTACCCTTTCCTTGCCTTGCCGTGCACTGACTAGCCTTGCATTGTCGTGCCTTAGCCTTGACTCCCCTTGCCTTAGCCTTTCTTGTCTTGCCTTCCCTTAAACCGGCCTTGCATGACATTGCCTTGCCTAAGCCTTCCCTTACGTTGCATTGCCTTGTCCTCTGTTACCCTTGCCTTGCCTTGCCGTCCATTGCCTAGCCTTGCGTTGTCGTGCATTAGCTTTGTCTCGCCTTGCCTTAACCTTGCTTGTCTTGCCTTCCTTTACCCTTGCCTAGTCTTGCGTTGCCTTGCCTTAGCCTTGCCTTGCCTTGCCGTGCCTTGCCTTGTCCTTCCCTTGCTTTCCCGTGCCTTCCCTTACACTTCCCTTGCCTTGCTTTGCCCTTCCTTGCCTTGGCTTCCGTTACCCTTCCCTTGCGTTGCCGTGCATTGCCTAGCCTTGCGTTGCCTTCCCTTACGATTTCCTTGCCTTGCCGTGCATTGCCTAGCCTTGCATTGCCTTGCCTTAGCCCTGCCTTACCGTGCCTTGCCTTGCCATGTCCTTCCCTTGACTTGCCGTGCCTTCCGTTACCCTTGTCTTGCCTTGCCGTGCCTTCCTTTACCCTTGCCTAGCCTTCAGTTGCCTTGCCTTAGCCTTGCCTTGCTGTGCCTTCCCTTGCCTTGCCGTGCCTTCCGTTACAATTCCCTTGCCTTGCTTTGCCTTGCCTTGCCTTGCCTTCCATTACCCTTTCCTTGCCTTGCTTTGCCTTGCATTGCCGTACTTTCTGTTACCATTTCCTTGCCTTGCCTTAACTTTGCGTTGACTTGCGTTGCCTTGCCTTAGCCTTGCCTTGCCTTGCCGTGCCTTGCCTTCCGATAACCTTTCCTTCCCTTTCCGTCCCTTGCCTTCTGTTACCCTTCCCTTGCCTTGCCTTAACTTCGCGTTCCCTTGCGTTGCGTTGCTTTGTGTAAGCCTTGCCTTGCCTTGCCGTGCCTTGCCGTGCCTTGCCTTGTCCTTCCCTTGCCTTGCCATGCCTTGAGTTACCCTTGCCTTGCCTTGCTTTGCCTTGCCTTGCCTTGCCTTCTGTTACGCTTTCCTTGCCTTGCTTTGCCTTGCATTGCCTTGCCTTCTGTTACCCTTTGCTTACCTTGCCGTGCATTGCCTAGCCTTGAGTTGTCGTGCCTTAGCCTTGTCTCCCCTTGCCTTAGCCTTGCTTGGCTTGCCTTGTCTTAACCTTGCCTTTATTTGGCTTATCCTTGCCTTGCCTTGCCTTGTCTTTCCCTTGCCTTGCCGTGCCTTCCGTTACCCTTGCCTTGCCTTGCATTTCCGTGCCTTGCCTTGCCTTCCGTTACCCATTCCTTGCCTTGCCTTAACTTTGCATTGCCTTGCGTTTCCTTGCCTTAGCCTTGCTTGTCTTGCCTTCCCTAAACCTGGCCTTGCATGACATTGCCTTGCCTAAGCCTTGCCTTACGTTGCATTGCCTTGTCTTCTGTTACCCTTGATTTGCCTTGCTTTGCCTTGCTTTGTCTTAGCTTGCCTTGCATTGCGTTGCGGTGCCTTGCCTTCCGTTACCCTTTCCTTGCCTTGCTTTGCCTTTCCTTGCCTTGCCTTCCGTTACCCTTCCCTTGCGTTGCCGTGCATTGCCTAGCCTTGCGTTGCCTTCCCTTACGCTTTCCTTGCCTTGCCGTGCATTGCCTAGCCTTGCATTGCCTTGCCTTAGCCCTGCCTTACCGTGCCTTGCCTTGCCATGTCCTTCCCTTGCCTTGCCGTGCCTTTCGTTACCCTTGTCATGACTTGCCGTAGCTTCCTTTACCCTTGCCTTGTCTTGCTTTGCCTTGCCTTGCCTTGCCTTCCGTTACCCTTTCCTTGCCTTATCCTTGCATTGCCTAGCCTTGCATTGTCTTGCCTTAGAATTGCCTTGTATTCCCTTACCCTTTCCTTGCATTGCCGTGCATTGCCTAGCCTTGCGTTGCCTTGCCGAGCCTTCCGTTACCCTTGTCTTGCCTTGCCTTGCCTTGCTTTGCCTTGCGTTGCCTTGCGTTCAATTACCCTTTCCTTGCCTTGCCGTGCCTTCCGTTACCCTTGAGTTGCCTTGCTTTTCCGTGCCTTGCCTTGCCTTCCGTTACCCTTTCCTTGCCTTGCCTTAACTTTGTGTTGCCTTGCGGTGCCTTGCCGTAGAATTGCGTTGCCTTGCCGTGCCTTGCATTCCGTTACCCTTTCCTTGCCTTGCAGTGCCTTCCCTTCCGTTACCCTTGCATTGCCTTGCCTTAACTTTGCGTTGCCTTGCGTTGCGTTGCGTTGCCTTGGCCTTTCCTTGCCTTTCCGTGCCTTGCCTTCTGTTACCCTTTCCTTGCCTTGCTTAACTTCGCGTTGCCTTGCGTTGTGTTGCGTTGTGTAAGCCTTGCCTTGCCATGCCGTGCCTTGCCTTGTCCGTCCCTTGCCTTGCCGTGCCTTCCGTTACCCTTGTCTTGCCTTGCCGTGCCTTCCTTTACCCTTGTCTAGCCTTGCGTTGCCTTGCCTTAGCCTTGCCTTGCCTTGCAGTGCCTTGCCTTGTCCTTCCCTTGCCTTGCCGTACCTTCCGTTACACTTCCCTTGCCTTGCTTTGCCTTGCCTTCCCTTGCGTTCCAGTACCCTTCCCTTGCCTTGCCGTGCATTGGCTAGCCTTGCGTTGCCTTGACTTCGTCTTTCCCTGCCTTTCCCTGCCTTGCCTTGTCCTTCCCATGCCTTGCCGTCCTTTCCGTTACCCTTGCTTTGCCTTGCTTTGCCTTGCGTTTCCTTGCCTTCAATTACCCTTTCCTTGCCTTGCCGTGCATTGCCTAGCCTTGCGTTGTCGTGCCTTGGCCATGTCTCCCCTTGCCTTAGCCTTGCTTGGCTTGACTTGCCTTATCCTTTCCTTGCCTTTCCTTGCCTTGCCTTGCCTTGCCTTTCCCTTGCCTTGCCGTGCCTTCCGTTACCCTTGCCTTGCCTTGCTTTTCCGTGCCTTCCCTTGCCTTCCGTTACCCTTTCCTTGTCTTGCCTTAACTTTGCGTTGCCTTTCGTTGCCTTGTCTTAGTCTTGCGTTGCCTTGCCGTGCCTTGCATTCCGTTACCCTTTCCTTGCCTTGCCGTGCCTTCCCTTCCGTTACCCTTGCCTTGCCTTGCCTTAACTTTGCCTCGCCTTGCGTTGCGATGCGTTGCCTTAGTCTTGCCTTGCCTTGCCGTGCCTTGTCCTTGCCTTGCTTTGCCTTGCCTTCCCTTGCCTTCCGTTACGCTTTCCTTGCCTTGTTGTGCCTTCCGTTACCTTTTATTTGCCTTGCTTTGCCTTGCATTGCCTTGCCTTCTGTTACCCTTTACTTGCCTTGCCGTGCATTGCCTAGCCTTGCGTTGTCGTGCCTTAGCCTTGTCTCCCCTTGCCTTAGCCTTGCTCGCCTTGCCTTTCCTTAACCTTGCCTTGCTTTGCGTTGCTTTGCCTTATCCTTGCCTTGCCATGCCGTGCCTTGCCTTCTCCTTCCCTTGCCTTGCCGTGTCTTCCGTTACCCTTGTCTTTCCTTGTCGTGCCTTCCTTTACCCTTGCCTAGCCTTGCGTTGCCTTGCCTTAGCCTTGCCTTGTCTTGCCGTGCCTTGCATTCCGTTATCCTTTCCTTGACTTGGCGTGCCTTCCCTTCCGTTACCCTTGCCTTGCCTTAACTTTGCGTTGCCTTGCGTTGCGTTGCGTTGCCTTAGCCTTGCCTTGCTTTGCCTTGCCTTGCCTTCCGTTACCATTGTCTTGCCTTGCCATATCTTCGGTTACCCTTGCCTTGCCGTCCCTTCCCTTACCGTTACCTTGCCTTGCCGTGCATTGCCCAGCCTTCTATTGCCTTGGCCTTGCCTTGACTTGCCGTGGCGTGCCTTCCATTACCCTTGCCTTGCCTTGCCTTGCCTTGCCTTCTGTTAACCTTTCCTTGCCTTGCCGTGCATTGCCTAGCTTTGCGTTGTCGTGCCTTTGCCTTGACTCCCCTTGCCTTAGCCTTGCTTGTCTTGCCTTCCCTTAACCTGGCCTTGCATGACATTGCCTTGCCTTAGCCTTGTCCTTCCCTTGCCTTGCCGAGCCTTCCGTTACCCTTGTCTTGCCTTGCCGTGCCTTCCGTTACCCTTGCCTTGCCTTGCCTCCCCTTGCCTCAGCCTTGCTTGGCTTGCCTTGACATAACCTTGCCTTGCTTTGCGTTGCCTTGCCTTATCCTTGCCTTGCCTTGCCTTGTCTTTCCTTTGCCTTTCCGTGCCTTCCGTTACCCTTGCCTTGCCTTGCTTTTCCTTGCCTTGCCTTGCCTTCCGTAACCCTTTCCTTGCCTTGCCTTAACTTTGGGTTACATTGCGTTGCCTTGCCTTAGCCTTGCCTTGTCATGCCGTGCCTTGCATTCCGTTATCCTTTCCGTGACTTGGCGTGCCTTCCCTTCCGTTACCCTTGCCTTGCCTTAACTTTGCGTTGCCTTGCGTTGCGTTGCGTTGCCTTAGCCTTGCCTTGCTTGGCCTTGCCTTGCCTTCCGTTACAATTGTCTTGCCTTGCCATGCCTTCGGTTACCCTTGTCTTGCCGTGCCTTCCCTTACCGTTACCTTGACTTGCCGTGCATTGCCCAGCCTTCTGTTGCCTTGGCCTTGCCTTCAATTGCCGTGGCGTGCCTTCCATTACCCTTGCCTTGCCTTGCCTTGCCTTCTGTTAACCTTTCCTTGCCTTGCCGTGCATTGCCTAGCCTTGCGTTGTCGTGTCTTAGCCATGTCTCCCCTTGCCTTAGCCTTGCTTGGCTTGACTTGCCTTATCCTTTCCTTGCCTTTCCTTGCCTTGCCTTGCCTTGCCTTTCCCTTGCCTTGCCGTGCCTTCCGTTACCCTTTCCTTGTCTTGCCTTAACTTTGCGTTGCCTTTCGTTGCCTTGTCTTAGCCTTGTGTTGCCTTTCCGTGCCTTGCATTCCGTTACCCTTTCCTTGCCTTGCCGTGCCTTCCCTTCCGTTACCCTTGCCTTGCCTTGCCTTAACTTTGCCTCGCCTTGCGTTGCGATGCGTTGCCTTAGCCTTGCCTTGCCTTGCCATGCCTTACCTTCCGTTACGTTTTCCTTGCCTTGCCGTGCCTTGCGTAGCGTTACCCTTTCCTTGCCTTGCCTAAACTTCGCGTTGCCTTGCGTTGGGTTGCGTTGCCTTAGCCTTGCTTGGCTTTGACTTGCCTTGCCTTCCGTTACCATGGTCTTGCCTTGCCATGCCTTCGGTTACCCTTGCCTTGCCGTGCCTTCCCTTACCGTTACCTTGCCTTGCCGTGCATTGCCCAGCCTTCTATTGCCTTGGCCTTGCCTTGACTTGCCGTGGCGTGCCTTCCATTACCCTTGCCTTGCCTTGCCTTGCCTTCTGTTAACCTTTCCTTGCCTTGCCGTGCATTGCCTAGCTTTGCGTTGTCGTGCCTTTGCCTTGACTCCCCTTGCCTTAGCCTTGCTTGTCTTGCCTTCCCTTAACCTGGCCATGAATGTCATTGCCTTGCCTTAGCATTGCCTTACCTTGCCTTGCCTTATCTTCTGTTAAACTTTCCTTGCCTTGCCGTCCATTACCTAGCCTTGCGTTGTCGTGCCATAGCATTGACTCCCCTTGCCTTAGCCTTGCTTGTCTTGCCTTCCCTTAACCTGGCCTTGCATGACATTGCCTTGCCTTAGCCTTGTCCTTCCCTTGCCTTGCCGAGCCTTCCGTTACCCTTGTATTGCCTTGCCGTGCCTTCCGTTACCCATGCCATGCCTTGCGTCCCCTTGCCTCAGCCTTGCTTTTCTTGCCTTCACTTAACCTGGCCATGAATGTCATTGCCTTGCCTTAGCCTTGCCTTACCTTGCCTTGCCTTGTCTTCTGTTACCCTTTCCTTGCCTTGCCGTCCATTGCCTAGCTTTGCGTTGTCGTGCCATAGCATTGACTCCCCTTGCCTTAGCCTTGCTTGTCTTGCCTTCCCTTAACCTGGCCTTGCATGACATTGCCTTGCCTTAGCCTTGTCCTTCCCTTGCCTTGCCGAGCCTTCCGTTACCCTTGTCTTGCCTTGCCGTGCCTTAAGTTACCCTTGCCTTGCCTTGCCTCCCCTTGCCTCAGCCTTGCTTGGCTTGCCTTGACATAACCTTGCCTTGCTTTGCGTTGCCTTGCCTTATCCTTGCCTTGCCTTGCCTTGTCTTTCCTTTGCCTTTCCGTGCCTTCCGTTACCCTTGCCTTGCCTTGCTTTTCCTTGCCTTGCCTTGCCTTCCGTAACCCTTTCCTTGCCTTGCCTTAACTTTGGGTTACATTGCGTTGCCTTGCCTTAGCCTTGCCTTGTCTTGCCGTGCCTTGCATTCCGTTATCCTTTCCTTGACTTGGCGTGCCTTCCCTTCCGTTACCCTTGCCTTGCCTTAACTTTGCGTTGCCTTGCGTTGCGTTGCGTTGCCTTACCCTTGCCTTGCTTTGCCTTGCCTTGCCTTCCGTTACAATTGTCTTGCCTTGCCATGCCTTCGGTTACCCTTGCCTTGCCGTGCCTTCCCTTACCGTTACCTTGCCTTGCCGTGCATTGCCCAGCCTTCTGTTGCCTTGGCCTTCCCTTCATTTGCCGTGGCGTGCCTTCCATTACCCTTGCCTTGCCTTGCCTTGCCTTCTGTTAACCTTTCCTTGCCTTGCCGTGCATTGCCTAGCCTTGCGTTGTCGTGTCTTAGCCATGTCTCCCCTTGCCTTAGCCTTGCTTGGCTTGACTTGCCTTATCCTTTCCTTGCCTTTCCTTGCCTTGCCTTGCCTTGCCTTTCCCTTGCCTTGCCGTGCCTTCCGTTACCCTTTCCTTGTCTTGCCTTAACTTTGCCTTGCCTTTCGTTGCCTTGTCTTAGACTTGTGTTGCCTTTCCGTGCCTTGCATTCCGTTACCCTTTCCTTGCCTTGCCGTGCCTTCCCTTCCGTTACCCTTGCCTTGCCTTGCCTTAACTTTGCCTCGCCTTGCGTTGCGATGCGTTGCCTTAGCCTTGCCTTGCCTTGCCATGCCTTACCTTCCGTTACGTTTTCCTTGCCTTGCCGTGCCTTGCGTAGCGTTACCCTTTCCTTGCCTTGCCTAAACTTCGCGTTTCCTTGCGTTGGGTTGCGTTGCCTTAGCCATGCTTTGCTTTGCCTTGCCTTGCCTTCCGTTACCATTGTCTTGCCTTGCCATGCCTTCGGTTACCCTTGCCTTGCCGTGCCTTCCCTTACCGTTACCTTGCCTTGCCGTGCATTGCCCAGCCTTCTATTGCCTTGGCCTTGCCTTGACTTGCCGTGGGGTGCCTTCCATTACCCTTGCCTTGCCTTGCCTTGCCTTCTGTTATCCTTTCCTTGCCTTGCCGTGCATTGCCTAGCTTTGCGTTGTCGTGCCTTTGCCTTGAATCCCCTTGCCTTAGCCTTGCTTGTCTTGCCTTCCCTTAACCTGGCCATGAATGTCATTGCCTTGCCTTAGCCTTGCCTTACCTTGCCTTGCCTTATCTTCTGTTAACCTTTCCTTGCCTTGCCGTCCATTGCCTAGCCTTGCGTTGTCGTGCCATAGCATTGACTCCCCTTGCCTTAGCCTTGCTTGTCTTGCCTTCCCTTAACCTGGCCTTGCATGACATTGCCTTGCCTTAGCCTTGTCCTTCCCTTGCCTTGCCGAGCCTTCCGTTACACTTGTCTTGCCTTGCCGTGCCTTCCGTTACCCATGCCATGCCTTGCGTCCCCTTGCCTCAGCCTTGCTTGTCTTCCCTTCCCTTAACCTGGCCATGAATGTCATTGCCTTGCCTTAGCCTTGCCTTACCTTGCCTTGCCTTGTCTTCTGTTACCCTTTCCTTGCCTTGCCGTCCATTGCCTAGCCTTGCGTTGTCGTGGCATAGCATTGACTCCCCTTGCCTTAGCCTTGCTTGTCTTGCCTTGCTTATCCTGGCCTTGCATGACATTGCCTTGCCTTAGCCTTGTCCTTCCCTTGCCTTGCCGAGCCTTCCGTTACCTTTGTCTTGCCTTGCCGTGCCTTCCGTTACCCATGCCTTGCCTTGCCTCCTCTTGCCTCAGCCTTGCTTGGCTTGCCTTGACATAACCTTGCCTTGCTTTGCATTGCCTTGCCTTATCCTTGCCTTGCCTTGCCTTGTCTTTCCTTTGCCTTTCCGTGCCTTCCGTTACCCTTGCCTTGCCTTGCTTTTCCTTGCCTTGCCTTGCCTTCCGTAACCCTTTCCTTGCCTTGCCTTAACTTTGGGTTACATTGCGTTGCCTTGCCTTAGCCTTGCCTTGTCTTGCCGTGCCTTGCATTCCGTTATCCTTTCCTTGACTTGGCGTGCCTTCCCTTCCGTTACCCTTGCCTTGCCTTAACTTTGCGTTGCCTTGCGTTCCGTTGCGTTGCCTTAGCCTTGCCTTGCTTTGCCTTGCCTTGCCTTCCGTTACAATTGTCTTGCCTTGCCATGCCTTCGGTTACCCTTGCCTTGCCGTGCCTTCCTTTACCGTTACCTTGCCTTGCCGTGCATTGCCCAGCCTTCTGTTGCCTTGGCCTTGCCTTCACTTGCCGTGGCGTGCCTTCCATTACCTTTGCCTTGCCTTGACTTGCCTTCTGTTAACCTTTCCTTGCCTTGCCGTGCATTGCCTAGCCTTGCGTTGTCGTGTCTTAGCCATGTCTCCTCTTGCCTTAGCCTTGCTTGGCTTGACTTGCCTTATCCTTTCCTTGCCTTTCCTTGCCTTGCCTTGCCGTGCATTTCCCTTGCCTTGCCGTGCCTTCCGTTACCCTTTCCTTGTCTTGCCTTAACTTTGCGTTGCCTTTCGTTGCCTTGTCTTAGCCTTGTGTTGCCTTGCCGTGCCTTGCATTCCGTTACCCTTTCCTTGCCTTGCCGTGCCTTCCCTTCCGTTACCCTTGCCTTGCCTTGCCTTAACTTTGCCTCGCCTTGCGTTGCGATGCGTTGCCTTAGCCTTGCCTTGCCTTGCCATGCCTTACCTTCCGTTACGTTTTCCTTGCCTTGCCGTGCCTTGCGTAGCGTTACCCTTTCCTTGCCTTGCCTAAACTTCGCGTTGCCTTGCTTTGGGTTGCGTTGCCTTAGCCTTGCTTTGCTTTGCCTTGCCTTGCCTTCCGTTACCATTGTCTTGCCTTGCCATGCCTTCGGTTACCCTTGCCTTGCCGTGCCTTCCCTTACCGTTACCTTGCCTTGCCGTGCATTGCCCAGCCTTCTATTGCCTTGGCCTTGCCTTGACTTGCCGTGGCGTGCCTTCCATTACCCTTGCCTTGCCTTGCCTTGCCTTCTGTTAACCTTTCCTTGCCTTGCCGTGCATTGCCTAGCTTTGCGTTGTCGTGCCTTTGCCTTGACTCCCCTTGCCTTAGCCTTGCTTGTCTTGCCTTCCCTTAACCTGGCCATGAATGTCATTGCCTTGCCTTAGCCTTGCCTTACCTTGCCTTGCCTTATCTTCTGTTACCCTTTCCTTGCCTTGCCGTCCATTGCCTAGCCTTGCGTTGTCGTGGCATAGCATTGACTCCCCTTGCCTTAGCCTTGCTTGTCTTGCCTTCCCTTAACCTGGCCTTGCATGACATTGCCTTGCCTTAGCCTTGTCCTTCCCTTGCCTTGCCGAGCCTTCCGTTACCCTTGTCTTGCCTTGCCGTGCCTTCCGTTACCCTTGCCTTGCCTTGCCTCCCCTTGCCTCAGCCTTGCTTCGCTTGCCTTGACATAACCTTGCCTTGCTTTGCGTTGCCTTGCCTTATCCTTGCCTTGCCTTGCCTTGTCTTTCCTTTGCCTTTCCGTCCCTTCCGTTACCCTTGCCTTGCCTTGCTTTTCCTTGCCTTGCCTTGCCTTCCGTAACCCTTTCCTTGCCTTGCCTTAACTTTGGGTTACATTGCGTTGCCTTGCCTTAGCCTTCCCTTGTCTTGCCGTGCCTTGCATTCCGTTATCCTTTCCTTGACTTGGCGTGCCTTCCCTTCCGTTACCCTTGCGTTGCCTTAACTTTGCGTTGCCTTGCGTTGCGTTGCGTTGCCTTAGCCTTGCCTTGCTTTGCCTTGCCTTGCCTTCCGTTACAATTGTCTTGCCTTGCCATGCCTTCGGTTACCCTTGCCTTGCCGTGCCTTCCCTTACCGTTACCTTGCCTTGCCGTGCATTGCCCAGCCTTCTGTTGCCTTGGCCTTGCCTTCACTTGCCGTGGCGTGCCTTCCATTACCCTTGCCTTGCCTTGCCTTGCCTTCTGTTAACCTTTCCTTGCCTTGCCGTGCATTGCCTAGCCTTGCGTTGTCGTGCCTTAGCCATGTCTCCCCTTGCCTTAGCCTTGCTTGGCTTGACTTGCCTTATCCTTTCCTTGCCTTTACATGCCTTGCCTTGCCTTGCCTTTCCCTTGCCTTGCCGTGCCTTCCGTTACCCTTGCCTTGCCTTGCTTTTCCGTGCCTTGCCTTGCCTTCCGTTACCCTTTCCTTGTCTTGCCTTAACTTTGCGTTGCCTTTCGTTGCCTTGTCTTAGTCTTGCGTTGCCTTGCCGTGCCTTGCATTCCGTTACCCTTTCCTTGCCTTGCCGTGCCTTCCCTTCCGTTACCCTTGCCTTGCCTTGCCTTAACTTTGCCTCGCCTTGCGTTGCGATGCATTGCCTTAGCCTTGCCTTGCCTTGCCGTGCCTTGTCCTTGCCTTGCTTTGCCTTGCCTTCCCTTGCCTTCCGTTACGCTTTCCTTGCCTTGTTGTGCCTTCCGTTACCCTTTATTTGCCTTGCTTTGCCTTGCATTGCCTTGCCTTCTGTTACCCTTTACTTGCCTTGCCGTGCATTGCCTAGCCTTGCGTTGTCGTGCCTTAGCCTTGTCTCCCCTTGCCTTAGCCTTGCTCGGCTTGCCTTGCCTTAACCTTGCCTTGATTTGCATTGCTTTGCCTTATTATTGCCTTGCCTTGCATTGCCTTGTATTGCCCTTGCCTTGCCGTACCTTCCGTTACCCTTGACTTGCCTTGCTTTTCCGTGCCTTGCCTTGCCTTCCGTTACCCTTTCCTTGCCTTGCCTTAACTTTGCCTTGCCTTGCTTTGCCTTGCCTTAGCCTTGCCTTGCCTTGCCGTGACTTGCCTTGTCCTTCCCTTGCCTTGCCATGCCTTCAGTTACCTTTGCCTTGCCTTGCCTTGCCTTCCGTTACGCTTTCCTTGCCTTGCTGTGCCTTCCGTTACCCTTTTCTTGCCTTGCTTTGCGTTGCATTTCCTTGCCTTCTGTTACCCTTTCCTTGCCTAGCCGTCCATTGCCTAGTCCTTGCGTTGTCGTGCCTTAGTGTTGTCTCCCCTTGCATTAGCCTTGCTTGGCTTGCCTTGCGTTATCTTTGCCTTGCCTTGCCTTGCCTTGTCTTGCCTTCCGTTACCCTTTCCATGCATTGCCGTGCATTGCCTAGCCCTGCGTTGCCTTGCCGGGACTTCCGTTACCCTTGTCTTGGCTGGCTTTTCCGTGCCTGGCCTTGCCTTCCGTTACCCTTTCCTTGCCTTGCCTTAAGTTTGCGTTGCCTTGCGTTGCCTTGCCATAGCCTTGCGTTGCCTTGCCGTGCCTTGCAATCCGTTACCCATTCCTTGCCTTGCCGTGCCTTCCCTTCCGTTACCCTTGCCTTGCCTTGCCGTGCATTGCCTAGCCTTGCGTTTTCGTGGCTTAGCCTTGCCTCCCCTTAACGTAGCCTTGCTTGGCTTGCCTGAACTTAACCTTGCCTTGCCTTGCCTTGCGTTGCCTTGCCTTAGCCTTTCCTTGCCTTGGCGTGCCTTGCCTTGCATTGTCCTTCCCTTGTTTTGCCGTGTCTTCCATTACCCTTACCTTGCCTTGATTTGTCTTGCCTTGCCCTGCCTTCCGTTACCCTTTCCTTTCCTTGCGGTGCTTTGCCTAGCCGTGCGTTGTCGTGCCATAGCCTTTCCTTCCCTTGCTATAGCATTACATGGCTTGCCTTGCCTTGCCGTGCCCTCTGTTACCCTTGCCTTTTCTTGCTTTGCCTTGCCTTGCCTTGCCTTCCGTTACCCTTTCTTTGCCTTGCGTTGCCTTGCCTTAGCCTTGCCTGGCCTTGCCGTGCCTTGCCTTTCGTTACCCTTTCCTTGCCTTTCCTTGACTTGCCTTCCGTTAACCTTTCCTTGCCTTGCCTTAACGTCGTGTTGCCTTGCGTTGCCTTGCGTTGCCTTAGCCTTTGCATTGCCTTGCCGTGCCTTGCCTTCTCCTTCCCTTGCTTTGCCTTGCTTTCCTTTGCCTTGCCTTGTCTTTCCTTCCGTTACACTTTCCTTGCCTTGCTGTGCATTCCGTTACCCTTTCCTTGCCTTGCTTTGCCTTGCATTGCCTTGCCTTCTGTTAACCTTTCCTTGCCTTGCCGTGCATTGCCTAGCCTTGCGTTGTCGTGCCTTAGCCTTGTCTCCCCTTGCCTCAGCCTTGCTTGGCTTGGCTTGCCTTAACCTTGCCTTGCTTTGCGTTGCCTTGCCTTAGCCTTGCCTTACGTTGCATTGCCTTTTCTTCTGTTCCCCTTTCCTTGCCTTGCTGTCCATTGCCTAGCCTTGCGTTGTCGTGTATTAGCTTTCTCTCCCCTTGCCTTAGCCTTGCTTGTCTTGCCTTCCCTTATCCTGGCCTTGCATGGCATTGCCTTGCCTTAGCCTTGCCTTACGTTGCATTGCCTTTTCTTCTGTTACGCTTTCCTTGCCTTTCCGTCCATTTCCTAGCCTTGCGTTGTCGTGCATTAGCTTTGTCTCCCCTTGCCTTAAACTTGCTTGTCTTGCCTTCCTTTAACCTGGCCTTGCATGACATTGCGTTGCCTTAGCCTTGCCTTACCTTGCCTTGCCTTGCCATGTCCTTCGCTTGCCTTGCCGTGCCTTCCGTTACCCTTGTATTTCCTTGCCGTTCCTTCCTTTACCCTTGCCTTCCTTTGCTTTGCCTTGCATTGCCTTGCCTTCCGTTACCCTTTCTTTGCCTTATCCGTGCATTGCCTAGCCTTGCATTGTCTTGCCTTAGCCTTGCCTTGCATTCCCTTACCCTTTCCTTGCATTGCCGTGCATTGCCTAGCCTTGCGTTGCCTTGCCGAGCCTTCCGTTACCCTTGTCTTGCCATGCCGTGCCTTGCCTTGTCCTTCCCTTGCCTTGCCGAGCCTTCCGTTACCCTTGTCTTGCCTTGCCGTGCCTTCAGTTTCCCATGCCTTGCCTCCCTTTGCCTTAGCCTTGCGTCGGTTGCCTTCACTTTGCATTGCCTTGCGTTGCTTTGCCTCATCTTTGCATTGCCTTGTCTTGCCTTCCGTTACCCTTTCCTTGCCTTGCCGTACATTGCCTAGCCTTGCGTTGCGTTTCCTTAGCATTGCCTTGCCTTGCCGTGCCTTGCCTTGTCGTTCCCTTGCCTTGCCGTACCTTCCGTTACACTTCCCTTGCCTTGCTTTGCCTTGCCTTGCCTTGCCTTCCGGTACCCTTCCCTTGCCTTGCCGTGCATTGCCTAGCCTTACGTTGCCTTGCTTTCGCCTTTCCCTGCCTTTCCCTGCCTTGCCTTTTCCTTCCCATGCCTTGCCGTCCCTTCCGTTACCCTTGCCTTGCCTTGCTTTGCCTTGCCTTGCCTTGCCTTGCCTTGCTTTGCTTTGCCTTCAATTACCCATTCCTTGCCTTGCTGTGCATTCCGTTACCCTTTCCTTGCCTTGCCGTGCACTGCATAGCCTTGCATTGTCGTGCCTTAGCGTTGACTCCCCTTGCCTTAGCCTTTCTTGTCTTGTCTTCCCTTAAACCGGCCTTGCATGACATTGCCTTGCCTTAGCCTTGCCTTACCTTGCCTTGCCTTGCCATGTCCTTACCTTGCCTTGCCGTGCCTTCCATTACCCTTGTTTTGCCTTGCCGTGCCTTCCTTTACCCTTGCCTTAACTTGCTTTGCCTTGCTTTAACTTGCCTTACCTTGCTTTAACTTGCCTTGCCTTTCCTACCATTACCATTTACTTGCCTTGGCTTAACGTCGTGTTGCCTTGCGTTGCCTTGCCATACCTTGCAATCCGTTACCCATTCCTTGCCTTGCCGTGCCTTCCCTTCCGTTACCCTTTCCTTGCCTTGCCGTGCATTTGCTAGCCTTGCTTTTTCGTGGCTTAGCCTTGCCTCCCCTTAGCTTACCCTTGCTTGGCTTGCCTGACCTTAACCTTGCGTTGCCTTGCCTTGCGTTGCCTTGCCATAGCCTTGCCTTGCCTTGGCGTGCCTTACCTTGCCTTGTCCTTCCCTTGTCTTGCCGTGCCTTCCATTACCCTTGCCTTGCCTTGATTTGTTTTGCCTTGCCCTGCCTTCCGTTACCCTTTCCTTTCCTTGCGGTGCATTGCCTAGCCGTGCGTTCTCGTGCCATAGCCTTTCCTTCCCTTGCTATAGCCTTACTTGGCTTGCCTTGTCTTGCCGTGCCCTATGTTACCCTTGCCTTTTCTTGCCTTGCCTTGCCGTGCCTTGCCTTTCGTTACCCTTTCCTTGCCTTTCCGTGACTTGCCTTCCGTTATCCTTTCCTTGCCTTGCCTTAACTTCGTGTTGCCTTGCGTTGCCTTAGCCTTGCTTTGCCTTGCCGTGCCTTGCCTTGTCCTTCCCTTGCCTTTCCTTTCCTTGCTTTGCCGTGCATTGCCTTGCCTTCTGTTACCCTTTACTTCCCTTGCCGTGCATTGCCTAGCCTTGCGTTGTCGTGCCTTAGCCTTGTCTCCCCTTGCCTCAGGCTTGCTTTGCTTGCCTTGCCTTAACCTTGCCTTGCTTTGCGTTGCCTTGCCTTATCCTTGCCTTGCTTTCCCTTGCCTTGCCTTGTCTTTCCCTTGCCTTCCCGTGCCTTCCGTTACCCATGCCTTGCCTTGCTTTTCCGTGCCTTGCCTTGCCTTCCGTTATCCTTTCCTTGCCTTGCCTTAACTTTGCGTTGCCTTGCGTTGCCATTCCTTAGCCTTGCCTTGCCTTGCCGTGCCTTGCCTTGTCCTTCCCTTGCCTTGCCATGCTTTCAGTTAACTTTGCCTTGCCTTGCCTTGCCTTCCGTTACGCTTTCCTTGCCTTGCTGTGCCTTCCGTTACCCTTTTATTCCTTGCTTTGCGTTGCATTTGCTTGCCTTCTGTTACCCTTTCCTTGCCTAGCCGTCCATTGCCTAGCCTTGCGTTGTCGTGCCTTAGCCTTGTATCCCCTTGCCTTAGTCTTGCTTGGCTTGCCTTGCTTATCCTTACCTTGCCTTGCCTTGCCTTGTCTTGTCTTGCCTTCCGTTACCCTTTCCATGCATTGCCGTGCATTGCCTAGCCGTGCCTTGCCTTGCCGAGCCTTCCGTTACCTTTGTCTTTCCTTGCTTTTCCGTGTCTTGCCTTCCCTTACCCTTTCCTTGCCTTGCCGTAACATTGCCTAGCCTTGCGTTGCGTTTCCTTAGCATTGCCTTGCCTTGCCGTGCCTTGCCTTGTCGTTCCCTTGCCTTGCCGTACCTTCCGTTACACTTCCCTTGCCTTGCTTTGCCTTGCCTTGCCTTGCCTTCCGGTACCCTTCCCTTGCCTTGCCGTGCATTGCCTAGCCTTACGTTGCCTTGCTTTCGCCATTCCCTGCCTTTCCCTGCCTTGCCTTTTCCTTCCCATGCCTTGCCGTCCCTTCCGTTACCCTTGCCTTGCCTTGCTTTGCCTTGCCTTGCCTTGCCTTGCCTTGCTTTGCTTTGCCTTCAATTACCCATTCCTTGCCTTGCTGTGCATTCCGTTACCCTTTCCTTGCCTTGCCGTGCACTGCATAGCCTTGCATTGTCGTGCCTTAGCGTTGACTCCCCTTGCCTTAGCCTTTCTTGTCTTGTCTTCCCTTAAACCGGCCTTGCATGACATTGCCTTGCCTTAGCCTTGCCTTACCTTGCCTTGCCTTGCCATGTCCTTACCTTGCCTTGCCGTGCCTTCCATTACCCTTGTTTTGCCTTGCCGTGCCTTCCTTTACCCTTGCCTTAACTTGCTTTGCCTTGCTTTAACTTGCCTTACCTTGCTTTAACTTGCCTTGCCTTTCCTACCATTACCATTTACTTGCCTTGGCTTAACGTCGTGTTGCCTTGCGTTGCCTTGCCGTACCTTGCAATCCGTTACCCATTCCTTGCCTTGCCGTGCCTTCCCTTCCGTTACCCTTTCCTTGCCTTGCCGTGCATTTCCTAGCCTTGCTTTTTCGTGGCTTAGCCTTGCCTCCCCTTAGCTTAGCCTTGCTTGGCTTGCCTGACCTTAACCTTGCGTTGCCTTGCCTTGCGTTGCCTTGCCATAGCCTTGCCTTGCCTTGGCGTGCCTTACCTTGCCTTGTCCTTCCCTTGTCTTGCCGTGCCTTCCATTACCCTTGCCTTGCCTTGATTTGTTTTGCCTTGCCCTGCCTTCCGTTACCCTTTCCTTTCCTTGCGATGCATTGCCTAGCCGTGCGTTGTCGTGCCATAGCCTTTCCTTCCCTTGCTATAGCCTTACTTGGCTTGCCTTGTCTTGCCGTGCCCTATGTTACCCTTGCCTTTTCTTGCCTTGCCTTGCCGTGCCTTGCCTTTCGTTACCCTTTCCTTGCCTTTCCGTGCCTTGCCTTCCGTTATCCTTTCCTTGCCTTGCCTTAACTTCGTGTTGCCTTGCGTTGCCTTAGCCTTGCCTTGCCTTGCCGTGCCTTGCCTTGTCCTTCCCTTGCCTTTCCTTTCCTTGCTTTGCCGTGCATTGCCTTGCCTTCTGTTACCCTTTACTTCCCTTGCCGTTCATTGCCTAGCCTTGCGTTGTCGTGCCTTAGCCTTGTTTCCCCTTGCCTCAGGCTTGCTTTGCTTGCATTGCCTTAACCTTGCCTTGCTTTGCGTTGCCTTGCCTTATCCTTGCCTTGCTTTCCCTTGCCTTGCCTTGTCTTTCCCTTGCCTTCCCGTGCCTTCCGTTACCCATGCCTTGCCTTGCTATTCCGTGCCTTGCCTTGCCTTCCGTTACCCTTTCCTTGCCTTGCCTTAAGTTTGCCTTGCCTTGCGTTGCCATTCCTTAGCCTTGCCTTGCCTTGCCGTGCCTTGCCTTGTCCTTCCCTTGCCTTGCCATGCCTTCAGTTAACTTTGCCTTGCCTTGCCTTGCCTCCTGTTACGCTTTCCTTGCGTTGCTGTGCCTTCCGTTACCCTTTTTTGCCTTGCTTTGCGTTGCATTTGCTTGCCTTCTGTTACCCTTTCCTTGCCTAGCCGTCCATTGCCTAGCCTTGCTTTGTCGTGCCTTAGCCTTGTATCCCCTTGCCTTAGTCTTGCTTGGCTTGCCTTGCTTATCCTTACCTTGCCTTGCCTTGCCTTGTCTTGTCTTGCCTTCCGTTACCCTTTCCATGCATTGCCGTCCATTGCCTAGCCGTGCCTTGCCTTGCCGAGCCTTCCGTTACCTTTGTCTTTCCTTGCTTTTCCGTGTCTTGCCTTCCTTTACCCTTTCCTTGCCTTGCCGTAACATTGCCTTGCCTTGCGTTGCCTTGCCTTAGACTTGCCTTGCCTTGCCGTGCCTTGCAATCCGTTACCCATTAATTGCCTTGCCGAGCCTTCCGTTACCCTTGACTTGCCATGCCGTGCCTTCCGTTAACCTTGCCTTGCCTTGCCTCCACTTGCTTTAGCCTTGCTTGGGTTGTCTTGCCTTCACTTTGCATTGCCTTGCGTTGCCTTTCCTCAGCTTTGCATTGCCTTGACGAGCCTTACCTTCCTTTACCCTTTCCTTGCCTTGCCGTGCATTTCCTAGCCTTGCGTTGCCTTGCCTTAGCCTTGCCTTCCCTTGCCGTGCCTTGCGTGTAATTCCCTTTCCTTGCCCTTCCTTCCGTTACACTTGCCTTGCTTTGCCTTGCCTTGCCTTGCCTTCCGTTACCCTTCCCTTGCCTTGCCGTGCATTGCCTAGCCTTGCGTTGCTTTGCCTTAGCCTTTCCTTGCCTTGCCCTGCCTTGCATTTTCCTTCCCTTGCGTTGCCGTCCCTTCCATTACACTTGCCTTGCCTTGCTTTGCCTTGCTTTGACTTGCCTTACCTTGCTCAAACTTGCCTTGCCTTGCCTTCCATTACCATTTCCTTGCCTTGTCTTAACGTCGTGTTGCCTGGCGTTGCCTTAGCCTTGCCTTGCCTTGCCGTGCCTTGCCTTGTCCTTCCCTTGCCTTTCCTTTCCTTGCTTTGCCTTGCATTGCCTTGCCTTCTGTTACCCTTACCTTGCCTTGCCGTGCATTGTCTAGCCTTGCGTTGTCGTGCCTTAGCCTTGTCTCCCCTTGCCTTAGCCTTGCTCGGCTTGCCTTGCCTTAAACTTGCCTTGCTTTGCGTTGCTTTGCCTTATCCTTGCCTTGCCTTGCCTTGCCTTGCCTTGTCTTTCCCTTGCCTTGCCGTGCCTTCCGTTACTCTTGCCTTGTCTTGCCTTGCTTTTCCGTGCCTTGCCTTGCCTTCCATTACCCTTTCCTTGCCTTGCCTTAACTTTGCGTTGCCTTTCGTTGCCTTGACTTAGCCTTGCCTTTCCTTGCCGTGCCTTGCCTTGTCCTTCCCTTGCCTTGCCATGCCTTCAGTTACCCTTGCCTTGCCTTGCCTTGCCTTCCGTTACGCATTCCTTGCCTTGCTGTGCCTTCCGTTACCCTTTCCTTGCCTTGCTTTGCGTTGCATTTCCTTGCCTTCTGTTACCCTTTCCTTGCCTAGCCGTCCATTGCCTAGCGTTGCGTTGTCGTGCCTTAGCCTTGTCTCCCCTTGCCTCAGCCTTGCTTGGCTTGCCTTGCCTTAACCTTGCCTTGCTTTGCGTTGCCTTTCCTCATCTTTGCATTGCCTTGCCGTGCCTTGCCTTCCGTTTCCCTTTCCTTACCTTGCCGTACATTGCCTAGCCTTGCCTTAGCATTGCCTTGCCATTCCGTGCCTTGCCTTGTCCTTCCCTTACCTTTCCGTGCCTTCCGTTACCCTTGTCTTGCCTTGCCGTGCCTTCGTTTACCCTTGCCTAGCCTTGCGTTGCCTTGACTTAGCCTTGCCTTGCCTTTCCGTGCCTTGCCTTGTCCTTCCCTCGCCTTGCAGTGCCTTCCGTTACATTTCCCTTGCCTTGCTTTGCCTTGTCTTGCCTTGCATTCCGTTACCCTTCCCTTGCCTTGCCGTGCATTTCCTAGCCTTGCGTTGCCTTGCCATAGCCTTTCCTTGCCTTGCCCTGCCTTGCCTTGTCCTTCCCATGCCTTGCCATCCCTTCCTTTACCCTTGCCTTGCCTTGCTTTGCCTTGCTTTGACTTGCCTTGCCTTGCTTTGCCTTGCATTGCCTTGCTTTCTGTGACCCATTCCGTGCCTTAACTTTGCGTTGACTTGCGTTGCCTTGACTTAGCCTTGCCTTGCCTTGCCGTGCCTTGCCTTGTCCTTCCCTTGCCTTCCGTTACGCTTTCCTTGTCTTGCTTTGCCTTCCATTGCCCTTTATTTGCTTTGCTTTGCCTTGCATTGCCTTGCCTTCTGTTACCCTTTCCTTGACTTGCCGTGAATTGTCTAGCCTTGCGTTGTCGTGCCTTAGCCTTGTCTCCCTTTGCCTTAGCCTTGCTCGGCTTGCCTTGCCTTAAACTTGCCTTGCTTTGCGTTGCTTTGCCTTATCCTTGCCTTGCCTTGCCTTGCCTTGCCTTGTCTTTCCCTTCACTTGCCGTGCCTTCCGTTACTCTTGCCTTGTCTTGCCTTGCTTTTCCGTGCCTTGCTTGCCTTCCGTTACCCTTTCCTTGCCTTGCCTTAACTTTGCGTTGCCTTGCGTTGCCTTGCCTTAGCCTTGCCTTTCCTTGCCGTGCCTTGCCTTGTCCTTCCCTTGCCTTGCCATGCCTTCAGTTACCCTTGCCTTGCCTTGCCTTGCCTTCCGTTACGCATTCCTTGCCTTGCTGTGCCTTGCGTTACCCTTTCCTTGCCTTGCTTTGCGTTGCATTTCCTTGCCTTCTGTTTCCCTTTCCTTGCCTAGCCGTCCATTGCCTAGCGTTGCGTTGTCGTGCCTTAGCCTTGTCTCCCCTTGCCTTAGCCTTGCTTGGCTTGCCTTGCCTTATGCTTGCCTTGCCTTTCCTTGCCTTGCCTTGTCTTGCCTTCCGTTACCCTTTCCATGCATTGCCGTGCATTGCCTTGCCTTCCGTTACCCTTTCCTTTCCTTGCGGTGCATTGCCTGGCCGTGCGTTGTCGTGCCATAGCCTTTCCTTCCCTTGCTATAGCCTTATTTGGCTTGCCTTGCCTTGCCGTGCCCTCTGTTACCCTTGCCTTTTCTTGCTTTGCCTTGCCTTGCCTTCCCTTCCGTTACCCATTCTTTGCCTTGCGTTGCCTTGCCTTAGCCTTGCCTTGCCTTGCCATTCCTTGCCTTTCGTTACCCTTTCCTTGCCTTTCCGTGCCTTGCCTTCCGTTACCGTTTCCTTGCCTTGCCTTAACTTCGTGTTGCCTTGGGTTGCCTTGCGTTGCCTTAGCCTTGCCTTGCCTTGCCGTGCCTTGCCTTGTCCTTCCCTTGCCTTTCCTTGCCTTGCTTTGCCTTGCATTGCCTTGCCTTCTGTTACCCTTTCCTTGCCTTGCCGTGCATTGCCTGGCCTTGCGTTGTCTTGCCTTAGCATTGTCTCCCCTTGCCTCAGCCTTGCTTGGCTTGCCTTGCCTTAACCTTGCCTTGCTTTGCGTTGCCTTGCCTTATCCTTGCCTTGCTTTGCCTTGCCTTGCCTTGTCTTTCCCTTGTCTTGCCGTGCCTTTCGTTACCCTTGCCTTGCCTTTATTTGTCTTGCCTTGCCCTGCCTTCCGTTACCCTTCCCTTGCCTTGCCGTGCATTGCGTAGCCTTCCGATGACTTGCCTTAGCCTTTCCTTGCCTTGCCTTGCCTTGTCCTTCCCTTGCCTTGCCACGCCTTCATTTACCCTTGCCTTGCCTTGCCGTGCATTGCCTAGCCTAGCGTTACCTTGCCTTAGCCATTCCTTGCCTTGGCCTGCCTTGCCTTTTCCTTCCCATGCCTTTCTGTCCCTTCCGTTAACCTTGCGTTGCCTTGCGTTGCCTTGGTCTTGCCTTGGCTTGCCGTGCCTTGCCTTCCGTTACCATTGTCTTGCCTTGCCATACCTTCCGTTACCCTTGCCTTGCCGTGCCTTGCCTTTTCCTTCCCTTGCCTTGCCACGCCTTCAGTTACCCTTGCCTTGCCTTGCCGTGCATTGCCTAGCCTAGCGTTACCTTGCCTTAGCCTTTCCTTGCCTTGGCCTGCCTTGCCTTTTCCTTCCCATGCCTTTCTGTCCCTTCCGTTAACCTTGCGTTGCCTTGCGTTGCCTTGGTCTTGCCTTGGCTTGCCGTGCCTTGCCTTCCGTTACCATTGTCTTGCCTTGCCATACCTTCCGTTACCCTTGCCTTGCCGTGCCTTGCCTTTTCCTTCCCTTGCCTTGCCACGCCTTCAGTTACCCTTGCCTTGCCTTGCCGTGCATTGCCTAGCCTAGCGTTACCTTGCCTTAGCCTTTCCTTGCCTTGCCCTGCCTTGCCTTGTCCTTCCCATGCCTTTCTGTCCCTTCCGTTAACCTTGCCTTGCCTTGCTTTGCCTTGCTTTGACTTGCCTTGCCTTGCTTTGCGTTGCCTTGCCTTGCCTTCCGTTACACTTCCCTTGCCTTGCCTTGCCTTGCCTTGGCTTGCCTTCCGTTACCCTTTCCTTGCCTTGCCGTGCATTGCCTAGCCTTGCGTTGCCTTGCCTTAGCCTTTCCTTGCCTTACCCTGCCTTGCCTTGCCCTTCCCATACCTTGATGTCCCTTCCGTTAACGTTGCCTTGCTTTGCTTTGCCTTGCTTTGACTTGCCTTGCCTTGCTTTGCGTTGCCTTGCCTTGCCTTCCGTTACACTTTCCTTGCCTTGCTTTGCCTTGCTTTGCCTTGCTTTCTGTTACCCTTTACTTGCCCTGCCTTAACTTTGCGTTGACTTGCGTTGCTTTGCCTTAGCCTTGCCATGCCTTGCCGTGCCTTGCCTTCTGATACCCTTTCCTTGCATTTCCGTGCCTTGCCTTCCATTACCCTTTCCTTGCCTTGCCTTAACTTCGCGTTGCCTTGCGTTGCGTTGCATTGCATAAGCCTTGCCTTGCCTTGCCGTGCCTTGCCTTGTCCTTCCCTTGCCTTCCCATGCCTTCAGTTACCCTTGCCTTGCCGTGCTTTGCCTTGCCTTGCCTTACCTTCCGTTACCCTTTCCTTGCCTTGCTGTGCCTTCCGTTACCCTTTTCTTGCCTTGCTTTTCCTTGCAATGCCTTGCCTCTGTTACCCTTTCCTTGCCTTGACGTGCATTGCCTAGCCTTGCGTTGTCGTGCCTTAGCCTTTTCTCCCCTTGCCTTAGCCTTGCTTGGCTTGCCTTGCCTTAACTTTGCCTTGCTTTCCGTTGCCTTCCCTTATCCTTGCCTTACGTTGCCTTGTCTTTCCCTTGCCTTGCCGTGCCTTCCGTTACCCTTGTCTTGCCTTGCCGTGCGTTCTGTTACCCATACCTTGCCTCCCTTTGCCTTAGCCTTGCGTCGGTTGCCTTCACTTTGTATTGCCTTGCGTTGCTTTGCTTCATCTTTGCATTGCCTTGCCTTGCCTTCCGTTATCCTTTCCTTGCCTTACCGTACATTGCCTAGCCTTTCGTTGCCTTGCCTTACCATTGCCTTGCCATGCCGTGCCTTGCCTTGTCCTTCCCTTGCCTTCCCGTGCCTTCCGTTGCGCTTGTCTTCCCTTGCCGTGTCTTCCTTTACCCATGCCTAGCATTGCCTTGCCCTGACTCAGCCTTGCCTTGCCTTGCCGTGCCTTGCCTTGTCCTTCCCTTGCCTTGCCGTGCCTTCCCTTACCCTTACGTTGCCTTGCCGTGCCTTCCGTTACACTTCCCTTGCCTTCCTTTGCCTTGCCTTGCCTTGCCTTCCGGTACCCTTCCCTTGCCTTGCCGTGCATTGCCTAGCCTTGCGTTGCCTTGCCTTCGCCTTTCCCTGCCTTTCCCTGCCTTGCCTTGTCCTTCCCATGCCTTGCCGTCCCTTCCATTACCCTTGCATTGCCTTGCTTTGCCTTGCCTTGCCTTGCTTTGCCTTGCCTTGCCTTGCCTTCAATTACCCTTTCCTTGCCTTGCTGTGCCTTCCATTACCCTTTCCTTGCCTTGCCGTGCACTGCCTAGCCTTGCATTGTCGTGCCTTAGCCTTGACTCCCCTTGCCTTAAACTTTCTTGTCTTCCCTTCCCTTAAATCGGCCTTGCATGACATTGCCTTACCTAAGCCTTCCCTTACGTTTCATTGCCTTGTCTTCTGTTACCCTTGCCTTGCCTTACCGTCCATTGCCTAGCCTTGCGTTGTCGTGCATTAGCTTTGTCTCCCCTTGCCTTAACCTTGCTTGTCTTGCCTTCCGTTACCCTTGCCTAGCCTTGCGTTGCCTTGCCTTCCGATACCCTTTCCTTGCCTTTCCGTTCCTTCCGGTACACTTCACTTGCCTTGCTTTGACTTGCCTTGCCTTGCCTTCCGTTACCCTTCCCTTGCCTTGCCGTGCATTGCCTAGCCTTGCATTACCTTGCCTTAGCCCTGCCTTACCTTGCCTTGCCTTGCCATGTCCTTCCCTTGCCTTGCCGTGCCTTCCGTTACACTTGTCTTGCCTTGCCGTGCCTTCCTTTACCCTTGCCTTGTCTTGCTTTGCCTTGCCTTGCCTTACCTTCCGTTACCCCTTCCTTGATTTATCCTTGCATTGCCTACCCTTGCATTGTCTTCCCTTAGCCTTGCCTTGCCTTACCTTGCATTCCGTTACCATTTCCTTGCCTTGCCGTACATTGCCTAGCATTGCGTTGCCTTGTCTTAGCATTGCCATGCCATGCAGTGCCTTGCTTGGTCCTTCCCTTGCCTTGCCGTGCCTTCCGTTACCGTTGTCTTGCCTTGCCGTGCCTTCGTTTACGCTTGCCTAGCCTTGCGTTGCCTTGCCTTAGCCTTGCCTTGCCTTGCCGTGCCTTGCCTTTTCCTTCCCTCGCCTTGCCGTGCCTTCCGTTACCCTTCCCTTGCCTTGCCGTGCATTGCCTAGCCTTGCGTTGCCTTGCCTTAGCCTTTCCTTGCCTTGCCCTGCCTTACCTTGTCCTTCCCATGCCTTGCCGTCCGTTCCGTTACCCTTGCCTTGCCTTGCTTTGCCTTGCCTTGACTTGCCTTGCCTTGCTTTGCCTTGCCTTGCCTTGCTTTCTGTTACCCTTTCATTGCCTTGCCTTAACTTTGCGTTGACTTGCGTTGCCTTGCCTTAGCCTTGCCTTGCCTTGCCGTGCCTTGCCTTCCGATACCCTTTCCTTGCCTTTCCGTGCCTTGCCTTCTGTTACCCTTTCCTTGCCTTGCCTTAACTTCGCGTTCCCTTCCGTTGCGTTGCGTTGTGTAAGCCTTGCCTTGCCTTGCCGTGCCTTGCCTTTTCCTTCCCTTGCCTTCCACGCCTTCAGTTACCCTTGCCTTGCCTTGCTTTGCCTTGCCTTGCCTTCCGTTACGCTTTCCTTGCCTTGCTGTGCCTTCCGTTACCCTTTCCATGCATTGCTTTGCCTTGCATTGCCTTGCCTTCTGTTACCCTTTCCTTGGCTTTCCGTGCATTGCCTAGCCTTGCGTTGTCGTGCCTTAGCCTTGTCTCCCCTTGCCTTAGCCTTGCTTGGCTTCCCTTGCCTTAACCTTGCCTTGCTTTGCGTTCCTTTGCCTTATCCTTGCCTTGCCTTTCCTTCTCTTTCCCTTGCCTTGCCGTGCCTTTCGTTACCTTTGCCTTGCATTGCTTTTCCGTGCCTTGCCTTGCCTTCCGTTACACGTTCCTTGCCTTGCCTTAACTTTGCGTTGCCTTGCGTTGCCTTGCCTTAGCCTTGCGTTGCCTTGCCGTGCCTTGCATTCCGTTACCCTTTCCTTGCCTTGCCGTGCCTTCCCTTCCGTTACCCTTGCCTTGCCTTAACTTTGCGTTGCCTTGCGTTGCCTTGGCCTTGCCTTGCCTTGCCATGCCTTGCCTTCCGTTACCATTGTCTTGCCTTACCATACCTTCCGTTACCCTTGCCTTGCCGTGCCTTGCCTTTTCCTTCCCTTGCCTTGCCGTGTCTTCCATTACCCTTACGTTGCCTTGCCGTGCATTGCCTAGGCTTACGTTGCATTGCCTTAGCCTTTCCTTGCCTTGCCTTGCTTTTCCTTGCTTTGACTTGCCTTGCCTTGCTTTGCGTTGCCTTGCCTTGAATTCCGTTACACTTCCCTTGCCTTGCCTTGCATTGCCTTGACTTCCTTCCATTACCCTTTCCTTGCATTTCCGTGCATTGCCTAGCCTTGCGTTGCCTTGTCTTAGCCTTTCCTTGCCTTGCCCTGCCTTGCCTTGTCCTTCCCATGCCTTGCTGTCCCTTCCGTTAACCTTGCCTTGCCTTGCTTTGACTTGCTTTGACTTGCCTTGCTTTGCTTTCTGTTACCCTTTCCTTGCCTTGCATTTACTTTGCGTTGACTTGCGTTGCCTTGACATAACCTTGCATTGCCTTGCCGTGTTTTGCCTTCCGATACCCTTTCCTTGCCTTTCCGTGCCTTGCCTTCCATTACCCTTTCCTTGCCTTGCCTTAACTTCGCGTTACCTTGCGTTGCGTTGCGTTGTACAAGCCTTGCCTTGCCTTGCCGTGCCTTGCCTTGTCCTTAATTTGCTTGCCATGCCTTCAGTTACCCTTGCCTTGCCTTGCTTTGCCTTGCCTTGCCTTGCCTTCCGTTACGCTTTCCTTGCCTTCCTGTGCCTTCTGTTACCCTTTTCTTGCCTTGCTATGCCTTGCAATGCCTTACCTTCTGTTACCCTTTCCTTGCCTTACCGTGCATTGCCTAGACTTGCATTGTCGTGACTTAGCCTTGTCTCCCCTTGCCTTAGCCTTGCTTGGCTTGCCTTGCCTTATCCTTGCCTTGCCTTGCCTTGCCTTGACTTGTCTTTCCCTTGCCTTGCCGTGCCTTTCGTTACCCTTGCCTTGCCTTGCCTTCCGTTACCCTTTCCTTGCGTTGCCTTAACTTTGCGTTGCCTTGCGTTGACTTGTCTTAGCCTTGCGTTGCCTTGCCGTGCCTTGCCTTCCGTTACCATTGTCTTGCCATGCATTCCGTTACCCTTGCCTTGCTGTGCCTTGCCTTGTCCTTCCCTTGAATTGCCGTGCCTTCCCTGACCCTTACGTTGTCTTGCCGTGCATTGCCCAGCCATGTGTAGCCTTGCCTGGCCTTGCCTTGACTTCCGTTACGCTTTCCTTGCCTTGCTGTGCCTTCCGTTACCCTTTCCTTGCCTTGCCGTGCCTTGCCTTCCGTTACCATTGTCTTGCCTTGCCATGCCGTCCTTTACCCTACCATGCCGTGCCTTGCCTTGTCCTTCCCTTGCCTTGCCGTGCCTTCCCTTACCCTTACGTTGCCTTGCCGTGCCTTCCGTTACAGTTCCCTTGCCTTGCTTTGCCTTGCCTTGCCTTGCCTTCCGTTACCATTCCCTTGCCTTGCCGGGCATTGCCTAGACTTGCGTTGCCTTGCCTTAGCCTTTCCTTGCCTTGCCCTGCCTTGCCTTGTCCTTCCCAGGCCTTGCTGTCCCTTCCGTTAACCTTGCCTTGCCTTGCTTTGCCTTGCTTTGACTTGCCTTGCCTTGCTTTGCGTTGCCTTGCCTTGCCTTCCGTTACCCTTGCCTTGCCGTGCCTTGCCTTTTCCTTCCCTTGCCTTGCCGTGCCTTCCCTTACCCTTACGTTGCCTTGCCGTTTCTTCCGTTACAGTTCCCTTGCCTTTCTTTGCCTTGCCTTGCCTTGCCTTCCGTTACCCTTCCCTTGCCTTGCCGTGCATTGCACAGCCTTGCGGTGTCGTGCCATAGCGTTGTCTCCCCTTGCCTTAGCCTTGCTTGGCGTGCCTTGCCTTAACCTTGCCTTGCCTTGCCTTATGCTTGCCTTGCCTTTCCTTGTCTTTCCCTTGCCTTGCCGTGCCTTCCGTTACCGTTGCCTTGCCTTGCTTTTCCGTGCCTTGCCTTGCCTTCCGTTACCCATTCCTTCCCTTGCCTTAACTTTGCGTTGCCTTGCGTTGCCTTGCATGAGCCTTGCGTTGCCTTGCCGTGCCTTGCATTCCGTTACCCTTTCCTTGCCTTGCCGTGCCTTCCCTTCCGTTACCCTTGCCTTGCCTTAACTTTGCATTTCCTTGCATTGCCTTGGCCTTGCCTTCCCTTGCCGTGCCTTGCCTTCCGTTACCATTGTCTTGCCTTGCCATACCTTCCGTTACCCTTGCCTTGCCGTGCCTTGCCTTTTCGTTCCCTTGCCTTGCCGTGTCTTCCCTTACCCTTACGTTGCCTTGCCGTGCATTGCCTAGCGTAGCGTTGCCTTGCCTTAGCCTTTCCTTGCCTTGCCCTGCCTTGCCTTGTCCTTCCCATGCCTTGCTGTCCCTTCCGTTAATGTTGCCTTGCCTTGCTTTGCCTTGCTTTGACTTGCCTTGCCTTGCTTTGCGTTGCCTTGCCTTGCCTTCCGTTACCCTTTCCTTGCCTTGCTTTGCCTTGCCTTGCTTTCTGTTACCCTTTCCTTGCCTTGCCTTAACTTTGCGTTGACTTGCGTTGCCTTGCCTTAGCCTTGCCTTGCCTTGCCGTGCCTTGCCTTCCGATACCCTTTCCTTGCCTTTCCGTGCCTTTCCTTCTGTTACCCTTTCCTTGCCTTGCCTTAACTTCGTGATCCCTTGCGTTGCGTTGCGTTGTGTAAGCCCTGCCTTGCCTTGCCGTGCCTTGCCTTGTCCTTCCCTTGCCTTGCCACGCCTTCAGTTACCCTTGCCATGCCTTGCTGTGCATTGCCTAGACATGCGTTGCCTTGCCTTAGCCTTTCCTTTCCTTGCCCTGCCTTGCCTTGTCCTTCCCATGCCTTGATGTCCCTTCCATTAACCTTGCCTTGCCTTGCTTTGCTTGCTTTGACTTGCCTTGCTTTGCTTTGCGTTGCCTTGCCTTCGCTTCCGTTACCCTTTCCTTGCCTTGCTTTGCCTTGCATTGCCTTGCTTTCTGTTACCCTTTTCTTGCCTTGCCTTTACTTTGCGTTGACTTGCGTTGCCTTGCCTTAACCTTCCATTGCCTTGCCGTGTCTTGCCTTTCGAAACCCTTTCCTTGCCTTGCCTTAACTTCGCGTTGTCTTGCGTTGCCATGCGTTTTATAAGCCTTGCCTTGCCTTGCCGTGCCTTGCCTTGTCATTAACTTACCTTGCCATGCCTTCAGTTACCCTTGCCTTGCCTTGCTTTGCCTTGCCTTGCCTTCCGTTACCCTTTCCTTGCCTTGCTGTGCCTTCCGTTACCCTTTTCTTGCCTTGCTTTGCCTTGCAATGCCTTACCTTCTGTTACCCTTTCCTTGCCTTGCCGTGCACTGCCTAGCCTTGCATTGTCGTCCCTTGGCCTTGACTCCCCTTGCCTTAGCCTTGCTTGTCTTGCCTTCCCTTAACCTGGCCTTGCATGACATTGCCTTGCCTAAGCCTTGCCTTACGTTGCATTGCCTTGTCTTCTGTTACCCTTGCCTAGACTTGCTTTGCCTTGCTTTGACGTGCCTTGCCTTGCATTGCGTTGCGTTGCCTTGCCTTCCGTTACCCTTTCCTTGCCTTTCTTTCTGTTACGCTTTCCTTGCCTTGCCTTAACATTGCGTTGACTTGCGTTGCCTTGCCTTGCTTTGCGTTGCTTTGCCTTATCCTTGCCTTGTCTTGCCTTGTCTTTCCCTTGCCTTGCCGTGCCTTCCGTTACCCTTGCCTTGCCTTGCTTTTCCGTGCCTTGCCTTGCCTTCTGTTACCCTTTCCTTGCCTTGCCTTAACTTTGCGTTGCCTTGCGTTGCCTTGCCTTAGCCTTGCGTTGCTTTGCCGTGCCTTGAATTCCGTTACCCTTTCCTTGCCTTGCAGTGCCTTCCCTTCCTTACCTTTGCCTTGCCTTAACTTTGCGTTGCCTTGCGTTGCCTTGGCCTTGCCTTGCCTTGCCGTGCCTTGCCTTCCATTACCATTGTCTTGCCTTGTCATACCTTCCGTTACCCTTGCCTTGCCGTGCCTTGCCTTTTCCTTCCCTTGCCGTGCCGTGTCTTCCCTTACCCTTACGTTGCCTTGCCGTGCATTGCCTAGCCTTGCGTTGCCTTGCCTTAGCCTTTCCTTGCCTTGCCCTGCCTTTCCTTGTCCTTCCCATGCCTTGCTGTCCCTTCCGTTAACCTTGCCTTGCCTTCCTTTGCCTTGCTTTGACTTGCCTTGCCTTGCTTTGCGTTGCCTTGCCTTGAATTCCGTTACACTTCTCTTGCCTTGCCTTGCCTTGCCTTCCGTTACCCTTTCCTTGCCTTGCCGTGCATTGCCTAGCCTTGCGTTGCCTTACCTTAGCCTTTCCTTGCCTTGCCCTGCCTTACCATGTCCTTCCCATGCCTTGCTGTCCCTTGCGTTAACTTTGCCTTGCCTTGCTTTGCCTTCTTTGACTTGCCTTGCCTTGCTTTGAGTTGCCTTGCCTTGCCTTCCGTTACACTTTCCTTGCCTTGCTTTGCCTTGCTTTGCCTTGCTTTCTGTTACCCTTTCCTTGCCTTGCCTAAACTTTGCATTGACTTGCGTTGCGTTGCCTTAGCCTTGCCTTGCCTTGCCGTGCCTTGCCTTCCGTTACCATTGTCTTGCCATGCATTCCGTTACCCTTGCCTTGCCGTGCCTTGCCTTGTCCTTCCCTTGCCTTGCCGTGCCTTACCTTACCCTGACGTTGCCTTGCCGTGCATTGCCCTGCCATTTGTTGCCTTGGCCTTGCCTTGACTTGCCATGCCATGCCTTCCCTTACCCTTGCCTTTTCTTGCTTTGCCTTCCCTTCCGTTACCCTTTCCTTGCCTTGCCGTGCATTGCCTAGCCTTCCGTTGTCGTGCCTTAGCCTTGTCTCCCCTTGCCTTAGCCTTGCTTGGCTTCGCTTGCCTTAACCTTGCCTTGCTTTGCATTGCTTTGCGTTGCTTTACTTATCCTTGCCTTGCCTTGTCTTTCCCTTGCCTTGCCTTGCCTTCCGTTACCCTTTCCTTGACTTGCCTTAACTTTGCGTTGACATGCGTTGCCTTGCCATAGCCTTGCGTTGCCTTGCCGTGCCTTGCAATCCGTTACCCATTCTTTGCCTTGCCGTGCCTTCCCTTCCGTTACCCATTCTTTGCCTTGCCGTGCATTGGTTAGCCTTGCGTTTTCGTGGCTTAGCCTTGCCTCCCCTTAACTTAGCCTTGCTTGGCTTACCTGACCTTAACCTTGCATTGCCTAGCCTTGCGTTGCCTTGCCTTAGCCTTGCCTTGCCTTGGCGTGCCTTGCCTTGCCTTGTCCTTCCCTTGTCTTGCCGTGCCTTCCATTACCCTTGCCTTGCCTTGATTTGTCTGGCCTTGCCCTGCCTTCCGTTACCCTTTCCTTTCCTTGCGGTGCATTGCCTAGCCGTGCGTTGTCGTGCCATAGGCTTTCCTTCCCTTGCTATAGCCTTACTTGGCTTGCTTGCCTTGCCGTGCCGTCTGTTACCCTTGCCTTTTCTTGGTTTGCCTTGCCTTGCCGTACCTTCCGTTACCCTTTCTTTGCCTTGCCTTAGCCTTGCCTTGCCTTGCCGTGCCTTGCCTTTCTTTACCCTTTCCTTGCCTTTCCGTGCCTTGCCTTCCGTTACCCTTTCCTTGCTTTGCCTTAACCTTGCCTTGCTTTGCGTTGCCTTGACTTATCCTTGCCTTGCTTTGCCTTGCCTTGCCTTGTCTTTCCCTTGTCTTGCCGTTCCTTCCGTTACCCTTGCCTTGCCTTTATTTCTCTTCCATTGCCCTGCCTTCCGTTACCCTTCCCTTGCCTTGCCGTGCATTGCGTAGCCCTCCGATGCCTTCCCTTAGCCTTTCCTTCCCTTGCCTTGCCTTCTCCTTCCCTTCCCTTGCCTTGCCTTGCCTTGCGTTAGCCTTTCCTTGCCTTGCTTTGCCTTGCATTGCTTTGCCTTCTGTTACCCTTTCCTTGCCTTGCCTTAAATTGGCGTTGCCTTGCGTTTCCTTGCCTTAGACTTGCCCTGCCTTGCGGTGCGATGCCTTCCGTTACGTTTTCCTTGCCTTGCCGTGCCTTGCGTAGCGTTACCCTTTCCTTGCCTTGCCTAAATTTCGCGTTGCCTTGCTTTGCGTTGCGTTGCCTTAGCCTTGCTTTGCCTTACCATGCCTTGCCTTGTCCTTCCCTTTCATTGCCTTGCCTTCAGTTACCCTTCCCTTCCCTTGCTTTGCCTTGTCTTGTCTTGCCTTCCTTTATCCTTTGCTTGCCTTGCTGTGCCTTCTGATACCCTTTCCTTGCCTTGCTTTGCCTTGCATTGCCTTGCCTTCTGTTACCCGTTCCTTGCCTTGCCGTGCATTGCCTCGCCTTTCGTTGCCGTGCCTTAGACTTGTCTCCCCTTGCCTTGCCGAAGCTTCCGTTACCCTCGTCTTGCCTTGCCGTGTCTTCCGTTACCCTTGCCTTGCCTTGCCTCCCCTTGCCTTAGCCTTCCTTGGCTTGCCTTGCCTTAACATTGCATTGCCTTGCATTCCCTTTCCTCAGCTTTGCATTGCCTTGCCGTTCCTTACTTTCCGTTACCCTTTCCTTGCCTTGCTTTGCCTTGCATTGCCTTGCTTTCTGTTACCCTTTCCTTGCCTTGCCTTAACTTTGCATTGCCTTGCGTTGCGTTGCGTTGTGTAAGCCTTGCCTTGCCTTGCCGTGCCTTGCCTTGTCATTCCCTTGCCTTGCCACGCCTTCAGTTACCCTTGACTTGCCTTGCTTTGCCTTGCCTTGCCTTCCGTTACGCTTTCCTTGCCTTGCTTTGCCTTGCATTGCCTTGCCTTCTGTTACCCTTTCCTTCTCTTTCCGTGCATTGCCTAGCCTTGCGTTGTCGTGCCTTAGCCTTGTCTCCCCTTGCCTTAGCCTTGCTTGGATTCCCTTGCCTTAACCTTGCCTTTCTTTGCGTTGCTTTGCCTTATCCTTGCCTTGCCTTGCCTTGTCTTTCCCTTGCCTTGACGTGCCTTCCGTTACCCTTGCTTTGCCTTGCTTTTCCGTGCCTTGCCTTGCCTTCCGTTACCCTTTCCTTGCCTTGCCTTAACTTTGCGTTGCCTTGCGTTGCCTTGCCTTAGCATTGCGTTGACTTGCCGTGCCTTGCATTACGTTACCCTTTCCTTGCCTTGCCGTGTCTTCCCTTAAGTTACCCTTGCCTTACCTTAACTTTGCGTTGCCTTCCGTTGCCTTGCGTGGCCTTGGCCTTGCCTTGCCTTGCCGTGCCTTGCCTTCCGTTACCCCTGCCTTGCCGTGCCTTGCCTTTTACTTCCCTTGCCTTGCCGTGTCTTCCCTTACACTTACGTTGCCTTGCCGTGCATTGCCTAGCCTTGCGTTGCCTTGCCTTAGCCTTTCCTTGCCTTGCCCTGCCTTGCCTTGTCCTTCCCAGGCCTTGCTGTCCCTTCCGTTAACCTTGCCTTGCCTTGCTTTGCCTTGCTTTGACTTCCTTTGCCTTGCTTTGCGTTGCCTTCCCTTGCCATCCGTTACCCTTGCCTTGCCGTGCCTTCCCGTTTCCTTCCCTTGCCTTGCCGTGCCTTCCCTCACCCTTACGTTGCCTTGCCGTGCCTTCCGTTACAGTTCCCTTGCCTTTCTTTGGCTTGCCTTGCCTTGCCTTCCGTTACCCTTCCCTTGCCTTGCCGTGCATTGCCTAGACATGCTTTGCCTTGCCTTGGCCTTCCCTTGTCCTTCCCTTCCCTTCCCATGCCTTCAGTTACCCTTGCCTTGCCTTGCTTTACCTTGCCTTGCTTTGCCTTGCGTTACGCGTTCCTTCCCTTGCTGTGCCTTCCGTTACCATTTCCTTGCCTTGCTATGCCTTGCATTGCCTTGCCTTCTGTGACTCTTTCCTTGCTTTGCCGTGCATTGCCTAGCCTTGCGTTGTCGTGCATTAGCCTTGTCTCCCCTTGCCTTAGCCTTGCTTGGCTTGCCTTGCCTTAACCTTGCCTTGCTTTGCGTTGCTTTGCCTTATCCTTGCCTTGACTTGCCTTGCTTTTCCGTGCCTTGCCTTAACTTTGCGTTTCCTTGCGTTGCCTTGACTTAGCCTTGCGTTGCCTTGCCGTGCCTTGCATTCCGTTACCCTTTGCTTGCCTTGCCGTGCCTTCCCTTCCGTTACCCTTGCCTTGCCTTGCATTAACTTTGCGTTGCCTTGCGTTGCGTTGCGTTGCCTTGGCCTTGCCTTGCCTTACCGTGCCTTGCCTTCCATTACCATTGTCTTGCCTTGCCATGCCTTACGTTACCCTTGCCTTGCCGTGCCTTGCCTTGTCCTTCCCTTGCCTTGCCGTGCCTTCCCTTACCCTTACGTTGCCTTGCCGTGCCTTCCGTTAGAGTTACCTTGCCTTGCTTTTCCGTGCCTTGCCTTGCCTTCCGTTACCCATTCCTTCCCTTGCCTTAACTTTGCGTTGCCTTGCGTTGCCTTGCCTTAGCCTTGCTTGTCTTGCCTTCCCTTAACCTGGCCTTGCATGACATTGCCTTGCCTAAGCCTTGCCTTACGTTGCATTGCCTTGTCTTCTGTTACCCATGCCTTGCATTGCTTTGCCTTGCTTTGACTTGCCTGGCCTTGCTTTGCGTTGCGTTGCCTTGCCTTCCGTTACCCTTTCCTTGCCTTGCTTTGCCTTGCCTTGCTTTCTGTTACCCTTTCCTTGCCTTGCCTTAATTTTGCGTTGACTTGCGTTGCCTTGCCTTAGCCTTGCGTTGCGTTGCCGTGCACTGCCTAGCCTTGCATTGTCGTGCCTTAGCCTTGACTCCCCTTGCCTTAGCCTTTCTTGTCTTGCCTTCCCTTAAACCGGCCTTGCATGACATTGCCTTGCCTAAGCCTTGCCTTACGTTGCATTGCCTCGTCTTCTGTTACCCTTGCCTTGCCTTGCCGTCCATTGCCTAGCCTTCCGTTGTCGTGCATTAGCTTTGTCTCCCCTTGCCTTAACCTTGCTTGTCTTGCCTTCCTTTACCCTTGCCTAGCCTTGCGTTGCCTTGCCTTAGCCTTGCCTTGCATTGGCGTCCCTTCCCTTGTCCTTCCCTTGCCTTCCCGTGGCTTCCGTTACACTTCCCTTGCCTTGCTTTGCCTTGCCTTGCCTTGCCTTCCGTTACCCTTCCCTTGCCTTGCCGTGCATTGCCTAGCCTTGCTTTGCCTTCCCTTACCCTTTCCTTGCCTTGCCGTGCATTGCCTAGCCTTGCATTGCCTTGCCTTAGCCCTGCCTTACCTTGCCTTGCCTTGCCATATCCTTCCCTTGCCTTGCCGTGCCTTCCGTTACCCTTGTGTTGCCTTGCCGTGCCTTCCTTTACCCTTGGCTTGTCTTGCTTTGCCTTGCCTTGCCTTGCATTCCGTTACCATTTCCTTGCATTGCCGTGCATTGCCTAGCCTTGCGTTGCCTTGCCGAGTCTTCCGTTACCCTTGTCTTGCCTTGCCGTGCCTTGCCTTGTCCTTCCCTTGCCTTGTCGAGCCTTCCGTTACCCTTGACTTTCCTTGCCGTGCCTTCCGTTTCCCTTGCCTTGCCTTGCCTTGCCTCCCTTTGCCTTAGCCTTGCGTCGTTTGTGTTGCCTTCACTTTGCATTGAATTGCGTTGCCTTTACTCATCTTTCCATTGCCTTGCCCTGCCTTGCCTTCCGTTACCCATTCCTTGCCTTGCCGTACATTGCCTAGCCTTTCGTTGCCTTGCCTTAGCCTTGCCGTGCCTTGCCGTCCCTTCCCTTGTCCTTCCCTCGCCTTGCCGTGCCTTCCGGTACACTTCCCTTGCCTTCCTTTGCCTTGCGTTGCATTGGCTTCCGTTACCCTTCCCTTGCCTTGCCGTGCATTGCCTAGCCTTGCGTTGCCTTGCCTTCGCCTTTCCTTGCCTTGCCCTGCCTTACCTTGTCCTTCCCATGCCTTGCCGTCCCTTCCGTTACCCTTTCCTTGCCTTGCTTTGCCTTGCTTTGACTTGCCTTGCCTTGCTTTGCCTTTCCTTGCCTTCAGTTACCCTTTCCTTGCCTTGCTTTGCCTTGCATTGCCTTGCTTTCTGTTACCCTTTCCTTGCCTTGCCTTAACTTTGCGTTGACTTGAGTTGCCTTGCCTTAGCCTTGCCTTGCCTTGCCGTGCCTTGCCTTCCGATACCCTTTCCTTGCCTTTCCGTGCCTTGCCTTCTGTTACCCTTTCCATTCCTTGCCTTAACTTCGCGATCTCTTGCGTTGCGTTGCTTTGTGTAAGCCTTGCCTTGCCTTGCCGTGCCTTGCCTTGTCTTTCCCTTGCCTTGCCACGCCTTCAGTTACCCTTGCCTTGCCTTGCTTTGCCTTGCCTAGCTTTGCCTTGCCTTCCGTTACGCTTTCCTTGCCTTGCTTTGCCTTGCATTGCCTTGCCTTCTGTTACCCTTTCCTTGCCTTTCCGTGCATTGCCTAGCCTTGCGTTGTCGTGCCTTACCCTTGTCTCCCCTTGCCTTAGCCTTTCTTGGCTTCCCTTGCCTTAACCTTGCCTTGCTTTGCGTTGCTTTGCCTTATCCTTGCCTTGCCTTGCCTTGTCTTTCCCTTGCCTTGCCGTGCTTTTCCGTGCCTTGCCTGGACTTCCGTTACCCTTTCCTTGCCTTGCCTTAACTTTGCGTTGCCTTGCGTTGCCTTGCCTTAGCCTTGCGTTGCCTTGCCGTGCCTTGCTTTCCGTTACCCTTTCCTTTCCTTGCCGTGCCTTCCCTTCCGTTACCCTTGCCTTGACTTAACTTTGCATTTCCTTGCATTGCCTTGGCCTTGCCTTGCCTTGCCGTGCCTTGCCTTCTGTTACCATTGTCTTGCATTGCCATACCTTCCGTTACCCTTGCCTTGCCGTGCCTTGCCTTTTCCTTCCCTTGCCTTGCCGTGTCTTCCCTTACCCTTACGTTGCCTTGCCGTGCATTGCCAAGCCTAGCGTTGCCTTGCCTTAGCCCTTCCTTGCCTTGCCCTGCCTTGCCTTGTCCTTCGCATGCCTTGCTGTCCCTTCCGTTAACCTTGGCTTGCCTTGCTTTACCTTGCTTTGACATGCCTTGCCTTGCTTTGCGTTGCCTTGCCTTGCCTTCCGTTACACTTTCCTTGCCTTGCTTTGCCTTGCTTTGCCTTGCTTTCTCTTACCCGTTCCATGCCTTGACTTAACTTTGCGTTGACTTGCGTTGCCTTGCATTAGCCTTGCCTTGACTTGCCGTGCCTTGCTTCCGATACCTTTTCCTTGCATTTCCGTGCCTTGCCTTCCATTACCCTTTCCTTGCCTTGCCTTAACTTCGCGTTGACTTGCGTTGCGTTGCATTGTATAAGCCTTGCCTTGCCTTGCCGTACCTTGCCTTGTCCTTCCCTTGCCTTGCCATGCCTTCAGTTACCGTTGCCTTGCCCTGCTTTGTCTTGCCTTCCGTTACCCTTTCCTTGCCTTGCTGTGCCTTCCGTTACCCTTTTCTTGCCTTGCTTTGCCTTGCAATGCCTTGCCTTCTGTTACCTTTTCCTTGCCTTGACGTGCATTGCCTAGCCTTGCGTTTTCGTGCCTTAGCCTTTTCTTCCCTTGCCTTAGCCTTGCTTGGCTTGCCTTGCCTTAACCTTGCCTTTCATTGCGTTGCCTTGCCTTATGCTTGCCTTGCCTTGCCTTGTCTATCCCTTGCCTTGCCGTGCCTTCCTTTACCCTTGCCTTGCCTTGCTTTTCCTTGCCTTGCCATGCCTTCCGTTACCCTTTCCTTGCCTTGCCTTGCCTTAACTTTGCGTTGCCTTGCGTTGCCTTGCCATAACCTTGCGTTGCCTTGCCCTGCCTTGCAATCCGTTAGCCTTTCGTTGCCTTGCCGTGCCTTCGCTTCCGTTACCCTTTCCTTGCCTTGCCGTGCATTGCCTAGCCTTGCGTTTTCGTGGCTTAGCCTTGCCTCCCCTTAACTTAGCCTTGCTTGGCTTGCCGGACCTTAAACTTGCCTTGCCTTACCTTGCGTTTCCTTGCCTTAGTCTTGCCTTGCCTTGGCGTGCCTTGCCTTGCCTTGTCCTTCCCTTGTCTTGCCGTGCCTTCCATTACCATTGCCTTGCCTTGATTTGTCTTACCTTGCCCTGCCTTCCGTTACCCTTTCCTTTCCTTGCGGTGCATTGCCTAGCCGTGCCTTGTCGTGCCATAGCCTTTCCTTCCTTTTCTATAGCCTTACTTGGCTTGCCTTGCCGTGCCCTCTGTTACCCTTGCCTTTTCTTGCTTTGCCTTGCCTTGCCTTTCCTTCCGTTACCCTTTCTTTGCCTTGCGTTGCCTTGCCTTAGACTTGCCTTGCCTTTCCGTGCCTTGCCTTTCGTTACCCTTTCCTTGCTTTTCCGTGACTTGCCTTCCGTTACCCTTGCCTTGCCTTAACTTCGTGTTGCCTTGCGTTGCCTTGCGTTGCCTTAGCCTTGCCTTGCCTTGCCGTGCCTTGCCTTCTCCTTCCCTGGCCTTGCCTTGCCTTCCTTTGCCTTGCATTGTCTTTCCTTCCGTTACCCTTTCCTTGCCTTGCTGTGCCATCCGTTACCCGTTCCTTGCCCTGCATTGCCTTGCATTGCCTTGCCTTCCGTTACCCTTTCCTTGCCTTGCCGTGCATTGCCTATCCTTGCGTTGTCGTGACTTAGCCTTGTCTCCCCTTGCCTCAGCCTTGCTTGGCTTGGCTTGCCTTAACCTTGCCTTGCTTTGCGTTACCTTGCCTTAGCCTTGCCTTTCGTTGCATTGCCTTTTCTTCTGTTACCCTTTACTTGCCTTGCCGTCCATTGCCTGGCCTTGCGTCGTCGTGCATTAGCTGTGTCTCCCCTTGCCTTAACCTTGCTTGTCTTGCCTTTCTTTAACCTGGCCTTGCATGACATTGCCTTGCCTTAGCCTTGCCTTACCTTGACTTGCCTTGCCATGTCCTTCCCTTGCCTTGCCGTGCCTTCCGTTACCCTTGTATTTCCTTGCCGTGCCTTCCTCTACCCTTGCCTTGATTTGCTTTGCCTTGCCTTGCCTTGCCTTCCGTTACCCTTTCCTTGCCTTATCCGTGCATTGCCTAGCCTTGCATTGTCTTGCCTTAGAATTGCCTTCCATTCCCTTACCCTTTCCTTGCATTGCCGTGCATTGCCTAGCCTTGCGTTGCCTTGCCGAGCCTTCCGTCACCCTTGTCTTGCCTTGCCTTGCCTTGCCTTGTCCTTCCCTTGCCTTGCCGAGCCTTCCGTTACCCTTGTCTTGCCATGCCTTGCCTTCCTTTACCCTTGCCTAGCCTTGCGTTGCCTTGCCTTAGCCTTGCCTTGCCTTGCTTTGCCTAGCCTTGCCTTGCCTTCCAGTACCCTTCCCTTGCCTTGCCGTGCATTGGCTAGCCTTGCGTTGCATTGACTTCCCCTTTCCCTGCCTTTCCCTGCCTTGCCTTGTCCTTCCCATGCCTTGAAGTCCCTTCCGTTACCCTTGCCTTGCCTTGCTTTGCCTTGCGTTGCCTTGCCTTCAATTACCCTTTCCTTGCTTTGCTGTGCATTCTGTTACCCTTTCCTTGCCTTGCCGTGCACTGACTAGCCTTGCATTGTCGTGCCTTAGCCTTGACTCCCCTTGCCTTACCCTTTCTTGTCTTGCCTTCCCTTAAACCGGCCTTGCATGACATTGCCTTGCCTAAGCCTTCCCTTACGTTGCATTGCCTTGTCCTCTGTTACCCTTGCCTTGCCTTGCCGTCCATTGCCTAGCCTTGCGTTGTCGTGCATTAGCTTTGTCTCGCCTTGCCTTAACCTTGCTTGTCTTGCCTTCTTTACCCTTGCTTATCCTTGCGTTGCCTTGCCTTAGCCTTGCCTTGCCTTGCCGTTCCTTGCCTTGTCCTTCCCTTGCCTTCCCGTGCCTTCCCTTACACTTCCCTTGCCTTGCTTTGCCTTGCCTTGCCTTCCGTTACCCTTCCCTTGCGTTGCCGTGCATTGCCTAGCCTTGCGTTGCCTTCCCTTACGCTTTCCTTGCCTTGCCGTGCATTGCCTAGCCTTGAATTGCCTTGCCTTAGCCCTGCCTTACCATGCCTTGCCTTGCCATGTCCTTCCCTTGCCTTGCCGTGCCTTCCGTTACCCTTGTCTTGCCTTGCCGTGCCTTCCTTTACCCTTGCCTTGTCTTGCTTTGCCTTGCCTTGCCTTGCCTTCCGTAACCCTTTCCTTGCCTTATCCTTGCATTGCCTAGCCTTGCATTGTCTTGCCTTAGAATTGCCTTGCATTCCCTTACCCTTTCCTTGCATTGCCGTGCATTGCCTAGCCTTGCGTTGCCTTGCCGAGCCTTCCGTTACCCTTGTCTTGCCTTGCCGTGCCTTGCCTTGTCCTTCCCTTGACTTGCCGAGCCTTCCGTTACCCTTGTTTTGCCTTGCCGTGCCTTCTGTTACCCATGCCTTGCCTCCCTTTGCCTTAGCCTTGCGTCGGTTGCCTTCACTTTGCATTGCCTTGCGTTGCTTTGCCTCATCTTTGCATTGCCTTGCCTTGCCTTGCCTTCCGTTACCCTTTCCTTGCCTTGCCGTACATTGCCTAGCCTTGCGTTGTCGTGCATTAGCTTTGTCTCCCCTTGCCTTAAACTTGCTTGTCTTGCCTTTCTTTAACCTGGCCTTGCATGATATTGCCTTGCCTTAGCCTTGCCTTACCTTGCCTTGCCGTGCCATGTCCTTTCCTTGCATTGCCGTGCCTTCCGTTACCCTGGTCTTGCCTTGCCGTACCTTCCTTTACCCTTGCCTAGCCTTGCGATGCCTTGCCTTAGCCTTGCCTTGCCTTGCCGTGCCTTGCCTTGCCCTTCCCTTGCCTTGCCGTACCTTCCGTTACACTTCCCTTTCCTTGCTTGGCCTTGCCTTGCCTTGCCTTCTGGTACCCTTCCCGTGCCTTGCCGTGCATTAGCTAGCCATACGTTGCCTTGCGTTCACCTTTCCCTACCTTTCCCTGCCTTGCCTTGTCATTCCCATGCCTTGGCGTCCCTTCCGTTACCCGTGCCTTCCCTTGCTTTGCCTTCCCTTCCCTTGCTTTGCTTTGCCTTGCCTTCAATTACACTTTCCTTGCCTTGCTGTGCCTTCCGTTACCCTTTCCTTGCCTTGCCGTGCACTGACTAGCCTTGCATTGTCGTGCCTTAGCCTTGACTCCCCTTGCCTTAGCCTTTCTTGTCTTGCCTTCCCTTAAACCGGCCTTGCATGACATTGCCTTGCCTAAGCCTTCCCTTACGTTGCATTGCCTTGTCCTCTGTTACCCTTGCCTTGCCTTGCCGTCCATTGCCTAGCCTTCCGTTGTCGTGCATTAGCTTTGTCCCGCCTTGCCTTAACCTAGCTTGTCTTGCCTTCTTTTACTCTTGCCTAGCCTTGCGTTGCCCTGCCTTAGCCTTGCCTTGCCTTGCCGTGCCTTGCCTTGTCCTTCCCTTGCCTTCCCGTGCCTTCCCTTACACTTCCCTTGCCTTGCTTTGCCTTGCCTTGCCTTCCGTTACCCTTCCGTTGCGTTGCCGTGCATTGCCTAGCCTTGCGTTGCCTTCCCTTACGCTTTCCTTGCCTTGCCGTGCATTGCCTAACCTTGCATTGCCTTGCTTTAGCCCTGCTTTACCTTTCCTTTCCTTGCCTTGCCATGTCCTTCCCTTGCCTTGCCGTGCCTTCCGTTACCCTTGTCTTGCCTTGCCGTGCCTTCCTTTACCCTTGCCTTGTCTTGCTTTGTCTTGCCTTGCCTTGCCGTCCGTTACCCTTTCCTTGCCTTATCCTTGCATTGCCTACCCTTGCATTGTCTTGCCTTAGACTTGCCTTGCCTTGCATTCCCTTACACTTTCCTTGCATTTTCGTGCATTGCCTAGCCTTGCGTTGCCCTGCCGATCCTTCCGTTACCCTTGTCTTGCCTTGCCGTGCCTTGCCTTGTCCTTCCCTTGCCTTGCCGAGCATTCTGTTACCCTTGTCTTGCCTTGCCGTGCCTTCTGTTACCCATGCCTTGCCTCCCTTTGCCTTAGCCTCTCGTCGGTTGCCTTCACTTTGCATTGCCTTGCGTTGCTTTGCCTCATCTTTGCATTGCCTTGCCTTGCCTTGCCTTCCGTTACCCTTTCCTTGCCTTGCCGTACATTGCCTAGCCTTGCGTTGCCTTGCCTTAGCATGGCCTTGCCATGCCGTGCCTTGCCTTGTCCTTCCCTTGCCTTGCCGTGCCTTCCGTTACCCTTGTCTTGCCTTGCCGTGCCTTGCGTTACCCTTGCCTTGCCTTGCCTCCCTTTGCCTTAGCCTTGCGTCGTTTCTGTTGCCTTCAGTTTGCATTGAATTTCGTTGCCTTTACTCATCTTTGCATTGCCTTGCCGTGCCTTGCCTTCCGTTACCCTTAGCTTGCCTTGCCTTGCCGTGCCTTGCCTTTTCCTTCCCTTGCCTTGCTGAGACTTCCGTTAGCCTTGTATTGCCTTGCCGTGCCTATCGTTACCCTTGCCTTGCCTCCCTTTGCCTTAGCCTTGCGTCGATTGCCTTCACTTTTCTTTGCCTTGCGTTGCCTTTCCTCATCTTTGAATTGCCTTGCTGTGCCTTGCCTTCTGTTACACTTTCCTTGCCTTGCCGTGCATCGCCTAGCCTTGCGTTGTCGTACCTTAGTCTTGTATCCCCTTGCCTCAGCCTTGCTTGGCTTGGCTTGCCTTAACCTTGCCTTGCTTTGCGTTGCCTTGCCGTAGCCTTGCCTTACGGTGCATTGCCTTTTCTTCTGTTACCCTTTCCTTGCCTTGCCGTCCATTGCCTAGCCTTGCGTTGTCGTGCATTGGCTTTGTCTCCCCTTCCCTTAAACTTGCTTGTCTTGCCTTTGTTTAAGCTGGCCTTGCATGACATTGCCCTGCCTTAGCCTTGACTTACCTTGCCTTGCCATGCCATTTCCTTTCCTTGCATTGCCGTGCCTTCCGTTACCCTGGTCTTGCCTTGCCGTACCTTCCTTTACCCTTGCCTAGCCTTGCGTTGCCTTGCCTTAGCCTTGCCTTGCCTTGCCGTGCCTTGCCTTGTCCTTCCCTTGCCTTGCCGTACCTTCCGTTACACTTCCCTTGCCTTGCTTTGCCTTGCCTTGCCTTGCCTTCTGGTACCCTTCCCGTGCCTTGCCTTGCATTGTCTACCCATACGTTGCCTTGCCTTCACCTTTCCCTACCTTTCCCTGCCTTGCCTTGCCATTCCCATGCCTTGGCGTCCCTTCCGTTACCCTTGCCTTGCCTTGCTTTGCCTTCCCTTCCCTTGCTTTGCCTTGCCTTGCCTTCAATTACCCTTTCCTTGCCTTGCTGTGCCTTCCGTTACCCTTTCCTTGCCTTGCCGTGCACTGACTAGCCTTGCATTGTCGTGCCTTAGCCTTGACTCCCCTTGCCTTAGCCTTTCTTGTCTTGCCTTCCCTTAAACCGGCCTTGCATGACATTGCCTTGCCTAAGCCTTCCCTTACGTTGCATTGCCTTGTCCTCTGTTACCCTTGCCTTGCCTTGCCGTCCATTGCCTAGCCTTGCGTTGCCTTCCCTTACGCTTTCCTTGCCTTGCCGTGCATTGCCTAGCCTTGCATTGCCTTGCCTTAGCCGTGCCTTACCGTGCCTTGCCTTGCCATGTCCTTCCCTTGCCTTGCCGTGCCTTCCGTTACCCTTGTCTTGCCTTGCCGTGCCTTCCTTTACCCTTGCCTAGCCTTGAGTTGCCTTGCCTTAGCCTTGCCTTGCTGTGCCTTCCCTTGCCTTGCCGTGCCTTCCGTTACAATTCCCTTGCCTTGCTTTGCCTTGCCTTGCCTTGCCTTCCATTACCCTTTCCTTGCCTTGCTTTGCCTTGCATTGCTGTACTTTCTGTTACCATTTCCTTGCCTTGCCTTAACTTTGCGTTGACTTGCGTTGCCTTGCCTTAGCCTTGCCTTGCCTTGCCGTGCCTTGCCTTCCGATAACCTTTCCTTCCCTTTCCGTGCCTTGCCTTCTGTTACCCTTCCCTTGCCTTGCCTTAACTTCGCGTTCCCTTGCGTTGCGTTGCTTTGTGTAAGCCTGGCCTTGCCTTGCCGTGCCTTGCCGTGCCTTGCCTTGTCCTTCCCTTGCCTTGCCATGCCTTGAGTTACCCTTGCCTTGCCTTGCTTTGCCTTGCCTTGCCTTCTGTTACGCTTTCCTTGCCTTGCTCTGCCTTCCGTTACCCTTTCCTTGCCTTGCTTTGCCTTGCATTGCCTTACCTTCTGTTACCCTTTGCTTACCTTGCCTTGCATTGCCTAGCCTTGAGTTGTCGTGCCTTAGCCTTGTCTCCCCTTGCCTTAGCCTTGCTTGGCTTGCCTTGTCTTAACCTTGCCTTTATTTGGCTTATCCTTGCCTTGCCTTGCCTTGTCTTTCCCTTGCCTTGCCGTGCCTTCCGTTACCCTTGCCTTGCCTTGCATTTCCGTGCCTTGCCTTGCCTTCCGATACCCATTCCTTGCCTTGCCTTAACTTTGCATTGCCTTGCGTTTCCTTGCCTTAGCCTTGCTTGTCTTGCCTTCCCTAAACCTGGCCTTGCATGACACTGCCTTGCCTAAGCCTTGCCTTACGTTGCATTGCCTTGTCTTCTGTTACCCTTGATTTGCCTTGCTTTGCCTTGCTTTGTCTTAGCTTGCCTTGCATTGCGTTGCGTTGCCATGCCTTCCGTTACCCTTTCCTTGCCTTGCATTGCCTTGCCTTGCCTTACTTTGTATTACCCTTTCCTTGCCTTGCCTTAACTTTGCGTTGATTTGCGTTGCCTTGCCTTAGCCTTGCCTTGCCTTGCCGTGCCTTGCCTTGTCCTTCCCTTGCCTTGCCGTGCCTTCCCTTACCCTTACGTTGCCTGCCGTGCATTGCCCAGCCATGTGTTGCCTTGGCCTTGCCTTGACTTTCCGTGCCGTGCCTTCCCGTACCCTTGCCTTGTCTTGCTTTGCCTTCCCTTCCGTTACCCTTTGCTTGCCTTGCCGTGCACTGCGTAGCCTTGCATTGTCGTTCCTTAGCCTTGACTCCCCTTGCCTTAGCCTTTCGTGTCTTGCCTTCCCTTAAACCGGCCTTGCATGACATTGCCTTGCCTAAGCCTTGCCTTACGTTGCATTGCCATGTCTTCTGTTACCCTTGCCTTGCCTTAGCCCAGACTTACCTTGCCTTGCCTTGTCATGTCCTTCCCTTGCCTTGCCGTGCCTTCCGTTACTCTTGTCTTGCCTTGCCGTCCCTTCCTTTCCCCTTGCCTTGTCTTGCTTTGCCTTACCTTGCCTTGCCTTCCGTTACCCTTTCCTTGCCTTATCCTTGCATTGCCTTCCATTACATTGTCTTGCCTTAGCCTTGCGTTGCCTTGCCTTAGCATTGCCTTGCCATGCCCTACCTTGCGTTGTCCGTCCCTTGCCTTGCCCTGCCTTCCGTTACCCTTGTCTTGCCTTGCCGTGCCTTCCTTTAACATTGCCTAGCCTTGCGTTGCCTTGCCTTAGCCTAGCCTTGCCTTGCTGTGCCTTCCCTTGCCTTGCCGTGCCTTCCGTTAAACTTCCCTTGCCTTGCTTTGCCTTTCCTTGCCTTGCCTTCCGATACCCTTTCCTTGCCTTGCCGCGCATTGCCTAGCCTTACGTTGCCTTGCCTTAGCCTTTCCTTGCCTTGCCCTGCCTTACCTTGTCCTTCCCATGCCTTGCCGTCCCTTCCATTACCCTTTCCTTGCCTTGCTTTGACTTGCCTTGCCGTGCCTTCCATTACCCTTTCCTTGCCTTGCTTTGCCTTGCATTGCCGTGCTTGCTGTTACCCTTTCCTTACCTTGCCTTAACTTTGCGTTGAATTGCGTTGCCTTGCTTAAGCCTTGCCTTGCCTTGCCGTGCCTTGCCTTCCGATACCCTTTCCTTGCCTTTCCGTGCCTTGCCTTCTGTTACCCTTCCCTTGCCTTGCCTTAACTGGGCGTTCCCTTGCGTTACGTTGCTTTGTGTAAGCCTTGCCTTGCCTTGCCGTGCCTTGCCTTGTCCTTCCCTTGCCTTGCCATGCCTTGAGTTACCCTTGCCATGCCTTGCTTTGCCTTGCCTTGCCTTGCCTTCTGTTACGCTTTCCTTGCCTTGCTGTGCCTTCCGTTACCCTTTCCTTGCCTTGCTTTGCCGTGCATTGCCTAGCCTTGCGTTGTCGTGACTTAGCCTTGTCGCCCCTTGCCTTAGCCTTGCTTGGCTTGCCTTGCCTTAACGTTGCCTTTATTTGCCTTATCCTTGCCTTGCCATGCCTTGTCTTTCACTTGCCTTGCCGTGCCTTCCGTTACCCTTGCCTTGCCTTGCTTTTCCGTGCCTTGCCTTGCCTTCCGTTACCCATTCCTTGCCTTGCCTTAACTTTGCATTGCCTTGCGTTGCCTTGCGTTAGCCTTGCTTGTCTTGCCTTCCCTAAACCTCGCCTTGCATGACATTGCCTTGCCTAAGCCTTGCCTTACGTTGCATTGCCTTGTCTTCTGTTACCCTTGCCTTACCTTGCTTTGCCTTGCTTTGTCTTAGCTTGCCTTGCATTGCGTTGCATTGCCGTGCCTTCCGTTACCCTTGCCTTGCCTTGCCTTAACTTTGCGTTGCCTTGCGTTGCCTTGCCTTAGCCTTCCGTTGCCTTGCCGTGCCTTGCATTCCGTTACCCTTGCCTTGCCTTAACTATGCGTTGCCTTGCGTTGCGTTGCCTTAGCCTTACCTTGCCTTGCCGTGCCTTGCCTTCCGTTACCATTGTCTTGCCATGCATTCCGTTACCCTTGCCTTGCCGTGCCTTGCCTTGTCCTTCCCTTGCCTTGCCGTGCCTGCCCTTACCCTTACGTTACCTGCCATGCATTGCCCAGGCATGTGATGCCTTGGCCATGCCTTGACTTTCCGTGCCGTGCCTTCCCGTACCCTAGCCTTGTCTTGCTTTGCCTTCCCTACCGTTACACTCTGCTTGCCTTGCCGTGCACTGCGTAGCCTTGCATTGTCGTTCCTTAGCCTTGACTCACCTTGCCTTAGCCTTTCGTGTCTTGCCTTCCCTTAAACCGGCCTTGCATGACATTGCCTTGCCTAAGCCTTGCCTTACGTTGCATTGCCTTGTCTTCTGTTAACCTTGCCTTGCCTTAGGCCTGCCTTACCTTACCTTACCTTGCCATGTCCTTCCCTTGCCTTGCCGTGCCTTCCGTAACCCTTGTCTTGCCTTGCCGTCCCTTCCTTTACCCTTGCCTTGTCTTGCTTTGCCTTACCTTGCTTGCCTTCCGTTACCCTTTCCTTGCCTTATCCTTGCATTTCCTACCCTTGCATTGTCTTGCCATAGCCTTGCCTTGCCTTGCCTTGCATTCCGTTACCCTTTCCTAGCATTGCCGTGCATTGCCTAGCCTTGCCTGGCCTTTCCGAGCCTTCCGTTACCCTTGTCTTGCCTTGCCGTGCCTTGCCTTGTCCTTCCCTTGCCTTGTCGAGCCTTCCGTTACCCTTGTCTTGCCCTGCCGTGCCTTCTGTTACCCATGCCTTGCCTCCCTTTGCCTTAGCCTTGCGTCGGTTGCCTTCAATTTGCATTGCCTTGCGTTACTTTGCCTCATCTTGCATTGCCTTGCCTTGCCTTGCCTTCCGTTACCCTTTCCTTGCCTTGCCGTACATTGCCTAGCCTTTCATTGCCTTGCCTTAGCATGGCCTTGCCGTGCCGTGCCTTGCCTTGTCCTTCCCTTTCCTTGCCGTGCCTTCCGTTACCCTTGTCTTGCCTTGCCGTGCCTCCCTTTACCCTTCCCTATCCTTCCGTTGCCTTGCCTTAGCCTTGCCTTGCCTTGCAGTGCCTTGCCTTGTCCTTCCCTTGGCTTGCCGTACCTTCCGATACACTTCCCTTGCCTTGCTTTGCCTTTCCTTGCCTTGCCTTCCGATACCCTTTCCTTGCCTTGCCGCGCATTGCCTAGCCTTACGTTGCCTTGACTTCCCCTTTCCCTGCCTTTCCCTGCCTTGCCTTGTCCTTCCCATGCCTTGCCGTCCCTTCCGTTACCCTTGCCTTGCCTTGCTTTGCCTTGCCTTGCCTTCAATTACCCTTTCCTTGCCTTGCTGTGCCTTCGGTTACCCTTTCCTTGCCTTGCCGTGCACTGTCTAGCCTTGCATTGTCGGGCCTTAGCCTTGACTCCCCTTGCCTTAGCCTTTCTTGTCTTGCCTTCCCTTTAACCGGCCTTGCATGACATTACCTTGTCTAAGCCTTGCCTTACGTTTCATTGCCTTGTCCACTGTTACCCTTGCCTCGCCTTGCCGTCCATTGCCTAGCCTTGCGTTGTCGTGCATTAGCTTTGTCTCGCCTTGCCTTAACCTTGCTTGTCTTGCCTTCCTTTACCCTTGCCTAGTCTTGCGTTGCCTTGCCTTAGCCTTGCCTTGCCTTGCCGTGCCTTGCCTTGTCCTTCCCTTGCCTTCCCGTGCCTTCCCTTACACTTCCCATGCCTTGCTTTGCCTTTCCTTGCCTTGCCTTCCGTTACCCTTCCCTGGCGTTGCCGTGCATTGCCTAGCCTTGCGTTTCCTTCCCTTACGCTTTCCTTGCCTTGCCGTGCATTGCCTAGCCTTGCATTGCCTTGCCTTAGCCCTGCCTTACCGTGCCTTGCCTTGCCATGTCCTTCCCTTGCCTTGCCGTGCCTTCCGTTACCCTTGTCTTGCCTTGCCGTGCCTTCCTTTACCCTTGCCTAGCCTTGAGTTGCCTTGCCTTAGCCTTGCCTTGCTGTGCCTTCCCTTGCCTTGCCGTGCCTTCCGTTACAATTCCCTTGCCTTGCTTTGCCTTGCCTTGCCTTGCCTTCCATTACCCTTTCCTTGCCTTGCTTTGCCTTGCATTGCCGTACCTTCTGTTACCATTTCCTTGCCTTGCCTTAACTTTGCGTTGACTTGCGTTGCCTTGCCTTAGCCTTGCCTTGCCTTGCCGTGCCTTGCCTTCCGATAACCTTTCCTTCCCTTTCCGTGCCTTGCCTTCTGTTACCCTTCCCTTGCCTTGCCTTAACTTCGCGTTCCCTTGCGTTGCGTTGCTTTGTGTAAGCTTGGCCTTGCCTTGCCGTGCCTTGCCGTGCCTTGCCTTGTCCTTCCCTTGCCTTGCCATGCCTTGAGTTACCCTTGCCTTGCCTTGCTTTGCCTTGCCTTGCCTTGCCTTTTGTTACGCTTTCCTTGCCTTGCTCTGCCTTCCGTTACCCTTTCCTTGCCTTGCTTTGCCTTGCATTGCCTTGCCTTCTGTTACCCTTTGCTTACCTTGCCTTGCATTGCCTAGCCTTGCGTTGTCGTGCCTTAGCCTTGTCTCCCCTTGCCTTAGCCTTTCTTGGCTTGCCTTGTCTTAACCTTGCCTTTATTTGGCTTATCCTTGCCTTGCCTTGCCTTGTCTTTCCCTTGCCTTGCCGTGCCTTCCGTTACCCTTGCCTTGCCTTGCATTTCCGTGCCTTGCCTTGCCTTCCGTTACCCATTCCTTGCCTTGCCTTAACTTTGCATTGCCTTGCGTTTCCTTGCCTTAGCCTTGCTTGTCTTGCCTTCCCTAAACCTGGCCTTGCATGACATTGCCTTGCCTAATCCTTGCCTTACGTTGCATTGCCTTGTCTTCTGTTACCCTTGATTTGCCTTGCTTTACCTTGCTTTGTCTTAGCTTGCCTTGCATTGCGTTGCGTTGCCTTGCCTTCCGTTACCCTTTCCTTGCCTTGCTTTGCCTTTCCTTGCCTTGCATTCCGTTACCCTTCCCTTGCGTTGCCGTGCATTGCCTAGCCTTGCGTTGCCTTCCCTTACGCTTTCCTTGCCTTGCCGTGCATTGCCTAGCCTTGCATTGCCTTGCATTAGCCCTGCCTTACAGTGCCTTGCCTTGCCATGTCCTTCCCTTGCCTTGCCGTGCCTTTCGTTACCCTTGTCATGACTTGCCGTACCTTCCTTTACCCTTGCCTTGTCTTGCTTTGCCTTGCCTTGCCTTGCCTTGCCTTCCGTTACCCTTTCCTTGCCTTATCCTTGCATTGCCTACCCTTGCATTGTCTTGCCTTAGCCTTACCTTGCCTTGCCTTCCGTTACCCTTTTCTTGCCTTATCCTTGCATTGCCTAGCCTTGCATTGTCTTGCCTTAGAATTGCCTTGCATTCCCTTACCCTTTCCTTGCATTGCCGTGCATTGCCTAGCCTTGCGTTGCCTTGCCGAGCCTTCCGTTACCCTTGTCTTGCCTTGCCGTGCCTTGCCTTGTCCTTCCCTTGCCTTGTCGATCCTTCCGTTACCCTTGTCTTGCCCTGCCGTGCCTTCCGTTACCCTTGAGTTGCCTTGCTTTTCCGTGCCTTGCCTTGCCTTCCGTTACCCTTTCCTTGCCTTGCCTTAACTTTGTGTTGCCTTGCGGTGCCTTGCCGTAGAATTGCGTTGCCTTGCCGTGCCTTGCATTCCGTTACCCTTTCCTTGCCTTGCCGTGCCTTCCCTTCCGTTACCCTTGCATTGCCTTGCCTTAACTTTGCGTTGCCTTGCGTTGCGTTGCGTTGCCTTGTCCTTTCCTTGCCTTTCCGTGCCTTGCCTTCTGTTACCCTTTCATTGCCTTGCTTAACTTCGCGTTGCCTTGCGTTGTGTTGCGTTGTATAAGCCTTGCCTTGCCATGCCGTGCCTTGCCTTGTCCGTCCCTTGCCTTGCCGTGCCTTCCGTTACCCTTGTCTTGCCTTGCCGTGCCTTCCTTTACCCTTGTCTAGCCTTGCGTTGCCTTGCCTTAGCCTTGCCTTGCCTTGCAGTGCCTTGCCTTGTCCTTCCCTTGCCTTGCCGAACCTTCCGTTACACTTCCCTTGCCTTGCTTTGCCTTGCCTTGCCTTGCCTTCCAGTACCCTTCCCTTGCCTTGCCGTGCATTGGCTAGCCTTGCGTTGCCTTGACTTCGTCTTTCCCTGCCTTTCCCTGCCTTGCCTTGTCCTTCCCTTGCCTTGCCGTCCCTTCCGTTACCCTTGCCTTGCCTTGCTTTGCCTTGCGTTTCCTTGCCTTCAATTACCCTTTCCTTGCCTTGCTGTGCGTTCTGTTACCCTTTCCTTGCCTTGCCGTGCACTGACTAGCCTTGCATTGTCGTGCCTTAGCCTTGACTCCCCTTGCCTTAGCCTTTCTTGTCTTGCCATCCCTTAAACCGACCTTGCATGACATTGCCTTGCCCAAGCCTTCCCTTACGTTGCATTGCCTTGTCCTCTGTTACCCTTGCCTTGCCTTGCCGTCCATTGCCTAGCCTTGCGTTGTCGTGCATTAGCTTTGTCTCGCCTTGCCTTAACCTTGCTTGTCTTGCCTTCCTTTACCCTTGCCTAGCCTTGCGTTGCCTTGCCTTAGCCTTGCCTTGCCTTGCCGTGCCTTGACTTGTCCTTCCCTTGCCTTCCCGTGGCTTCCCATACACTTCCCTTGCATTGCTTTGCCTTTCCTTGCCTTGCCTTCCGTTACCCTTCCCTTGCATTGCCGTGCATTGCCTAGCCTTGCGTTGCCTTCCCTTACCCTTCCTTGCCTTGCCGTGCATTGCCTTGCCTTGTCCTTCCCTTGTCTTGCCGTGCCTTGCATTCCGTTATCCTTTCCTTGACTTGGCGTGCCTTCCCTTCCGTTACCCTTGCCTTGCCTTAACTTTGCGTTGCCTTGCGTTGCGTTGCGTTGCCTTAGCCTTGCCTTGCCTTCCGTTACAATTGTCTTGCCTTGCCATGCCTTCGGTTACCCTTGCCTTGCCGTGCCTTCCCTTACCGTTACCTTGCCTTGCCGTGCATTGCCCAGCCTTCTGTTGCCTTGGCCTTGCCTTCACTTGCCGTGGCGTGCCTTCCATTACCCCCTTGCCTTGCCTTGCCTTGCCTTCTGTTAACCTTTCCTTGCCTTGCCGTGCATTGCCTAGCCTTGCGTTGTCGTGTCTTAGCCATGTCTCCCCTTGCCTTAGCCTTGCTTGGCTTGACTTGCCTTATCCTTTCCTTGCCTTTCCTTGCCTTGCCTTGCCTTGCCTTTCCCTTGCCTTGCCGTGCCTTCCGTTACCCTTTCCTTGTCTTGCCTTAACTTTGCGTTGCCTTTCGTTGCCTTGTCTTAGCCTTGTGTTGCCTTGCCGTGCCTTGCATTCCGTTACCCTTTCCTTGCCTTGCCGTGCCTTCCCTTCCGTTACCCTTGCCTTGCCTTGCCTTAACTTTGCCTCGCCTTGCGTTGCGATGCGTTGCCTTAGCCTTGCCTTGCCTTGCCATGCCTTACCTTCCGTTACGTTTTCCTTGCCTTGCCGTGCCTTGCGTAGCGTTACCCTTTCCTTGCCTTGCCTAAACTTCGCGTTGCCTTGCTTTGGGTTGCGTTGCCTTAGCCTTGCTTTGCTGTGCCTTGCCTTGCCTTCCGTTACCATTGTCTTGCCTTGCCATGCCTTCGGTTACCCTTGCCTTGCCGTGCCTTCCCTTACCGTTACCTTGCCTTGCCGTGCATTGCCCAGCCTTCTATTGCCTTGGCCTTGCCTTGACTTGCCGTGGCGTGCCTTCCATTACACTTGCCTTGCCTTGCCTTGCCTTCTGTTAACCTTTCCTTGCCTTGCCGTGCATTGCCTAGCTTTGCGTTGTCGTGCCTTTGCCTTGACTCCCCTTGCCTTAGCCTTGCTTGTATTGCCTTCCCTTAACCTGGCCATGAATGTCATTGCCTTGCCTTAGCCTTGCCTTACCTTGCCTTGCCTTGTCTTCTGTTACCCTTTCCTTGCCTTGCCGTCCATTGCGTAGCCTTGCGTTGTCGTGCCATAGCATTGACTCCCCTTGCCTTAGCCTTGCTTGTCTTGCCTTCCCTTAACCTGGCCTTGCATGACATTGCCTTGCCTTAGCCTTGTCCTTCTCTTGCCTGGCCGAGCCTTCCGTTACCCTTGTCTTGCCTTGCCGTGCCTTCCGTTATCCTTGCCTTGCCTTGCCTCCCCTTGCCTCAGCCTTTCTTGGCTTGCCTTGACATAACCTTGCCTTGCTTTGCGTTGCCTTGCCTTATCCTTGCCTTGCTTTGCCTTGTCTTTCCTTTGCCTTTCCGTGCCTTCCGTTACCCTTGCCTTGCCTTGCTTTTCCTTGCCTTGCCTTGCCTTCCGTAACCCTTTCCTTGCCTTGCCTTAACTTTGGGTTACATTGCGTTGCCTTGCCTTAGCCTTGCCTTGTCTTGCCGTGCCTTGCATTCCGTTATCCTTTCCTTGACTTGGCGTGCCTTCCCTTCCGTTACCCTTGCCTTGCCTTAACTTTGCGTTGCCTTGCGTTGCGTTGCGTTGCCTTAGCCTTGCCTTGCTTTGCCTTGCCTTGCCTTCCGTTACCATTGTCTTGCCTTGCCATGCCTTCGGTTACCCTTGCCTTGCCGTGCCTTCCCTTACCGTTACCTTGCCTTGCCGTGCATTGCCCAGCCTTCTATTGCCTTGGCCTTGCCTTGTCTTGCCGTGGTGTGCCTTCCATTACCCTTGCCTTGCCTTGCCTTGCCTTCTGCTAACCTTTCCTTGCCTTGCCGTGCATTGCCTAGCTTTGCGTTGTCGTGCCTTTGCCTTGACTCCCCTTGCCTTAGCCTTGCTTGTCTTGCCTTCCCTTAACCTGGCCATGAATGTCATTGCCTTGCCTTAGCCTTTCCTTGCCTTGCCTTGCCTTGTCCTTCCCTTGCCTTGCCACGCCTTCATTTACCCTTGCCTTGCCTTGCCGTGCATTGCCTAGCCTAGCGTTACCTTGCCTTAGCCATTCCTTGCCTTGGCCTGCCTTGCCTTTTCCTTCCCATGCCTTTCTGTCCCTTCCGTTAACCTTGCGTTTCCTTGCGTTGCCTTGGTCTTGCCTTGGCTTGCCGTGCCTTGCCTTCCGTTACGATTGTCTTGCCTTGCCATACCTTCCGTTACTCTTGCCTTGCCGTGCCTTGCCTTTTCCTTCCCTTGCCTTGCCACGCCTTCAGTTACCCTTGCCTTGCCTTGCCGTGCATTGCCTAGCCTAGCGTTACCTTGCCTTAGCCTTTCCTTGCCTTGCCCTGCCTTGCCTTGTCCTTCCCATGCCTTTCTGTCCCTTCCGTTAACCTTGCCTTGCCTTGCTTTGCCTTGCTTTGACTTGCCTTGCCTTGCTTTGCGTTGCCTTGCCTTGCCTTCCGTTACACTTCCCTTGCCTTGCCTTGCCTTGCCTTGCCTTGCCTTCCGTTACCCTTTCCTTGCCTTGCCGTGCATTGCCTAGCCTTGCGTTGCCTTGCCTTAGCCTTTCCTTGCCTTGCCCTGCCTTGCCTTGTCCTTCCCATACCTTGCTGTCCCTTCCGTTAACGTTGCCTTGCCTTGCTTTGCCTTGCTTTGACTTGCCTTGCCTTGCTTTGCGTTGCCTTGCCTTGCCTTCCGTTACACTTTCCTTGCCTTGCTTTGCCTTGCTTTCTGTTACCCTTTACTTGCCCTGCCTTAACTTTGCGTTGACTTGCGTTGCTTTGCCTTAGCCTTGCCATGCCTTTCCGTGCCTTGCCTTCCGATACCCTTTCCTTGCATTTCCGTGCCTTGCCTTCCATTACCCTTTCCTTGCCTTGCCTTAACTTCGCGTTGCCTTGCGTTGCGTTGCATTGTATAAGCCTTGCCTTGCCTTGCCGTGCCTTGCCTTGTCCTTCCCTTGCCTTCCCATGCCTTCAGTTACCCTTGCCTTGCCTTGCTTTGCCTTGCCTTGCCTTACCTTCCGTTACCCTTTCCTTGCCTTGCTGTGCCTTCCGTTACCCTTTTCTTGCCTTGCTTTTCCTTGCAATGCCTTGCTTCTGTTACCCTTTCCTTGCCTTGACGTTCATTGCCTAGCCTTGCGTTGTCGTGCCTTAGCCTTTTCTCCCCTTGCCTTAGCCTTGCTTGGCTTGCCTTGCCTTAACTTTGCCTTGCTTTCCGTTGCCTTCCCTTATCCTTGCCTTACGTTGCCTTGTCTTTCCCTTGCCTTGCCGTGCCTTCCGTTACCCTTGTCTTGCCTTGCCGTGCGTTCTGTTACCCATACCTTGCCTCCCTTTGCCTTAGCCTTGCGTCGGTTGCCTTCACTTTGCATTGCCTTGCGTTGCTTTGCTTCATCTTTGCATTGCCTTGCCTTGCCTTCCGTTATCCTTTCCTTGCCTTGCCGTACATTGCCTAGCCTTTCGTTGCCTTGCCTTACCATTGCCTTGCCATGCCGTGCCTTGCCTTGTCCTTCCCTTGCCTTGCCGTGCCTTCCGTTGCCCTTGTCTTCCCTTGCCGTGTCTTCCCTTTACCCATGCTTAGCATTGCCTTGCCCTGACTCAGCCTTGCCTTGCCTTGCCGTGCCTTCCCTTACCCTTACGTTGCCTTGCCGTGCCTTCCGTTACACTTCCCTTGCCTTCCTTTGCCTTGCCTTGCCTTGCCTTCCGGTACCCTTCCCTTGCCTTGCCGTGCATTGCCTAGCCTTGCGTTGCCTTGCCTTCGCCTTTCCCTGCCTTTCCCTGCCTTGCCTTGTCCTTCCCATGCCTTGCCGTCCCTTCCATTACCCTTGCATTGCCTTGCTTTGCCTTGCCTTGCCTTGCTTTGCCTTGCCTTGCCTTGCCTTCAATTACCCTTTCCTTGCCTTGCTGTGCCTTCCATTACCCTTTCCTTGCCTTGCCGTGCACTGCCTAGCCTTGCATTGTCGTGCCTTAGCCTTGACTCCCCTTGCCTTAACCTTTCTTGTCTTCCCTTCCCTTAAATCGGCCTTGCATGACATTGCCTTACCTAAGCCTTCCCTTACGTTTCATTGCCTTGTCTTCTGTTACCCTTGCCTTGCCTTACCGTCCATTGCCTAGCCTTGCGTTGTCGTGCATTAGCTTTGTCTCCCCTTGCCTTAACCTTGCTTGTCTTGCCTTCCGTTACCCTTGCCTAGCCTTGCATTGCCTTGCCTTCCGATACCCTTTCCTTGCCTTTCCGTTCCTTCCGGTACACTTCACTTGCCTTGCTTTGCCTTGCCTTGCCTTGCCTTCCGTTACCCTTCCGTTGCCTTGCCGTGCATTGCCTAGCCTTGCGTTGCCTTCCGTTACCCTTTCCTTGCCTTGCCGTGCATTGCCTAGCCTTGCATTACCTTGCCTTAGCCCTGCCTTACCTTGCCTTGCCTTGCCATGTCCTTCCCTTGCCTTGCCGTGCCTTCCGTTACACTTGTCTTGCCTTGCCGTGCCTTCCTTTACCCTTGCCTTGTCTTGCTTTGCCTTGCCTTGCCTTACCTTGCATTCCGTTACCATTTCCTTGCCTTGCCGTACATTGCCTAGCATTGCGTTGCCTTGTCTTAGCATTGCCATGCCATGCAGTGCCTTGCTTTGTCCTTCCCTTGCCTTGCCGTGCCTTCCGTTACCGTTGTCTTGCCTTGCCGTGCCTTCGTTTACCCTTGCCTAGCCTTGCGTTGCCTTGACTTAGCCTTGCCTTGCCTTGCCGTGCCTTGCCTTTTCCTTCCCTCGCCTTGCCGTGCCTTCCGTTACCCTTCCCTTGCCTTGCCGTGCATTGCCTAGCCTTGCGTTGCCTTGCCTTAGCCTTTCCTTGCCTTGCCCTGCCTTACCTTGTCCTTCCCATGCCTTGCCGTCCGTTCCGTTACCCTTGCCTTGCCTTGCTTTGCCTTGTTTTGACTTGCCTTGCCTTGCTTTGCCTTGCCTTTCCTTGCCTTGCCTTCCGTTACCCATTCCTTGCCTTGCTTTGCCTTGCCTTGCCATGCTTTCTGTTACCCTTTCCTTGCCTTGCCTTAACTTTGCGTGGACTTGCGTTGCCTTGCCTTAGCCTTGACTTGCCTTGCCGTGCCTTGCCTTCCGATACCCTTTCCTTGCCTTTTCGTGCCTTGCCGTCTGTTACCCTTTCCTTGCCTTCCCTTAACTTCGCGTTCCCTTCCGTTGCGTTGCGTTGTGTAAGCCTTGCCTTGCGTTGCCGTGCCTTGCCTTTTCCTTCCCTTGCCTTCCACGCCTTCAGTTACCCTTGCCTTGCCTTGCTTTGCCTTGCCTTGCCTTGCCTTCCGTTACGCATTCCTTGCCTTGCTGTGCCTTCCGTTACCCTTTCCATGCATTGCTTTGCCTTGCATTGCCTTGCCTTCTGTTACCCTTTCCTTGGCTTTCCGTGCATTGCCTAGCCTTGCGTTGTCGTGCCTTAGGCTTGTCTCCCCTTGCCTTAGCCTTGCTTGGCTTCCCTTGCCTTAACCTTGCCTTGCTTTGCGTTCCTTTGCCTTATCCTTGCCTTGCCTTTCCTTCTCTTTCCCTTGCCTTGCCGTGCCTTTCGTTACCTTTGCCTTGCATTGCTTTTCCGTGCCTTGCCTTGCCTTCCGTTACACGTTCCTTGCCTTGCCTTAACTTTGCGTTGCCTTGCGTTGCCTTGCCTTAGCCTTGCGTTGCCTTGCCGTGCCTTGCATTCCGTTACCCTTTCCTTGCCTTGCCTTGCCTTCCCTTCCGTTACCCTTGCCTTGCCTTAACTTTGCGTTGCCTTGCGTTGCCTTGCGTTGCCTTGGCCTTGCCTTGCCTTGCCATGCCTTGCCTTCCGTTACCATTGTCTTGCCTTACAATACCTTCTGTTACCCTTGCCTTGCCGTGCCTTGCCTTTTCCTTCCCTTGCCTTGCCGTGTCTTCCATTACCCTTACGTTGCCTTGCCGTGCATTGCCTAGGCTTACGTTGCATTGCCTTAGCCTTTCCTTGCCTTGCCCTGCCTTGCCTTGTCCTTCCCATGCCTTGCTGTCCCTTCCGTTAACCTTGCCTTGCCTTGCTTTGCCTTGCTTTGACTTGCCTTGCCTTGCTTTGCGTTGCCTTGCCTTGAATTCCGTTACACTTCCCTTGCCTTGCCTTGCATTGCCTTGCCTTCCTTCCATTACCCTTTCCTTGCATTTCCGTGCATTGCCTAGCCTTGCGTTGCCTTGTCTTAGCCTTTCCTTGCCTTGCCCTGCCTTGCCTTGTCCTTCCCATGCCTTGCTGTCCCTTCCGTTACCCTTGCCTTGCCTTGCTTTGACTTGCTTTGACTTGCCTTGCTTTGCTTTCTGTTACCCTTTCCTTGCCTTGCATTTACTTTGCGTTGACTTGCGTTGCCTTGACATAACCTTGCATTGCCTTGCCGTGTCTTGCCTTCCGATACCCTTTCCTTGCCTTTCCGTGCCTTGCCTTCCATTACCCTTTCCTTGCCTTGCCTTAACTTCGCGTTACCTTGCGTTGCGTTGCGTTGTACAAGCCTTCCCTTGCCTTGCCGTGCCTTGCCTTGTCCTTAATTTGCTTGCCATGCCTTCAGTTACCCTTGCCTTGCCTTGCTTTGCCTTGCCTTGCCTTGCCTTCCGTTACGCTTTCCTTGCCTTCCTGTGCCTTCTGTTACCCTTTTCTTGCCTTGCTATGCCTTGCAATGCCTTACCTTCTGTTACCCTTTCCTTGCCTTACCGTGCATTGCCTAGCCTTGCATTGTCGTGACTTAGCCTTGTCTCCCCTTGCCTTAGCCTTGCTTGGCTTGCCTTGCCTTATCCTTGCCTTGCCTTGCCTTGACGTGACTTGTCTTTCCCTTGCCTTGCCGTGCCTTCCGTTACCCTTGCCTTGCCTTGCCTTCCGTTACCCTTTCCTTGCCTTGCCTTAACTTTGCGTTGCCTTGCGTTGACTTGCCTTAGCCTTGCCTTGCCTTGCCGTGCCTTGCCTTTTCCTTCCCTCGCCTTGCCGTGCCTTCCGTTACCCTTCCCTTGCCTTGCCGTGCATTGCCTAGCCTTGCGTTGCCTTGCCTTAGCCTTTCCTTGCCTTGCCCTGCCTTACCTTGTCCTTCCCATGCCTTGCCGTCCGTTCCGTTACCCTTGCCTTGAGTTGCTTTGCCTTGTTTTGACTTGCCTTGCCTTTCTTTGCCTTGCCTTGCCTTGCCTTGCCTTCCGTTACCCATTCCTTGCCTTGCTTTGCCTTGCCTTGCCTTGCTTTCTGTTACCCTTTCCTTGCCTTGCCTTAACTTTGCGTTGACTTGCGTTGCCTTGCCTTAGCCTTGACTTGCCTTGCCGTGCCTTGCCTTCCGATACCCTTTCCTTGCCTTCCCTTAACTTCGCGTTCCCTTCCGTTGCGTTGCGTTGTGTAAGCCTTGCCTTGCCTTGCCGTGCCTTGCCTTTTCCTTCCCTTGCCTTCCACGCCTTCAGTTACCCTTGCCTTGCCTTGCTTTGCCTTGCCTTGCCTTGCCTTCCGTTACGCTTTCCTTGCCTTGCTGTGCCTTCCGTTACCCTTTCCATGCATTGCTTTGCCTTGCATTGCCTTGCCTTCTGTTACCCTTTCCTTGGCTTTCCGTGCATTGCCTAGCCTTGCGTTGTCTTGCCTTAGCCTTGTCTCCCCTTGCCTTAGCCTTGCTTGGCTTCCCTTGCCTTAACCTTGCCTTGCTTTGCGTTCCTTTGCCTTATCCTTGCCTTGTCTTTCCTTCTCTTTCCCTTGCCTTGCCGTGCCTTTCGTTACCTTTGCCTTGCATTGCTTTTCCGTGCCTTGCCTTGCCTTCCGTTACACGTTCCTTGCCTTGCCTTAACTTTGCGTTGCCTTGCGTTGCCTTGCCTTAGCCTTGCGTTGCCTTGCCGTGCCTTGCATTCCGTTACCCTTTCCTTGCCTTGCCGTGCCTTCCCTTCCGTTACCCTTGCCTTGCCTTAACTTTGTGTTGCCTTGCGTTGCCTTGCGTTGCCTTGGCCTTGCCTTGCCTTGCCATGCCTTCCGTTACGCTTTCCTTGCCTTCCTGTGCCTTCTGTTACCCTTTTCTTGCCTTGCTATGCCTTGCAATGCCTTACCTTCTGTTACACTTTCCTTGCCTTACCGTGCATTGCCTAGCCTTGCATTGTCGTGACTTAGCCTTGTCTCCCCTTGCCTTAGCCTTGCTTGGCTTGCCTTGCCTTATCCTTGCCTTGCCTTGCCTTGAATTGACTTGTCTTTCCCTTGCCTTCCCGTGCCTTCCGTTACCCTTGCCTTGCCTTGCCTTCTGTTACCCTTTCCTTGCCTTGCCTTAACTTTGCGTTGCCTTGCGTTCACTTGTCTTAGCCTTGCGTTGCCTTGCCGTGCCTTGCATTCCGTTACCCTTTCCTTGCCTTGCTTTGCCTTGCTTTGACTTGCCTTGCCTTGCTTTGCCTTGCCTTGCCTTCAGTTACCCTTTCCTTGCCTTGCTTTGCCTTGCATTGCCTTGCTTTCTGTTACCCTTTCCTTGCCTTGCCTTAACTTTGCGTTGACTTGAGTTGCCTTGCCTTAGCCTTGCCTTGCTTTGCCGTGCCTTGCCTTCCTATAACCTTTCCTTGCCTTTCCGTGCCTTGCCTTCTGTTACCCTTTCCATTCCTTGCCTTAACTTTGCGATCTCTTGCGTTGCGTTGCTTTGTGTAAGCCTTGCCTTGCCTTGCCGTGTCTTGCCTTGTCCTTCCCTTGCCTTGCCACGCCTTCAGTTACCCTTGCCTTGCCTTGCTTTGCCTTGCCTAGCTTTGCCTTGCCTTCCGTTACGCTTTCCTTGCCTTGCTTTGCCTTGCATTGCCTTGCCTTCTGTTACCCCTTCCTTGCCTTTCCGTGCATTGCCTAGCCTTGCGTTGTCGTGCCTTAGCCTTGTCTCCCCTTGCCTTAGCCTTTCTTGGCTTCCCTTGCCTTAACCTTGCCTTGCTTTGCGTTGCTTTGCCTTATCCTTGCCTTGCCTTGCCTTGTCTTTCCCTTGCCTTGCCGTGCTTTTCCGTGCCTTGCCTGGACTTCCGTTACCCATTCCTTGCCTTGCCTTAACTTTGCGTTGCCTTGCGTTGCCTTGCCCTAGCCTTGCGTTGCCTTGCTGTGCCTTGCTTTCCGTTACCCTTTCCTTTCCTTGCCGTTCCTTCCCTTCCGTTACCCTTGCCTTGCCTTAACTTTGCATTTCCTTGCATTGCCTTGGCCTTGCCTTGCCTTGCCGTGCCTTGCCTTCTGTTACCATTGTCTTGCATTGCCATACCTTCCGTTACCCTTGCCTTGCCGTGCCTTGCCTTTTCCTTCCCTTACCTTGCCGTGTCTTCCCTTACCCTTACGTTGCCTTGCCGTGCATTGCCAAGCCTAGCGTTGCCTTGCCTTAGCCTTTCCTTGCCTTGCCCTGCCTTGCCTTGTCCTTCCCATGCCTTGCTGTCCCTTCCGTTAACCTTGGCTTGCCTTGCTTTACCTTGCTTTGACTTGCCTTGCCTTGCTTTGCGTTTCCTTGCCTTGCCTTCCGTTACACTTTCCTTGCCTTGCTTTGCCTTGCTTTGCCTTTCTTTCTCTTACCCGTTCCATGCCTTGACTTAACTTTGCGTTGACTTGCGTTGCCTTGCATTAGCCTTGCCTTGACTTGCCGTGCCTTGCTTCCGATACCTTTTCCTTGCATTTCCGTGCCTTGCCTTCCATTACCCTTTCCTTGCCTTGCCTTAACTTCGCGTTGACTTGCGTTGCGTTGCATTGTATAAGCCTTGCCTTGCCTTGCCGTACCTTGCCTTGTCCTTCCCTTGCCTTGCCATGCCTTCAGTTACCGTTGCCTTGCCCTGCTTTGTCTTGCCTTGCCTTGCCTTCCGTTACCCTTTCTATGCCTTGCTGTGCAATCCGTTACCCTTTTCTTGCCTTGCTTTGCCTTGCAATGCCTTGCCTTCTGTTACCTTTTCCTTGCCTTGACGTGCATTGCCTAGCCTTGCGTTTTCGTGCCTTAGCCTTTTCTTCCCTTGCCTTAGCCTTGCTTGGCTTGCCTTGCCTTAACCTTGCCTTGCATTGCGTTGCCTTGCTTATCCTTGCCTTGCCTTGCCTTGTCTATCCCTTGCCTTGCCGTGCCTTCCTTTACCCTTGCCTTGCCTTGCTTTTCCTTGCCTTGCCATGCCTTCCGTTACCCTTTCCTTGCCTTGCCTTAACTTTGCGTTGCCTTGCGTTGCCTTGTCATAACCTTGCGTTGCCTTGCCTTGCCTTGCAATCCGTTAGCCTTTCGTTGCCTTGCCGTGCCTTCGCTTCCGTTACCCTTTCCTTGCCTTGCCGTGCATTGCCTAGCCTTGCGTTTTCGTGGCTTAGCCTTGCCTCCCCTTAACTTAGCCTTGCTTGGCTTGCCGGACCTTAAACTTGCCTTGCCTTACCTTGCGTTTCCTTGCCTTAGTCTTGCCTTGCCTTGGCGTGCCTTGCCTTGCCTTGTCCTTCCCTTGTCTTGCCGTGCCTTCCATTACCATTGCCTTGCCTTGATTTGTCTTACCTTGCCCTGCCTTCCGTTACCCTTTCCTTTCCTTGCGGTGCATTGCCTAGCCGTGCGTTGTCGTGCCATAGCCTTTCCTTACTTTTCTATAGCCTTACTTGGCTTGCCTTGCCGTGCCCTCTGTTACCCTTGCCTTTTCTTGCTTTGCCTTGCCTTGCCTTTCCTTCCGCGACCCTTTCTTTGCCTTGCGTTGCCTTGCCTTAGAATTGCCTTGCCTTTCCGTGCCTTGCCTTTCGTTACCCTTTCCTTGCTTTTCCGTGACTTGCCTTCCGTTACCCTTGCCTTGCCTTGCCTTAACTTCGTGTTGCCTTGCGTTGCCTTGCGTTGCCTTAGCCTTGCCTTGCCTTGCCGTGCCTTGCCTTCTCCTTCCCTGGCCTTGCCTTGCCTTTCCTTTGCCTTGCATTGTCTTTCCTTCCGTTACCCTTTCCTTGCCTTGCTGTGCCATCCGTTACCCGTTCCTTGCCCTGCATTGCCTTGCATTGCCTTGCCTTCCGTTACCCTTTCCTTGCCTTGCCGTGCATTGCCTATCCTTGCGTTGTCGCGACTTAGCCTTATCTCCCCTTGCCTCAGCCTTGCTTGGCTTGGCTTGCCTTAACCTTGCCTTGCTTTGCGTTACCTTGCCTTAGCCTTGCCTTTCGTTGCATTGCCTTTTCTTCTGTTACCCTTTCCTTGCCTTGCCGTCCATTGCCTGGCCTTGCGTCGTCGTGCATTAGCTGTGTCTCCCCTTGCCTTAACCTTGCTTGTCTTGCCTTTCTTTAACCTGGCCTTGCATGACATTGCCTTGCCTTAGCCTTGCCTTACCTTGACTTGCCTTGCCATGTCCTTCCCTTGCCTTGTCGTGCCTTCCGTTACCCTTGTATTTCCTTGCCGTGCCTTCCTCTACCCTTGCCTAGCCTTGCGTTGCCTTGCCTTAGCCTTGCCTTGCCTTGCAGTGCCTTGCCTTGTCCTTCCCTTGCCTTGCCGTACCTTCCGTTTCACTTCCCTTGCCTTGCTTTGCCTTGCCTTGCCTTGCCTTCCAGTACCCTTCCCTTGCCTTGCCGTGCATTGGCTAGCCTTGCGTTGCCTTGACTTCCCCTTTCCCTGCCTTTCCCTGCCTTGCCTTGTCCTTCCCATGCCTTGAAGTCCCTTCCGTTACCCTTGCCTTGCCTTGCTTTGCCTTGCGTTGCCTTGCTTTGCATTGCCTTGCCTTCAATTACCCTTTCCTTGCCTTGCTGTGCCTTCCGTTACCCTTTCCTTGCCTTGCCGTGCACTGACTAGCCTTGCATTGTCGTGCCTTAGCCTTGACTCCCCTTGCCTTAGCCTTTCTTGTCTTGCCTTCCCTTAAACCGGCCTTGCATGACATTGCCTTGCCTAAGCCTTCCCTTACGTTGCATTGCCTTGTCCTCTGTTACCCTTGCCTTGCCTTGCCGTCCATTGCCTAGCCTTCCGTTGTCGTGCATTACCTTTGTCCCGCCTTGCCTTAACCTTGCTTGTCTTGCCTTCTTTTACTCTTGCCTAGCCTTGCGTTGCCTTGCCTTAGCCTTGCCTTGCCTTGCCGTGCCTTGCCTTGTCCTTCCCTTGCCTTCCCGTGCCTTCCCTTACACTTCCCTTGCCTTGCTTTGCCTTGCCTTGCCTTCCGTTACCCTTCCGTTGCGTTGCCGTGCATTGCCTAGCCTTGCGTTGCCTTCCCTTACGCTTTCCTTGCCTTGCCGTGCATTGCCTAACCTTGCATTGCCTTGCTTTAGCCCTGCTTTACCTTTCCTTTCCTTGCCTTGCCATGTCCTTCCCTTGCCTTGCCGTGCCTTCCGTTACCCTTGTCTTGCCTTGCCGTGCCTTCCTTTACCCTTGCCTTGTCTTGATTTGCCTTGCCTTGCCTTGCCGTCCGTTACCCTTTCCTTGCCTTATCCTTGCAATGCCTACCCTTGCATTGTCTTGCCTTAGACTTGCCTTGCCTTGCATTCCCTTACACTTTCCTTGCATTTTCGTGCATTGCCTAGCCTTGCGTTGCCCTGCCGAGCCTTCCGTTACCCTTGTCTTGCCTTGCCGTGCCTTGCCTTGTCCTTCCCTTGCCTTGCCGAGCATTCTGTTACCCTTGTCTTGCCTTGCCGTGCCTTCTGTTACCCATGCCTTGCCTCCCTTTGCCTTAGCCTCTCGTCGGTTGCCTTCACTTTGCATTGCCTTGCGTTGCTTTGCCTCATCTTTGCATTGCCTTGCCTTGCCTTGCCTTCCGTTACCCTTTCCTTGCCTTGCCGTACATTGCCTAGCCTTGCGTTGCCTTGCCTTAGCATGGCCTTGCCATGCCGTGCCTTGCCTTGTCCTTCCCTTGCCTTGCCGTGCCTTCCGTTACCCTTGTCTTGCCTTGCCGTGCCTTGCGTTACCCTTGCCTTGCCTTGCCTCCCTTTGCCTTAGCCTTGCGTCGTTTCTGTTGCCTTCAGTTTGCATTGAATTTCGTTGCCTTTACTCATCTTTGCATTGCCTTGCCGTGCCTTGCCTTCCGTTAGACTTAGCTTGCCTTGCCTTCCCGTGACTTGCCTTTTCCTTCCCTTGCCTTGCTGAGACTTCCGTTACCCTTGTATTGCCTTGCCGTGCCTATCGTTACCCTTGCCTTGCCTCCCTTTGCCTTAGCCTTGCGTCGATTGCCTTCACTTTTCTTTGCCTTGCGTTGCCTTTCCTCATCTTTGAATTGCCTTGCTGTGCCTTGCCTTCTGTTACACTTTCCTTGCCTTGCCGTGCATCGCCTAGCCTTGCGTTGTCGTGCCTTAGCCTTGTCTCCCCTTGCCTCAGCCTTGCTTGGCTTGGCTTGCCTTAACCTTGCCTTGCTTTGCGTTACCTTGCCTTAGCCTTGCCTTACGTTGCATTGCCTTTCCTTCTGTTACCCTTTCCTTGCACTGCCATCCATTGCCTGGCCTTGCGTCGTCGTGCATTAGCTGTGTCTCCCCTTGCCTTAACCTTGCTTGTCTTGCCTTTCTTTAACCTGGTCTTGCATGACATTGCCTTGCCTTAGCCTTGCCTTCCCTTGCCTTGCCGTGCCTTCCGTTACCCTTGCATTTCCTTGCCGTGCCTTCCTCTACCCTTGCCTTGCTTTGCTTTGCCTTGCCTTGCCTTGCCTTCCGTTACCCTTTCCTTGCCTTATCCGTGCATTGCCTAGCCTTGCATGGTCTTGCCTTAGAACTGCCTTGCATTCCCTTACCCTTTCCTTGCATTGCCGTGCATTGCCTAGCCTTGCGTTGCCTTGCCGAGCCTTCCGTTACCCTTGTCTTGCCTTGCCGTGCCTTGCCTTGTCCTTCCCTTGCCTTGTCGAGCCTTCCGTTACCCTTGTCTTGCCCTGCCGTGCCTTCTGTTACCCATGCCTTGCCTCCCTTTGCCTTAACCTTGCGTCGGTTGCCTTCAATTTGCATTGCCTTGCGTTACTTTGCCTCATCTTGCATTGCCTTGCCTTGCCTTGCCTTCCGTTACCCTTTCCTTGCCTTGCCGTACATTGCCTAGCCTTTCGTTGCCTTGCCTTAGCATGGCCTTGCCGTGCCGTGCCTTGCCTTGTCCTTCCCTTTCCTTACCGTGCCTTCCGTTACCCTTGTCTTGCCTTGCCGTGCCTTCCTTTACCCTTGCCTATCCTTCCGTTGCCTTGCCTTAGCCTTGCCTTGCCTTGCAGTGCCTTGCCTTGTCCTTCCCTTGCCTTGCCGTACCTTCCGTTACACTTCCCTTGCCTTGCTTTGCCTTGCCTTGCCTTGCCTTCCAGTACCCTTCCCTTGCCTTGCGGTGCACTGGCTAGCCTTGCGTTGCCTTGACTTCCCCTTTCCCTGCCTTTCCCTGCCTTGCCTTGTCCTTCCCATGCCTTGCCGTCCCTTCCGTTACCCTTGCCTTGCCTTGCTTTGCCTTTCCTTGCCTTGCCGTGCACTGACTAGCCTTGCATTGTCGTGCCTTAGCCTTGACTCCCCTTGCCTTAGCCTTTCTTGTCTTGCCTTCCCTTAAACCGGCCTTGCATGACATTGCCTTGCCTAAGCCTTCCCTTACGTTGCATTGCCTTGTCCTCTGTTACCCTTGCCTTGCCTTGCCGTCCATTGTCTAGCCTTGCGTTGTCGTGCATTAGCTTTGTCTCGCCTTGCCTTAACCTTGCTTTGTCTTCCCTTCCTTTACCCTTGCCTAGTCTTGCGTTGCCTTGCCTTAGCCTTGCCTTGCCTTGCCGTGCCTTGCCTTGTCCTTCCCTTGCCTTCCCGTGCCTTCCCTTACACTTCCCTTGCCTTGCTTTGCCTTTCCTTGCCTTGCATTCCGTTACCCTTCCCTTGCGTTGCCGTGCATTGCCTAGCCTTGCGTTGCCTTCCCTTACGCTTTCCTTGCCTTGCCGTGCATTACCTAGCCTTGCATTGCCTTGCCTTAGCCCTGCCTTACCGTGCCTTGCCGTGCATTCCGTTACCCTTGTCATGACTTGCCGTACCTTCCTTTACCCTTGCCTTGTCTTGCTTTGCCTTGCCTTGCCTTGCCTACCGTTACCCTTTCCTTGCCTTATCCTTGCATTGCCTACCCTTGCATTGTCTTGCCTTAGCCTTACCTTGCCTTGCCTTCCGTTACCCTTTCCTTGCCTTATCCTTGCATTGCCTAGCCTTGCATTGTCTTCCCTTAGAAATGCCTTGCATTCCCTTACCCTTTCCTTGCATTGCCGTGCATTGCCTAGCCTTGCGTTGCCTTGCCGAGCCTTCCATTACCCTTGTCTTGCCTTGCCGTGCCTTCCTTTACCCTTGCCTTGTCTTGCTTTGCCTTGCCTTGCCTTGCCTTCCGTTACCCTTTCCTTGCCTTATCCTTGCATTGCCTAGCCTTGCATTGTCTTGCCTTAGAATTGCCTTGCATTCCCTTACCCTTTCCTTGCATTGCCGTGCATTGCCTAGCCTTGCGTTGCCTTGCCGAGCCTTCCGTTACCCTTGTCTTGCCTTGCCTTGCTTTGCATTGCGTTGCCTTGCCTTCAATTACCCTTTCCTTGCCTTGCCGTGCCTTCCGTTACCCTTGAGTTGCCTTGCTTTTCCGTGCCTTGCCTTGCCTTCCGTTACCCTTTCCTTGCCTTGCCTTTACTTTGTGTTGCCTTGCGGTGCCTTGCCGTAGAATTGCGTTGCCTTGCCGTGCCTTGCATTCCGTTACCCTTTCCTTGCCTTGCCGTGCCTTCCCTTCCGTTACCCTTGCATTGCCTTGCCTTAACTTTGCGTTGCCTTGCGTTGCGTTGCCTTGCCTTGGCCTTTCCTTGCCTTTCCGTGCCTTGCCTTCTGTTACCCTTTCCTTGCCTTGCTTAACTTCGCGTTGCCTTGCGTTGTGTTGCGTTGTATAAGCCTTGCCTTGCCATGCCGTGCCTTGCCTTGTCCGTCCCTTGCCTTGCCGTGCCTTCCGTTACCCTTGTCTTGCCTTGCCGTGCCTTCCTTTACCCTTGTCTAGCCTTGCGTTGCCTTGCCTTAGCCTTGCCTTGCCTTGCAGTGCCTTGCCTTGTCCTTACCATTCCTTGCAGTACTTTCCGTTACACTTCCCTTGCCTTGCTTTGTCTTGCCTTGCCTTACTTCCAGTACCCTTCCCTTGCCTTGCCGTGCATTGGCTAGCCTTGCGTTGCCTTGACTTCGTCTTTCCCTGCCTTTCCCTGCCTTGCCTTGTCCTTCCCTTGCCTTGCCGTCCCTTCCGTTACCCTTGCCTTGCCTTGCTTTGCCTTGCGTTTCCTTGACTTCAATTACCCTTTCCTTGCCTTGCTGTGCGTTCTGTTACCCTTTCCTTGCCTTGCCGTGCACTGACTAGCCTTGCATTGTCGTGCCTTAGCCTTGACTCCCCTTGCCTTAGCCTTTCTTGTCTTGCCTTCCCTTAAACCGGCCTTGCACGACATTGCCTTGCCTAAGCCTTCCCTTACATTGCATTGCCTTGTCCTCTGTTACCCTTGCCTTGCCTTGCCGTGCATTGCCTAGCCTTCCGTTGTCGTGCCTTAGCCTTGTCTCCCCTTGCCTTAGCCTTGCTTGGCTTCGCTTGCCTTAACCTTGCCTTGCTTTGCATTGCTTTGCGTTGCTTTGCTTATCCTTGCCTTGCCTTGCCTTGTCTTTCCCTTGCCTTGCCTTGCCTTCCGTTACCCTTTCCTTGACTTGCCTTAACTTTGCGTTGACATGCGTTGCCTTGCCATAGCCTTGCGTTGCCTTGCCGTGCCTTGCAATCCGTTACCCATTCTTTGCCTTGCCGTGCCTTCCCTTCCGTTACCCATTCTTTGCCTTGCCGTGCATTGGTTAGCCCTGCGTTTTCGTGGCTTAGCCTTGCCTCCCCTTAACTTAGACTTGCTTGGCTTACCTGACCTTAACCTTGCATTGCCTAGCCTTGCGTTGCGTTGCCTTAGCCTTGCCTTGCCTTGGCGTGCCTTGCCTTGCCTTGTCCTTCCCTTGTCTTGCCGTGCCTTCCATTACCCTTGCCTTGCCTTGATTTTTCTGGCCTTGCCCTGCCTTCCGTTACCCTTTCCTTTCCTTGCGGTGCATTGCCTAGCCTTCCGTTGTCGTGCCTTAGCCTTGTCTCCCCTTGCCTTAGCCTTGCTTGGCTTCGCTTGCCTTAACCTTGCCTTGCTTTGCATTGCTTTGCGTTGCTTTGCTTATCCTTGCCTTGCCTTGCCTTGTCTTTCCCTTGCCTTGCCTTGCCTTCCGTTACCCTTTCCTTGACTTGCCTTAACTTTGCGTTGACATGCGTTGCCTTGCCATAGCCTTGCGTTGCCTTGCCGTGCCTTGCAATCCGTTACCCATTCTTTGCCTTGCCGTGCCTTCCCTTCCGTTACCCATTCTTTGCCTTGCCGTGCATTGGTTAGCCTTGCGTTTTCGTGGCTTAGCCTTGCCTCCCCTTAACTTAGCCTTGCTTGGCTTACCTGACCTTAACCTTGCATTGCCTAGCCTTGCGTTGCCTTGCCTTAGCCTTGCCTTGCCTTGCCGTGCCTTGCCTTTCTTTACCCTTTCCTTGCCTTTCCGTGCCTTGCCTTCCGTTACCCTTTCCTTGCCTTGTCCTTCCCTTGTCTTGCCGTGCCTTCCATTACCCTTGCCTTGCCTTGATTTGTCTGGCCTTGCCCTGCCTTCCGTTACCCTTTCCTTTCCTTGCGGTGCATTGCCTAGCCGTGCGTTGTCGTGCCATAGGCTTTCCTTCCCTTGCTATAGCCTTACTTGGCTTGCTTGCCTTGCCGTGCCGTCTGTTACCCTTGCCTTTTCTTGGTTTGCCTTGCCTTGCCGTACCTTCCGTTACCCTTTCTTTGCCTTGCCTTAGCCTTGCCTTGCCTTGCCGTGCCTTGCCTTTCTTTACCCTTTCCTTGCCTTTCCGTGCCTTGCCTTCCGTTACCCTTTCCTTGCCTTGCCTTAACTTCGTGTTGCCTTGCGTTGCCTTGCATTGCCTTAGCCTTGCCTTCCCTTGCCGTGCCTTGCCTTGTCCTTCCCTTGCCTTTCCTTGCCTTGCTTTGCCTTGCATTGCATTGCCGTGCATTGCCTAGCCTTGGGTTGTCGTGCCTTAGCCTTGTCTCCCCTTGCCTCAGCCTTGCTTGGCTTGCCTTGCCTTAACCTTGCCTTGCTTTGCGTTGCCTTGACTTATCCTTGCCTTGCTTTGCCTTGCCTTGCCTTGTCTTTCCCTTGTCTTGCCGTTCCTTCCGTTACCCTTGCCTTGCCTTTATTTCTCTTGCATTGCCCTGCCTTCCGTTACCCTTCCCTTGCCTTGCCGTGCATTGCGTAGCCCTCCGATGCCTTCCCTTAGCCTTTCCTTCCCTTGCCTTGCCTTCTCCTTCCCTTCCCTTGCCTTGCCTTGCCTTGCGTTAGCCTTTCCTTGCCTTGCTTTGCCTTGCATTGTTTTGCCTTCTGTTACCCTTTCCTTGCCTTGCCTTAAATTGGCGTTGCCTTGCGTTTCCTTGCCTTAGCCTTGCCCTGGCTTGCGGTGCGATGCCTTCCGTTACGTTTTCCTTGCCTTGCCGTGCGTTGCGTAGCGTTACCCTTTCCTTGCCTTGCCTAAATTTCGCGTTGCCTTGCTTTGCGTTGCGTTGTCTTAGCCTTGCTTTGCCTTACCATGCCTTGCCTTGTCCTTCCCTTTCATTGCCTTGCCTTCAGTTACCCTTCCCTTCCCTTGCTTTGCCTTGTCTTGTCTTGCCTTCCTTTATCCTTTGCTTGCCTTGCTGTGCCTTCTGATACCCTTTCCTTGCCTTGCTTTGCCTTGCATTGCCTTGCCTTCTGTTACCCGTTCCTTGCCTTGCCGTGCATTGCCTCGCCTTTCGTTGCCGTGCCTTAGACTTGTCTCCCCTTGCCTTGCCGAAGCTTCCGTTACCCTCGTCTTGCCTTGCCGTGTCTTCCGTTACCCTTGCCTTGCCTTGCCTCCCCTTGCCTTAGCCTTCCTTGGCTTGCCTTGCCTTAACATTGCATTGCCTTGCATTCCCTTTCCTCAGCTTTGCATTGCCTTGCCGTTCCTTACTTTCCGTTACCCTTTCCTTGCCTTGCTTTGCCTTGCATTGCCTTGCTTTCTGTTACCCTTTCCTTGCCTTGCCTTAACTTTGCATTGCCTTGCGTTGCGTTGCGTTGTGTAAGCCTTGCCTTGCCTTGCCGTGCCTTGCCTTGTCATTCCCTTGCCTTGCCACGCCTTCAGTTACCCTTGCCTTGCCTTGCTTTGCCTTGCCTTGCCTTGCGTTACGCTTTCCTTCCCTTGCTGTGCCTTCCGTTACCATTTCCTTGCCTTGCTATGCCTTGCATTGCCTTGCCTTCTGTTACTCTTTCCTTGCTTTGCCGTGCATTGCCTAGCCTTGCGTTGTCGTGCATTAGCCTTGTCTCCCCTTGCCTTAGCCTTGCTTGGCTTGCCTTGCCTTAACCTTGCCTTGCTTTGCGTTGCTTTGCCTTATCCTTGCCTTGACTTACCTTGCTTTTCCGTGCCTTGCCTTAACTTTGCGTTTCCTTGCGTTGCCTTGACTTAGCCTTGCGTTGCCGTGCCGTGCCTTGCATTCCGTTACCCTTTGCTTGCCTTGCCGTGCCTTCCCTTCCGTTACCCTTGCCTTGCCTTGCATTAACTTTGCGTTGCCTTGCGTTGCGTTGCGTTGCCTTGGCCTTGCCTTGCCTTACCGTGCCTTGCCTTCCATTACCATTGTCTTGCCTTGCCATGCCTTACGTTACCCTTGCCTTGCCGTGCCTTGCCTTGTCCTTCCCTTGCCTTGCCGTGCCTTCCCTTACCCTTACGTTGCCTTGCCGTTCCTTCCGTTAGAGTTACCTTGCCTTGCTTTTCCGTGCCTTGCCTTGCCTTCCGTTACCCATTCCTTCCCTTGCCTTAACTTTGCGTTGCCTTGCGTTGCCTTGCCTTAGCCTTGCTTGTCTTGCCTTCCCTTAACCTGGCCTTGCATGACATTGCCTTGCCTAAGCCTTGCCTTACGTTGCATTGCCTTGTCTTCTGTTACCCTTGCCTTGCCTTTCTTTGCCTTGCTTTGACTTGCCTGGCCTTGCTTTGCGTTGCGTTGCCTTGCCTTCCGTTACCCTTTCCTTGCCTTGCTTTGCCTTGCCTTGCTTTCTGTTACCCTTTCCTTGCCTTGCCTTAATTTTGCGTTGACTTGCGTTGCCTTGCCTTAGCCTTGCGTTGCCTTGCCGTGCCTTGCCTTCCGAAACCCTTTCCTTGCCTTTCCGTACTTTGCCTTCCATTACCCTTTCCTTGCCTTGCCTTAACTTCGCGTTGCCTTGCATTGCGTTGCGTTGTTTAAGCCTTGCCTTGCCTTGCCGTACCTTGCCTTGTCCTTCCCTTGCCTTGCCACGCCTTCAGTTACCCTTGCCATGCCTTGCTTCACCTTGCCTTGCCTTCCGTTACGCTTTCCTTGCCTTGCTGTGCTTTCCGTTACCCTTTCCTTGCCTTGGTTTTCCTTGCAATGCCTTGCCTTCTGTTACCATTTCCTTGCCTTGACGTACATTGCCTAGCCTTGCGTTGTCGTGCCTTAGCCTTTTCTCCCCTTGCCTTAGCCTTGCTTGGCTTGCCTTGCCTTAACCTTGCCTTGCTTTGCGTTGCCTTGCCTTATCCTTGCCTTGCCTTGCCTTGTCTTTCCCTTGCCTTGCCATGGCTTCCGTCACCCTTGCCTTGCTTTTCCTTGCCTTGCCTTGCCTTCCGTTACCCTTTCCTTGCCTTGCCTTAACTTTTCGTTGCCTTGCGTTGCCTTGCCTTAGCCTTGCGTTGCCTTGCCGTGCCTTGCATTCCGTTACCCTTTCCTTGCCTTGCCGTGCCTTCCCTTCCGTTACCCTTGCCTTGCCTTAACTTTGCATTTCCTTGCATTGCCTTGGCCTTGCCTTCCCTTGCCGTGCCTTGCCTTCCGTTACCATTGTCTTGCCTTGCCATACCTTCCGTTACCCTTGCCTTGCCGTGCCTTGCCTTTTCGTTCCCTTGCCTTGCCGTGTCTTCCCTTACCCTTACGTTGCCTTGCCGTGCATTGCCTAGCCTAGCGTTGCCTTGCCTTAGCCTTTCCTTGCCTTGCCCTGCCTTGCCTTGTCCTTCCCATGCCTTGCTGTCCCTTCCGTTAACCTTGCCTTGCCTTGCTTTGCCTTGCTTTGACTTGCCTTGCCTTGCTTTGCGTTGCCTTGCCTTGCCTTCCGTTACCCTTTCCTTGCCTTGCCTTAACTTTGCGTTGACTTGCGTTGCCTTGCCTTAGCCTTGCATTGCCTTGCCGTGCCTTGCCTTCCGATACCCTTTCCTTGCCTTTCCGTGCCTTGCCTTCTGTTACCCTTTCCTTGCCTTGCCTTAACTTCGTGATCCCTTGCGTTGCGTTGCGTTGTGTAAGCCCTGCCTTGCCTTGCCGTGCCTTGCCTTGTCCTTCCCTTGCCTTGCCAGGCCTTCAGTTACCCTTGCCATGCCTTGCTTTACCTTGCCTTGCCTTCCGTTACGCTTTCCTTGCCTTGCTGTGCCTTCCGTTACCCTTTCCTTGCCTTGGATTCCTTGCAATGCCTTGCCTTCTGTTACCCTTTCCTTGCCTTGACGTGCATTGCCTAACCTTGCATTGTCGTGCCTTAGCATTTTCTCCCCTTGCCTTAGCCTTGTTTGGCTTGCCTTGCCTTAACCTTGCCTTGCTTTGCGTTGCCTTCCCTTTTCCTTGCCTTGCCTTGCCTTGTCTTTCCCTTGCCTTGCCGTTCCTTCCGTTACCCTTGCCTTGCTTTTCCTTTCCTTGCCTTGCCTTCCGTTACCCTTTCCTTGCCTTGCCTTAACTTTGCGTTGTTTTGCGTTGCCTTGCCATAACCTTGAGTTGCCTTGCCCTGCCTTCAAATCCCTTACCCATTCGTTGCCTTGCCGTGCCTTCGCTTCCGTTGCCCTTTCCTTGCCTTGCCGTGCATTACCTAGACTTGCGTTTTCGTGGCTTAGCCTTGCCTCCCCTTAACTTAGCCTTGCTTGTTTTGCCTGACCTTAAACTTACCTTGCCTTGCCTTGCGTTGCCTTGCCTTAGCCTTGCCTTGCCTTGGCGTGCCTTGCCTTGCCTTGTCCTTCCCTTGTCTTGCCGTGACTTCCATTACCCTTGCCTTGCCTTGATTTGTCTTGCCTTGCCCTGCCTTCGGTTACCCTTTCCTTGCCTTTCCGTGCATTGCCTAGCCTTGCGTTGTCGTGCCATAGCATTGACTCCCCTTGCCTTAGCCTTGCTTCTCTTTCCTTCCCTTAACCTGGCCTTGCCGTGCATTGCCTAGCCTTGCATTGTCGTAAATTAGCTTTGTCTCCCCTTGCCTTAGCCTTGCTTGTCTTGCCTTCCTTTAACCTGGCCTTGCACGGCATTTCCTTGCCTTAGCCTTGCCTTACCGAGCCTTGGCGTGCCATATCCTTCCCTTGCCTTGCCGTGCTTTCCAATACCCTTGTCTTGCCTTGCCGTGCCTTCCTTTACCCTTGCCTTGCTTTGCTTTGCCTTGCCTTCCCTTGCCTTCTGTTACCATTTCCTTGCCTTGCCGTGCATTGCCTAGCCTTGCGTTGCCTTGCCTTAGCCTTGCCTTGACTTGCCGTGCCTTCCCTTGTCCTTCCTTGCCTTGCCGAGCCTTCCGTTACCCTTGTCTTGCCTTGCCGTGCCATCACTTTCCCTTTCCTTGCCTTGCCTCCCCTTGCTTTAGCCTTGCTTGGGTTGTCTTGCCTTCACTTTGCATTGCCTTGTGTTGCCTTTCCTCAGCTTTGCATTGCCTTAACGTGCCTTACCTTTCTTTACCCTTTTCTTGCCTTGCCGTGCATTGCCTAGCCTTGGGTTGCCTTGCCGTGCCTTGCCTTGTCCTTCCCTTGCCTTGCCGTGCCTTCCGTTACACTTCCCTTGCCTTACTTTGCCTTGCCTTGCCTTGCCTTCCGTTACCCTTCCCTTGCCTTGCCGTGCATTGCCTAGCCTTGCGTTGCCTTGACTTAGCCTTTCCTTGCCTTGCCCTGCCTTCCATTTACCTTCCCTTGCCTTGCCGTCCCTTCCTTTACACTTGCCTTGCCTTGCTTTGCCTTACTTTGACTTGCCTTGCCTTGCTTTGATTTGCCTTGCCTTGCCTTCCATTACCCTTTCCTTGCCTTGCTTTGCCTTGCATTGCCGTGCTTTCTGTTACCCTTTCCTTGCCTTGCCTTAACTTTGCGTTGACTTGCGTTGACTTGACTTACCCTTGCCTTGCCTTCCCGTGCCTCGCCTTACGTTACCCTTTCCTTACATTTCCGTGCCTTCCTTTCCGTTACCCTTTCCTTGCCTTGCCTTAACTTCGCGTTGCCTTGCGTTGCCTTACGTTGCCTTAGCCTTGCCTTGCCTTGCCGTGCCATGCCTCGTCCTTCCCTTGCCTTGCCATGCCTTCAGTTACCCTTGCCTTGCCTTGCTTTGCCTTGCCTTGACTTCCGTTACCCTTTCCTTGCCTCGCTGTGCCTTCAGTTACCCTTTTCTTGCCTTGCTTTGCCTTGCAATGCGTTACCTTCTGTTACCCTTTCCTTGCCTTGCCGTGCATTGCCTAGCCTTGCGTTGTGGTGCCTTAGCCTTGTCTCCCCTTGCCTTAGCCTTGCTTGCCTTGCCTTGCCTTGCCTTGTCTTTCCCTTGCCTTGCCGTGCCTTCCGTTACCCTTGCCTTGCCTTGCTTTTCCGTGCCTTGCCTTGCCTTCCGTTACCCTTTACTTGCCTTGCCTTAACTTTGCGTAGCCTTGCGTTGCCTTGTTTTAGCCTTGCGTTGCCTTGCTGTGCCTTGCATTCCGTTACCCATTCCTTCCCTTGCCGTGCCTTCCCTTCCGTTACCCTTGCCTTGCCTTGCCTTAACTTTGCGTTGCCTTGCGTTGCGTTGCGTTGCCTTAGCCTTGCCATGCCTTGCCGTGCCTTGCTTTCCGTTACCATTGTCTTGCCTTGCATTCCGTTACCCTTGCCTTGTCGTGCCTTGCCCTGTCCTTCCCTTGCCTTGCCGTGCCTTCCCTTACCTTGACTTTGCCTTGCCGTGCATTGCCCAGCCATGTGTTGCCTTGGCCTTGCCTTGACTTGCCGTGCCGTGCCTTCCCTTACCCTTGCCTTGTCTTACTTTGCCTTCCCTTCCGTTACCGTTTCCTTGCCTTGCCGTGCACTGCCTAGCCTTGCATTGTCGTGCCTTAGCCTTGACTCCCCTTGCCTTAGCCTTTCTTGTCTTGCCTTCCCTTAAACCGGCCTTGCATGACATTGCCTTGCCTAAGCCTTGCCTTACGTTGCATTGCCTCGTCTTCTGTTACCCTTGCATTGCCTTGCCGTCCATTGCCTAGCCTTCCGTTGTCGTGCATTAGCTTTGTCTCCCCTTGCCTTAACCTTGCTTGTCTTGCCTTCCTTTACCCTTGCCTAGCCTTGCGTTGCCTTGCCATAGCCTTGCCTTGCATTGGCGTCCCTTCCCTTGTCCTTCCCTTGCCTTCCCGTGGCTTCCGTTACACTTCCCTTGCCTTGCTTTGCCTTGCCTTGCCTTCCGTTACCCTTCCCTTGCCTTGCCGTGCATTGCCTAGCCTTGCTTTGCCTTCCCTTACCCTTTCCTTGCCTTGCCGTGCATTGCCTAGCCTTGCATTGCCTTGCCTTAGCCCTGCCTTACCTTGCCTTGCCTTGCCATATCCTTCCCTTGCCTTGCCGTGCCTTCCGTTACCCTTGTGTTGCCTTGCCGTGCCTTCCTTTACCCTTGGCTTGTCTTGATTTGCCTTGCCTTGCCTTGCATTCCGTTACCATTTCCTTGCATTGCCGTGCATTGCCTAGCCTTGCGTTGCCTTGCCGAGTCTTCCGTTACCCTTGTCTTCCCTTGCCGTGGCTTGCCTTGTCCTTCCCTTGCCTTGTCGAGCCTTCCGTTACCCTTGACGTTCCTTGCCGTGCCTTCCGTTTCCCTTGCCTTGCCTTGCCTTGCCTCCCTTTGCCTTAGCCTTGCGTCGTTTGTGTTGCCTTCACTTTGCATTGAATTGCGTTGCCTTTACTCATCTTTCCATTGCCTTGCCGTGCCTTGCCTTCCGTTACCCATTCCTTGCCTTGCCGTATATTGCCTAGCCTTTCGTTGCCTTGCCTTAGCCTTGCCGTGCCTTGCCGTGCCTTCCCTTGTCCTTCCCTCGCCTTGCCGTGCCTTCCGGTACACTTCCCTTGCCTTCCTTTGCCTTGCGTTGCCTTGGCTTCCGTTACCCTTCCCTTGCCTTGCCGTGCATTGCCTAGCCTTGCGTTGCCTTGCCTTAGGCTTTCCTTGCCTTTCCCTGCCTTACCTTGTCCTTCCCATGCCTTGCCGTCCCTTCCGTTGCCCTTGCGTTGCCTTGCTTTGCCTTGCTTTGACTTGCCTTGCCTTGCTTTGCCTTGCCTTGCCTTCCGTTACCCTTTCCTTGCCTTGCTTTGCCTTGCATTGCCTTGCTTTCTGTTACCCTTTCCTTGCCTTGCCTTAACTTTGCGTTGACTTGAGTTGCCTTGCCTTAGCCTTGCCTTGCCTTGCCGTGCCTTGCCTTCCGATACCCTTTCCTTGCCTTTCCGTGCCTTGCCTTCTGTTACCCTTTCCATTCCTTGCCTTAACTTCGCGATCTCTTGCGTTGCGTTGCTTTGTGTAAGCCTTGCCTTGCCTTGCCGTGCCTTGCCTTGTCCTTCCCTTGCCTTGCCACGCCTTCAGTTACCCTTGCCTTGCCTTGCTTTGCCTTGCCTAGCTTTGCCTTGCCTTCCGTTACGCTTTCCTTGCCTTGCTTTGCCTAGCATTGCCTTGCCTTCTGTTACCCTTTCCTTGCCTTGCCGTGCATTGCCTAGCCTTGCGTTGTCGTGCCTTAGCCTTGTCTCCCCTTGCCTTAGCCTTTCTTGTCTTGCCTTGCCTTAACATTGCCTTGCTTTGCGTTGTCTTTCCCTTGCCTTGCCGTGCCTTCCGTTACCCTTGCCTTGCCGTGCTTTTCCGTGCCTTGCCTGGACTTCCGTTACCCTTTCCTTGCCTTGCCTTAACTTTGCGTTGCCTTGCGTTGCCTTGCCTTAGCCTTGCGTTGCCTTGCCGTGCCTTGCATTCCGTTACCCTTTCCTTGCCTTGCCGTGCCTTCCCTTCCGTTACCCTTGCCTTGCCTTAACTTTGCATTTCCTTGCATTGCCTTGGCCTTGCCTTGCCTTGCCGTGCCTTGCCTTCTGTTACCATTGTCTTGCATTGCCATACCTTCCGTTACCCTTGCCTTGCCGTGCCTTGCCTTTTCCTTCCCTTGAGTTGCCGTGTCTTCCCTTACCCTTACGTTGCCTTGCCGTGCATTGCCAAGCCTAGCGTTGCCTTGCCTTAGCCTTTCCTTGCCTTGCCCTGCCTTGCCTTGTCCTTCCCATGCCTTGCTGTCCCTTCCGTTAACCTTGGCTTGCCTTGCTTTGCCTTGCTTTGACTTGCCTTGCCTTGCTTTGCGTTGCCTTGCCTTGCCTTCCGTTACACTTTCCTTGCCTTGCTTTGCCTTCCTTTGCCTTGCTTTCTGTTACCCGTTCCATGCCTTGACTTAACTTCGCGTTGACTTGCGTTGCGTTGCATTGTATAAGCCTTGCCTTGCCTTGCCGTGCCTTGCCTTGTCCTTCCCTTGCCTTGCCATGCCTTCAGTTACCCTTGCCTTGCCCTGCTTTGTCTTGCCTTGCCTTGCCTTCCGTTACCCTTTCCTTGCCTTGCTGTGCCTTCCGTTACCCTTTTCTTGCCTTGCTTTGCCTTGCAATGCCTTGCCTTCTGTTACCTTTTCCTTGCCTTGACGTGCATTGCCTAGCCTTGCGTTTTCGTACCTTAGCCTTTTCTCCCCTTGCCTTAGCCTTGCTTGGCTTGCCTTGCCTTAGCCTTGCCTTGCATTGCGTTGCCTTCCCTTATCCTTGCCTTGCCTTGCCTTGTCTATCCCTTGCCTTGCCGTGCCTTCCGTTACCCTTGCCTTGCCTTGCTTTTCCTTGCCTTGCCATGCCTTCCGTTGCCCTTTCCTTGCCTTGCCTTAACTTTGCGTTGCCTTGCGTTGCCTTGCCATAACCTTGCGTTGCCTTGCCCTGCCTTGCAATCCGTTAGCCTTTCGTTGCCTTGCCGTGCCTTCGCTTCCATTACCCTTTCCTTTCCTTGCCGTACATTGCCTAGCCTTGCGTTTTCGTGGCTTAGCCTTGCCTCCCCTTAATTTAGCCTTGCTTGGCTTGCCGGACCTTAAACTTGCCTTGCCTTACCTTGCGTTTCCTTGCCTTAGTCTTGCCTTGCCTTGGCGTGCCTTGCCTTGCCTTGTCCTTCCCTTGTCTTGCCGTGCCTTCCATTACCCTTGCCTTGCCTTGATTTGTCTTACCTTGCCCTGCCTTCCGTTACCCTTTCCTTTCCTTGCGGTGCATTGCCTAGCCGTGCGTTATCGTGCCATAGCCTTTCCTTCCCTTCCTATAGCCTTACTTGGCTTGCCTTGCCGTGCCCTCTGTTACCCTTGCCTTTTCTTGCTTTGCCTTGCCTTGCCTTTCCTTCCGTTACCCTTTCTTTGCCTTGCGTTGCCTTGCCTTAGACTTGCCTTGCCTTTCCGTGCCTTGCCTTTCGTTACCCTTTCCTTGCTTTTCCGTGACTTGCCTTCCGTTACCCTTGCCTTGCCTTGCCTTAACTTCGTGTTGCCTTGCGTTGCCTTGCGTTGCCTTAGCCTTGCCTTGCCTTGCCGTGCCTTGCCTTCTCCTTCCCTGGCCTTGCCTTGCCTTCCTTTGCCTTGCCTTGTCTTTCCTTCCGTTACCCTTTCCTTGCCTTGCTGTGCCATCCGTTACCCTTTCCTTGCCCTGCATTGCCTTGCATTGCCTTACCTTCCGTTACCCTTTCCTTGCCTTGCCGTGCATTGCCTATCCTTGCGTTGTCGTGCCTTAGCCTTGTCTCCCCTTGCCTCAGCCTTGCTTGGCTTGGCTTGCCTTAACCTTGCCTTGCTTTGCGTTACCTTGCCTTAGCCTTGCTTTCGTTGCATTGCCTTTTCTGCTGTTACCCTTTCCTTGCCTTGCCGTCCATTGCCTGGCCTTGCGTCGTCGTGCATTAGCTGTGTCTCCCCTTGCCTTAACCTTGCTTGTCTTGCCTTTCTTTAACCTGGCCTTGCATGACATTGCCTTGCCTTAGCCTTGCCTTACCTTGACTTGCCTTGCCATGTCCTTCCCTTGCCTTGCCGTGCCTTCCGTTACCCTTGTATTTCCTTGCCGTGCCTTCCTCTACCCTTGCCTTCCTTTGCTTTGCCTTGCCTTGCCTTGCCTTCCGTTACCCTTTCCTTGCCTTATCGGTGCATTGCCTAGCCTTGCATTTCTTGCCTTAGAATTGCCTTCCATTCCCTTACCCTTTCCTTGCATTGCCGTGCATTGCCTAGCCTTGCGTTGCCTTGCCGAGCCTTCCGTTACCCTTGTCTTGCCTTGCCGTGCCTTGCCTTGTCCTTCCCTTGCCTTGCCGAGCCTTCCGTTACCCTTGTCTTGCCTTGCCTTGCCTTCCTTTACCCTTCCCTACCCTTGCGTTGCCTTGCCTTAGCCTTGCCTTGCCTTTCCGTGCCTTGCATTGTCCTTCCCTTGCCTTCCCGTGCCTTCCGTTACACTTTCCTTGCCTTGCTTTGCCTTGCCTTGACTTGCCTTCCAGTACCTTTCCCTTGCCTTGCCGTGCATTGGCTAGCCGTCCGTTGCCTTGACGTCCCCTTTCCCTGCCTTTCCCTGCCTTGCCTTGTCCTTCCCATGCCTTGAAGTCCCTTCCGTTACACTTGCCTTGCCTTGCTTTGCCTTGCGTTGCCTTGCCTTCAATTACCCTTTCCTTGCCTTGCTGTGCCTTCTGTTACCCTTTCCTTGCCTTGCCGTGCACTGACTAGCCTTGCATTGTCGTGCCTTAGCCTTGACTCCCCTTGCCTTAGCCTTTCTTGTCTTGCCTTCCCTTAAACCGGCCTTGCATGAAATTGCCTTGCCTAAGCCTTCCCTTACGTTGCATTGCCTTGTCCTCTGTTACCCTTGCCTTGCCTTGCAGTCCATTGCCTAGCCTTGCGTTGTCGTGCATTAGCTTTGTCTCGCCTTGCCTTAACCTTGCTTGTCTTGCCTTCTTTACCCTTGCCTATCCTTGCGTTGCCTTGCCTTAGCCTTGCCTTGCCTTGCCGTTCCTTGCCTTGTCCTTCCCTTGCCTTCCCGTGCCTTCCCTTACACTTCCCTTGCCTTGCTTTGCCTTGCCTTGCCTTCCGTTACCCTTCCCTTGCGTTGCCGTGCATTGCCTAGCCTTGCGTTGCCTTCACTTACGCTTTCCTTGCCTTGCCGTGCATTGCCTAACCTTGCATTGCCTTGCTTTAGCCCTGCTTTACCTTTCCTTGCCTTGCCATGTCCTTCCCTTGCCTTGCCGTGCCTTCCGTTACCCTTGTCTTGCCTTGCCGTGCCTTCCTTTACCCTTGCCTTGTCTTGCTTTGCCTTGCCTTGCCTTGCCGTCCGTTACCCTTTCCTTGCCTTATCCTTGCATTGCCTACCCTTGCATTGTCTTGCCTTAGACTTGCCTTGCCTTGCATTCCCTTACACTTTCCTTGCATTTTCGTGCATTGCCTAGCCTTGCGTTGCCTTGCCGAGCCTTCCGTTACCCTTGTCTTGCCTTGCCGTGCCTTGCCTTGTCCTTCCCTTGCCTTGCCGAGCATTCTGTTACCCTTGTCTTGCCTTGCCGTGCCTTCTGTTACCCATGCCTTTTTCTCCCTTTGCCTTAGCCTTGCGTCGGTTGCCTTCACTTTGCATTGCCTTGCGTTGCTTTGCCTCATCTTTGCATTGCCTTGCCTTGCCTTGCCTTCCGTTACCCTTTCCTTGCCTTGCCGTACATTGCCTAGCCTTGCGTTGCCTTGCCTTAGCATGGCCTTGCCATGCCGTGCCTTGCCTTGTCCTTCCCTTGCCTTGCCGTGCCTTCCGTTACCCTTGTATTGCCTTGCCGTGCCTATCGTTACCCTTGCCTTGCCTCCCTTTGCCTTAGCCTTGCGTCGATTGCCTTCACTTTTCTTTGCCTTGCGTTGCCTTTCCTCATCTTTGAATTGCCTTGCTGTGCCTTGCCTTCCGTTACACTTTCCTTGCCTTGCCGTGCATTGCCTAGCCTTGCGTTGTCGTGCCTTAGCCTTGTATCCCCTTGCCTCAGCCTTGCTTGGCTTGGCTTGCCTTAACCTTGCCTTGCTTTGCGTTGCCTTGCCTTAGCCTTGCCTTACGGTGCATTGCCTTTTCTTCTGTTACCCTTTCCTTGCCTTGCCGTCCATTGCCTAGCCTTGCGTTGTCGTGCATTAGCTTTGTCTCCCCTTGCCTTAAACTTGCTTGTCTTGCCTTTCTTTAACCTGGCCTTGCATGACATTGCCTTGCCTTAGCCTTGCCTTACCTTGCCTTGCCATGCCATGTCCTTTCCTTGCATTGCCGTGCCTTCCGTTACCCTGGTCTTGCCTTGCCGTACCTTCCTTTACCCTTGCCTAGCCTTGCGTTGCCTTGCCTTAGCCTTGCCTTGCCTTGCCGTGCCTTGCCTTGTCCTTCCCTTGCCTTGCCGTACCTTCCGTTACACTTCCCTTGCCTTGCTTTGCCTTGCCTTGCCTTGCCTTCTGGTACCCTTCCCGTGCCTTGCCGTGCATTGGCTAGCCATACGTTGCCTTGCCTTCACCTTTCCCTACCTTTCCCTGCCTTGCCTTGTCATTCCCATGCCTTGGCGTCCCTTCCGTTACCCTTGCCTTGCCTTGCTTTGCCTTCCCTTCCCTTGCTTTGCCTTGCCTTGCCTTCAATTACCCTTTCCTTGCCTTGCTGTGCCTTCCGTTACCCTTTCCTTCCCTTGCCGTGCACTGACTAGCCTTGCATTGTCGTGCCTTAGCCTTGACTCCCCTTGCCTTAGCCTTTCTTGCCTTGCCTTCCCTTAAACCGGCCTTGCATGACATTGCCTTCCCTAAGCCTTCCCTTACGTTGCATTGCCTTGTCCTCTGTTACCCTTGCCTTGCCTTGCCGTCCATTGCCTAGCCTTGCGTTGTCGTGCATTAGCTTTGTCTCGCCTTGCCTTAACCTTGCTTGTCTTGCCTTCTTTTACTCTTGCCTAGCCTTGCGTTGCCTTGCCTTAGCCTTGCCTTGCCTTGCCGTGCCTTGCCTTGTCCTTCCCTTGCCTTCCCGTGCCTTCCCTTACACTTCCCTTGCCTTGCTTTGCCTTGCCTTGCCTTCCGTTACCCTTCCGTTGCGTTGCCGTGCATTGCCTAGCCTTGCGTTGCCTTCCCTTACGCTTTCCTTGCCTTGCCGTGCATTGCCTTGCCTTGTCCTTCCCTTGCCTTGCCATGCCTTCAGTTACCCTTGCCTTGCCTTGCCTTGCTTTGCCTTGCCTTGCCTTGCCTTCCGTTACGCTTTCCTTGCCTTTCTGTTCCTTCCGTTACCCTTTTCTTGCCTTGCTTTGCCTTGCATTGCCTTGCCTTCTGTTACCATTTCCTTCCCTTGCCGTGCATTGCCTGGCCTTGCATTGTCGTGCCTTAGCCTTGTCTCCCCTTGCCTTAGCCTTGCCTTGCTTTGCGTTGCCTTGCCTTATGCTTGCCTTGCCTTGCCTTGCCTTGTCTTTCCCTTGCCTTGCTCTGCCTTCCGTTACCCTTGGCTTGCCTTGCTTTTCCGTGCCTTGCCTTGCCTTCCGTTACCCATTCCTTGCCTTGCCTTAACATTGCGTTGCCTTGCGTTGCCTTGCCTTAGCCTTGCTTGTCTTGCCTTCCCTTAACCTGGACTTGCATGACATTGCCTTGCCTAAGCCTTGCGTTAAGTTGCATTGCCTTGTCTTCTGTTACCCTTGCCTTGCCTTGCCTTAACTTTGCGTTGCCTTGCGTTGCCTTGCCTTAGCCTTGCGTTGCCTTGCCGTGCCTTGCATTCCGTTACCCTTTCCTTCCCTTGCCGTGCCTTCCCTTCCGTTACACTTGCCTTGCCTTGCCTTAACTTTGCGTTGCCTTGCGTTACCTTGGCCTTGCCTTGCCTTGCCGTGCCTTGCCTTTCGATACCATTGTCTTGCCTTGCCATACCTTCCGTTACCCCTGCCTTGCCGTGCCTTGCCTTTTCCTTCCCTTTCCTTGCCGTGTCTTCCCTTACCCTTACGTTGCCTTGCCGTGCATTGCCTAGCCTTGCATTGCCTTGCCTTAGCCTTGCCTTGCCTTGCCTTGCATTCCGTTACCTTTTCCTTGCATTGCCGTGCATTGCCTAGCCTTGCGTTGCCTTGCCGAGCCTTCCGTTACCCTTGTCTTGCCTTGCCATGCCTTTCCTTGTCCTTCCCTTGCCTTGTCGAGCCTTCCGTTACCCTTGTCTTGCGTTGCCGTGCCTTCCATTACCCTTGCCTTTCCTTGTCTCCCTTTGCCTTAGCCTTGCGACGTTTGTGTTGCCTTCACTTTGCATTGAATTGCGTTGCCTTTACTCATCTTTGCATTGCCTTGCCGTGCCTTGCCTTCCGTTACCCTTTCCTTGCCTAGCCGTACATTGCCTAGCCTTGCGTTGCCTTGCCTTAGGCTTTCCTTGCCTTGCCCTGCCTTACCTTGTCCTTCCCATGCCTTGCCTTGCTTTGCCTTGCTTTGACTTGCTTTGACTTGCCTTGCTTTGCTTTCCTTGCCTTGCTGTGCCTTCCGTTACCCTTTTCTTGCCTTGCTTTGCCTTGCATTGCCTTGCCTTCTGTTACCCATTCCTTGCCTTGCCTTTACTTTGCGTTGACTTGCGTTGCCTTGCCTTAACCTTGCCTTGCCTTGCCGTGTCTAGCCTTCCGATACCCTTTCCTTGACTTTCCGTGCCATGCCTTCCATTACCCTTTCCTTGCCTTGCCTTAACTTCGCGTTTCCTTGCGTTGCGTTGCCTTGCCTTAGCCTTGCGTTGCCTTGCCGTGCCTTGCATTCCGTTACCCTTTCCTTGCCTTGCCGTGCCTTGTCCTTCCCTTGCCTTGCCTTGCCTTAACTTTGCGTTGCCTTGCGTTGCCTTGCGTTGCCTTGGCCTTGCCTTGCCTTGCCGTGCCTTGCCTTCCGTTACCATTGTCTTGCCTTGCCATGCCTTCCGTTACCCTTGCCTTGCCGTGCCTTGCCTTGTCCTTCCCTTGCCTTGCCGTGCCTTCCCTTACCCTTACGTTGCCTTGCCGTGCCTTCCGTTACAGTTCCCTTGCCTTGTCCTTCCCTTGCCTTGCCATGACTTCATTTACCCTTGCCTTGCCTTGCTTTGCCTTACCTTGCGTTGCCTTCTGTTACCCTTTGCTTACCTTGCCGTGCATTGCCTAGCCTTGCGTTGTCGTGCCTAAGCCTTGTCTCCCCTTGCCTTAGCCTTGCTTGGCTTGCCTTGCCTTAACCTTGCCTTGATTTGCCTTATCCTTGCCTTGCCTTGCCTTGTCTTTCACTTGCCTTGCCGTGCCTTCCGTTACCCTTGCCTTGCCTTGCTTTTCCGTGCCTTGCCTTGCCTTCCGTTACCCATTCCTTGCCTTGCCTTAACTTTGCTTTGCCTTGCGTTGCCTTGCCTTAGCCTTGCTTGTCTTGCCTTCCCTAAACCTGGCCTTGCATGACATTGCCTTGCCTAAGCCTTGCCTTATGTTGCATTGCCTTGTCTTCTGTTACCCTTGCCTTGCCTTGCTTTGCCTTGCTTTGTCTTACCTTGCCTTGCATTGCGTTGCGTTGCCATGCCTTCCGTTACCCTTTCCTTGCCTTGCATTGCCTTGCCTTGCCTTACTTTGTATTACCCTTTCCTTGCCTTGCCTTCACTTTGCGTTGATTTGCGTTGCCATGCCTTAGCCTTGCCTTTACTTGCCGTGCCTTCCCTTCCGTTACCATTGTCTTGCCATGCATTCCGTTACCCTTGCCTTGCCGTGCCTTGCCTTGTCCTTCCCTTGCCTTGCCGTGCCTTCCCTTACCCTTACGTTGCCTGCCGTGCATTGCCCAGCCATGTGTTGCCTTGGCCTTGCCTTGACTTTCCGTGCCGTGCCTTCCCGTACCCTTGCCTTGTCTTGCTTTGCCTTCCCTTCCGTTACCCTTTGCTTGCCTTGCCGTGCACTGCGTAGCCTTGCATTGTCGTTCCTTAGCCTTGACTCCCCTTGCCTTAGCCTTTCGTGTCTTGCCTTCCCTTAAACCGGCCTTGCATGACATTGCCTTGCCTAAGCCTTGCCTTACGTTGCATTGCCATGTCTTCTGTTACCCTTGCCTTGCCTTAGCCCAGACTTACCTTGCCTTGCCTTGTCATGTCCTTCCCTTGCCTTGCCGTGCCTTCCGTTACTCTTGTCTTGCCTTGCCGTCCCTTCCTTTACCCTTGCCTTGTCTTGCTTTGCCTTACCTTGCCTTGCCTTCCGTTACCCTTTCCTTGCCTTATCCTTGCATTGCCTACCATTGCATTGTCTTGCCTTAGCCTTGCGTTGCCTTGCCTTAGCATTGCCTTGCCATGCCCTGCCTTGCCTTGTCCGTCCCTTGCCTTGCCGTGCCTTCCGTTACCCTTCTCTTGCCTTGCCGTGCCTTCCTTTAACATTGCCTAGCCTTGCGTTGCCTTGCCTTAGCCTTGCCTTGCCTTGCTGTGCCTTCCCTTGCCTTGCCGTGCCTTCCGTTAAACTTCCCTTGCCTTGCTTTGCCTTTCCTTGCCTTGCCTTCCGTTACCCTTCCCTTGCCTTGCCGCGCATTGCCTAGCCTTGCGTTGCCTTGCCTTAGCCTTTCCTTGCCTTGCCCTGCCTTACCTTGTCCTTCCCATGCCTTGCCGTCCCTTCCATTACCCTTTCCTTGCCTTGCTTTGACTTGCCTTGCCTTGCCTTCCATTACCCTTTCCTTGCCTTGCTTTGCCTTGCATTGCCGTGCTTGCTGTTACCCTTTCCTTACCTTGCCTTAACTTTGCGTTGAATTGCGTTGCCTTGCTTAAGCCTTGCCTTGCCTTGCCGTGCCTTGCCTTCCGATACCCTTTCCTTGCCTTTCCGTGCCTTGCCTTCTGTTACCCTTCCCTTGCCTTGCCTTAACTTCGCGTTCCCTTGCGTTGCGTTGCTTTGTGTAAGCCTTGCCTTGCCTTGCCGTGCCTTGCCTTGTCCTTCCCTTGCCTTGCCATGCCTTGAGTTACCCTTGCCATGCCTTGCTTTGCCTTGCCTTGCGTTGCCTTCTGTTACGCTTTCCTTGCCTTGCTGTGCCTTCCGTTACCCTTTCCTTGCCTTGCTTTGCCGTGCATTGCCTAGCCTTGCGTTGTCGTGACTTAGCCTTGTCTCCCCTTGCCTTAGCCTTGCTTGGCTTGCCTTGCCTTAACGTTGCCTTTATTTGCCTTATCCATGCCTTGCCATGCCTTGTCTTTCACTTGCCTTGCCGTGCCTTCCGTTACCCTTGCCTTGCCTTGCTTTTCCGTGCCTTGCCTTGCCTTCCGTTACCCATTCCTTGCCTTGCCTTAACTTTGCATTGCCTTGCGTTGCCTTGCCTTAGCCTTGCTTGTCTTGCCTTCCCTAAACCTCGCCTTGCATGACATTGCCTTGCCTAAGCCTTGCCTTACGTTGCATTGCCTTGTCTTCTGTTACCCTTGCCTTGCCTTGCTTTGCCTTGCTTTGTCTTAGCTTGCCTTGCATTGCGTTGCATTGCCGTGCCTTCCGTTACCCTTTCCTTGCCTTGCCTTAACTTTGCGTTGCCTTGCGTTGCCTTGCCTTAGCCTTCCGTTGCCTTGCCGTGCCTTGCATTCCGTTACCCTTGCCTTGCCTTAACTATGCGTTGCCTTGCGTTGCGTTGCCTTAGCCTTACCTTGCCTTGCCGTGCCTTGCCTTCCGTTACCATTGTGTTGCCATGCATTCCGTTACCCTTGCCTTGCCGTGCCTTGCCTTGTCCTTCCCTTGCCTTGCCGTGCCTGCCCTTACCCTTACGTTACCTGCCATGCATTGCCCAGCCATGTGTTGCCTTGGCCATGCCTTGACTTTCCGTGCCGTGCCTTCCCGTACCCTTGCCTTGTCTTGCTTTGCCTTCCCTACCGTTACACTTTGCTTGCCTTGCCGTGCACTGCGTAGCCTTGCGTTGTCGTTCCTTAGCCTTGACTCACCTTGCCTTAGCCTTTCGTGTCTTGCCTTCCCTTAAACCGGCCTTGCATGACATTGCCTTGCCTAAGCCTTGCCTTACGTTGCATTGCCTTGTCTTCTGTTAACCTTGCCTTGCCTTAGGCCTGCCTTACCTTACCTTACCTTGCCATGTCCTTCCCTTGCCTTGCCGTGCCTTCCGTAACCCTTGTCTTGCCTTGCCGTCCCTTCCTTTACCCATGCCTTGTCTTGCTTTGCCTTACCTTGCCTTGCCTTCCGTTACCCTTTCCTTGCCTTATCCTTGCATTTCCTACCCTTGCATTGTCTTGCCATAGCCTTGCCTTGCCTTGCCTTGCATTCCGTTACCCTTTCCTAGCACTGCCGTGCATTGCCTAGCCTTGCCTGGCCTTTCCGAGCCTTCCTTTACCCTTGTCTAGCCTTGCCGTGCCTTGCCTTGTCTTTCCCTTTCCTTGTCGAGCCTTCCGTTACTCTTCTCTTGCCTTGCCGTGCCTTCCGTTACCCTTGCCTTGCCTCCCTTTGCCTTAGCCTTGCGTCGGTTGCCTTCAATTTGCATTGCCTTGCGTTACTTTGCCTCATCTTGCATTGCCTTGCCTTGCCTTGCCTTCCGTTACCCTTTCCTTGCCTTGCCGTACATTGCCTAGCCTTTCGTTGCCTTGCCTTAGCATGGCCTTGCCGTGCCGTGCCTTGCCTTGTCCTTCCCTTTCCTTGCCTTGCCTTCCGTTACCCTTGTCTTGCCTTGCCGTGCCTTCCTTTACCCTTGCCTATCCTTCCGTTGCCTTGCCTTAGCCTTGCCTTGCCTTGCAGTGCCTTGCATTGTCCTTCCCTTGCCTTGCCGTACCTTCCGTTACACTTCCCTTGCCTTGCTTTGCCTTGCCTTGCCTTGCCTTCCAGTACCCTTCCCTTGCCTTGCGGTGCATTGGCTAGCCTTGCGTTGCCTTGACTTCCCCTTTCCCTGCCTTTCCCTGCCTTGCCTTGTCCTTCCCATGCCTTGCCGTCCCTTCCGTTACCCTTGCCTTGCCTTGCTTTGCCTTGCGTTGCCTTGACTTCAATTACACTTTCCTTGCCTTGCTGTGCCTTCTGTTACCCTTTCCTTGCCTTGCCGTGCACTGACTAGCCTTGCATTGTCGTGCCTTAGCCTTGACTCCCCTTGCCTTAGCCTTTCTTGTCTTGCCTTCCCTTAAACCGGCCTTGCATGACATTGCCTTGCCTAAGCCTTCCCTTACGTTGCATTGCCTTGTCCTCTGTTACCCTTGCCTTGCCTTGCCGTCCATTGCCTAGCCTTGCGTTGTCGTGCATTAGCTTTGTCTCGCCTTGCCTTAACCTTGCTTGTCTTGCCTTCCTTTACCCTTGCCTAGTCTTGCGTTGCCTTGCCTTAGCCTTGCCTTGCCTTGCCGTGCCTTGCCTTGTCCTTCCCTTGCCTTCCCGTGCCTTCCCTTACATTTCCCTTGCCTTGCTTTGCCTTTCCTTGCCTTGCCTTCCGTTACCCTTCCCTTGCGTTGCCGTGCATTGCCTAGCCTTGCGTTGCCTTCCCTTACGCTTTCCTTGCCTTGCCGTGCATTGCCTAGCCTTGCATTGCCTTGCCTTAGCCCTGCCTTACCGTGCCTTGCCTTGCCATGTCCTTCCCTTGCCTTGCCGTGCCTTCCGTTACCCTTGTCTTGCCTTGCCGTGCCTTCCTTTACCCTTGCCTAGCCTTGAGTTGCCTTGCCTTAGCCTTGCTTTGCTGTGCCTTCCCTTGCCTTGCCATGCCTTCCGTTACAATTCCCTTGCCTTGCTTTGCCTTGCCTTGCCTTCCTTCCATTACCCTTTCCTTGCCTTGCTTTGCCTTGCATTGCCGTACTTTCTGTTACCATTTCCTTGCCTTGCCATAACTTTGCGTTGACTTTCGTTGCCTTGCCTTAGCCTTGCCTTGCCTTGCCATGCCTTGCCTTCCGATACCCTTTCCTTGCCTTTCCGTGCCTTGCCTTCTGTTACCCTTCCCTTGCCTTGCCTTAACTTTCCGTTCCCTTGCGTTGCGTTGCTTTGTGTAAGCCTGGCCTTGCCTTGCCGTGCCTTGCCGTTCCTTGCCTTGTCCTTCCCTTGCCTTGCCATGCCTTGAGTTGACTTACACTTGCCTTGCCTTGCCTTCTCTTACGCTTTCCTTGCCTTGCTCTGCCTTCCGTTACACTTTCCTTGCCTTGCTTTGCCTTGCATTGCCTTGCCTTCTGTCACTCTTTGCTTACCTTGCCGTGCATTGCCTAGCCTTGAGGTGTCGTGCCTTAGCCTTGTCTCCCCTTGCCTTAGCATTGCTTGGCTTGCCTTGTCTTAACCTTGCCTTTATTTGGCTTATCCTTGCCTTGCCTTGCCTTGTCTTTCCCTTGCCTTGCCGTGCCTTCCGTTACCCTTGACTTGCCTTGCATTTCCGTGCCTTGCCTTGCCTTCCGTTACCCATTCCTTGCCTTGCCTTAACTTTGCATTGCCTTGCGTTTCCTTGCCTTAGCCTTGCTTGTCTTGCTTTTCCTAAACCTGGCCTTGCATGACATTGCCTTGCCTAAGCCTTGCCTTACGTTGCATTGCCTTGTCTTCTGTTACCCTTGATTTGCCTTGCTTTGCCTTGCTTTGTCTTAGCTTGCCTTGCATTGCGTTGCCTTGCCTTGCCTTCCGTTACCCTTTCCTTGCCTTGCTTTGCCTTTCCTTGCCTTGCCTTCCGTTACCCTTCCCTTGCGTTGCCGTGCATTGCCTAGCCTTGCGTTGCCATCCCTTACGCTTTCCTTGCCTTGCTGTGCATTGCCTAGCCTTGCATTGCCTTGCCTTAGCCCTGCCTTACCGCGCCTTGCCTTGCCATGTCCTTCCCTTGCCTTGCCGTGCCTTTCGTTACCCTTGTCAAGACTTGCCGTACCTTCCTTTACCCTTGCCTTGTCTTGCTTTGCCTTGCCTTGCCTTGCCTTCCGTTACCCTTTCCTTGCCTTATCCTTGCATTGCCTACCCTTGCATTGTCTTGCCTTAGCCTTACCTTGCCTTGCCTTCCGTTACCCATTTCTTGCCTTATCCTTGCATTGCCTAGCCTTGCATTGTCTTGCCTTAGAATTGCCTTGCATTCCCTTACCCTTTCCTTGCATTGCCGTGCATTGCCTAGCCTTGCGTTGCCTTGCCGAGCCTTCCTTTACCCTTGTCTTGCCTTGCCGTGCCTTCCTTTACCCTTGCCTTGTCTTGCTTTGCCTTGCCTTGCCTTGCCTACCGTTACCCTTTCCTTGCCTTATCCTTGCATTGCCTAGCCTTGCATTGTCTTGCCTTAGAATTGCCTTGCATTCCCTTACCCTTTCCTTGCATTGCCGTGCATTGCCTAGCCTTGCGTTGCCTTGCCGAGCCTTCCGTTACCCTTGTCTTGCCTTGCCTTGCCTTGCTTTGCCTTGCGTTGCCTTGCGTTCAATTACACTTTCCTTGCCTTGACGTGCCTTCCGTTACCCTTGAGTTGCCTTGCTTTTCCGTGCCTTGCCTTGCCTTCCGTTACCGTTTCCTTGCCTTGCCTTAACTTTGTGTTGCCTTGCGGTTGCCTTGCCGTAGAATTGCGTTGCCTTGCCGTGCCTTGCCTTCCGTTACCCTTTCCTTGCCTTGCCGTGCCTTCCCTTCTGTTACCCTTTCCTTGCCTTGCTTAACTTCGCGTTGCCTTGCGTTGTGTTGCGTTGTATAAGCCTTGCCTTGCCATGCCGTGCCTTGCCTTGTCCGTCCCTTGCCTTGCCGTGCCTTCCGTTACCCTTGTCTTGCCTTGCCGTGCCTTCCTTTACCCTTGTCTAGCCTGCGTTGCCTTGCCTTAGCCTTGCCTTGCCTTGCCGTGCAAGCCTTTTCCTTCCCTTGCCTTGCCGTACCTTCCGTTACACTTCCCTTGCCTTGCTTTGCCTTGCCTTGCCTTGCCTTCCAGTACCCTTCCCTTGCCTTGCCGTGCATTGGCTAGCCTTGCGTTGCCTTGACTTCGTCTTTCCCTGCCTTTCCCTGCCTTGCCTTGTCCTTCCCATGCCTTGCCGTCCCTTCCGTTACCCTTGCCTTGCCTTGCTTTGCCTTGCGTTTCCTTGCCTTCAATTACCCTTTCCTTGCCTTGCTGTGCGTTCTGTTACCCTTTCCTTGCCTTGCCGTGCACTGACTAGCCTTGCATTGTCGTGCCTTAGCCTTGACTCCCCTTGCCTTAGCCTTTCTTGTCTTGCCTTCCCTTAAACCGGCCTTGCATGACATTGCCTTGCCTAAGCCTTCCCTTACGTTGCATTGCCTTGTCCTCTGTTACCCTTGCCTTGCCTTGCCGTCCATTGCCTAGCCTTGCGTTGTCGTGCATTAGCTTTGTCTCGCCTTGCCTTAACCTTGCTTGTCTTGCCTTCCTTTACCCTTGCCTAGCCTTGCGTTGCCTTGCCTTAGCCTTGCCTTGCCTTGCCGTGCCTTGCCTTGTCCTTCCCTTGCCTTCCCGTGCCTTCCCTTACACTTCCCTTGCCTTGCTTTGCCTTTCCTTGCCTTGCCTTCCGTTACCCTTCCCTTGCATTGCCGTGCATTGCCTAGCCTTGCGTTGCCTTCCCTTACGCTTTCCTTGCCTTGCCGTGCATTGCCTTGCCTTGTCCTTCCCTTGTCTTGCCGTGCCTTGCATTCCGTTATCCTTTCCTTGATTTGGCGTGCCTTCCCTTCCGTTACCCTTGCCTTGCCTTAACTTTGCGTTGCCTTGCGTTGCGTTGCGTTGCCTTGCTTTGCCTTGCCTTGCCTTCCGTTACAATTGTCTTGCCTTGCCATGCCTTCGGTTACCCTTGCCTTGCCGTGCCTTCCCTTACCGTTACCTTGCCTTGCCGTGCATTGCCCAGCCTTCTGTTGCCTTGGCCTTGCCTTCACTTGCCGTGGCGTGCCTTCCATTACCCTTGCCTTGCCTTGCCTTGCCTTCTGTTAACCTTTCCTTGCCTTGCCGTGCATTGCCTAGCCTTGCGTTGTCGTGTCTTAGCCATGTCTCCCCTTGCCTTAGCCTTGCTTGGCTTGACTTGCCTTATCCTTTCCTTGCCTTTCCTTGCCTTGCCTTGCCTTGCCTTTCCCTTGCCTTGCCGTGCCTTCCGTTACCCTTTCCTTGTCTTGCCTTAACTTTGCGTTGCCTTTCGTTGCCTTGTCTTAGCCTTGTGTTGCCTTGCCGTGCCTTGCATTCCGTTACCCTTTCCTTGCCTTGCCGTGCCTTCCCTTCCGTTACCCTTGCCTTGCCTTGCCTTAACTTTGCCTCGCCTTGCGTTGCGATGCGTTGCCTTAGCCTTGCCTTGCCTTGCCATGCCTTACCATCCGTTACGTTTTCCTTGCCTTGCCGTGCCTTGCGTAGCGTTACCCTTTCCTTGCCTTGCCTAAACTTCGCGTTGCCTTGCTTTGGGTTGCGTTGCCTTAGCCTTGCTTTGCTTTGCCTTGCCTTGCCTTCCGTTACCATTGTCTTGCCTTGCCATGCCTTCGGTTACCCTTGCCTTGCCGTGCCTTCCCTTACCGTTACCTTGCCTTGCCGTGCATTGCCCAGCCTTCTATTGCCTTGGCCTTGCCTTGACTTGCCGTGGCGTGCCTTCCATTACCCTTGCCTTGCCTTGCCTTGCCTTCTGTTAACCTTTCCTTGCCTTGCCGTGCATTGCCTAGCTTTGCGTTGTCGTGCCTTTGCCTTGACTCCCTTTGCCTTAGCCTTGCTTGTCTTGCCTTCCCTTAACCTGGCAATGAATGTCATTGCCTTGCCTTAGCCTTGCCTTACCTTGCCTTGCCTTGTCTTCTGTTACCCTTTCCTTGCCTTGCCGTCCATTGCCTAGCCTTGCGTTGTCGTGCCATAGCATTGACTCCCCTTGCCTTAGCCTTGCTTGTCTTGCCTTCCCTTAACCTGGCCTTGCATGACATTGCCTTGCCTTAGCCTTGTCCTTCCCTTGCCTTGCCGAGCCTTCCGTTACCCTTGTCTTGCATTGCCGTGCCTTCCGTTACCCTTGCCTTGCCTTGCCTCCCCTTGCCTCAGCCTTGCTTGGCTTGCCTTGACATAACCTTGCCTTGCTTTGCGTTGCCTTGCCTTATCCTTGCCTTGCCTTGCCTTGTCTTTCCTTTGCTTTTCCGTGCCTTCCGTTACCCTTGCCTTGCCTTGCTTTTCCTTGCCTTGCCTTGCCTTCCGTAACCCTTTCCTTGCCTTGCCTTAACTTTGGGTTACATTGCGTTGCCTTGCCTTAGCCTTGCCTTGTCATGCCGTGCCTTGCATTCCGTTATCCTTTCCTTGACTTGGCGTGCCTTCCCTTCCGTTACCCTTGCCTTGCCTTAACTTTGCGTTGCCTTGCGTTGCGTTGCGTTGCCTTAGCCTTGCCTTGCTTTGCCTTGCCTTGCCTTCCGTTACAATTGTCTTGCCTTGCCATGCCTTCGGTTACCCTTGCCTTGCCGTGCCTTCCCTTACCGTTACCTTGCCTTGCCGTGCATTGCCCAGCCTTCTGTTGCCTTGGCCTTGCCTTCACTTGCCGTGGCGTGCCTTCCATTACCCCTTGCCTTGCCTTGCCTTCTGTTAACCTTTCCTTGCCTTGCCGTGCATTGCCTAGCCTTGCGTTGTCGTGTCTTAGCCATGTCTCCCCTTGCCTTAGCCTTGCTTGGCTTGACTTGCCTTATCCTTTCCTTGCCTTTCCTTGCCTTGCCTTGCCTTTCCCTTGCCTTGCCGTGCCTTCCGTTACCCTTTCCTTGTCTTGCCTTAACTTTGCGTTGCCTTTCGTTGCCTTGTCTTAGCCTTGTGTTGCCTTTCCGTGCCTTGCATTCCGTTACCCTTTCCTTGCCTTGCCGTGCCTTCCCTTCCGTTACCCTTGCCTTGCCTTGCCTTAACTTTGCCTCGCCTTGCGTTGCGATGCGTTGCCTTAGCCTTGCCTTGCCTTGCCATGCCTTACCTTCCGTTACGTTTTCCTTGCCTTGCCGTGCCTTGCGTAGCGTTACCCTTTCGTTGCCTTGCCTAAACTTCGCGTTGCCTTGCGTTGGGTTGCGTTGCCTTAGCCTTGCTTTGCTTTGCCTTGCCTTGCCATGCCTTCGGTTACCCTTGCCTTGCCGTGCCTTCCCTTACCGTTACCTTGCCTTGCCGTGCATTGCCCAGCCTTCTATTGCCTTGGCCTTGCCTTGACTTGCCGTGGCGTGCCTTCCATTACCCTTGCCTTGCCTTGCCTTGCCTTCTGTTAACCTTTCCTTGCCTTGCCGCGCATTGCCTAGCTTTGCGTTGTCGTGCCTTTGCCTTGACTCCCCTTGCCTTAGCCTTGCTTGTCTTGCCTTCCCTTAACCTGGCCATGAAGGTCATTGCCTTGCCTTAGCCTTGCCTTACCTTGCCTTGCCTTATCTTCTGTTAACCTTTCCTTGCCTTGCCGTCCATTGCCTAGCCTTGCGTTGTCGTGCCATAGCATTGACTCCCCTTGCCTTAGCCTTGCTTGTCTTGCCTTCCCTTAACCTGGCCTTGCATGACATTGCCTTGCCTTAGCCTTGTCCTTCCCTTGCCTTGCCGAGCCTTCCGTTACCCTTGTCTTGCCTTGCCGTGCCTTCCGTTACCCATGCCATGCCTTGCGTCCCCTTGCCTCAGCCTTGCTTGTCTTGCCTTCCCTTAACCTGGCCATGAATGTCATTGCCTTGCCTTAGCCTTGCCTTACCTTGCCTTGCCTTGTCTTCTGTTACCCTTTCCTTGCCTTGCCGTCCATTGCCTAGCCTTGCGTTGTCGTGCCATAGCATTGACTCCCCTTGCCTTAGCCTTGCTTGTCTTGCCTTCCCTTAACCTGGCCTTGCATGACATTGCCTTGCCTTAGCCTTGTCCTTCCCTTGCCTTGCCGAGCCTTCCGTTACCCTTGTCTTGCCTTACCGTGCCTTCCGTTACCCTTGCCTTGCCTTGCCTCCCCTTGCCTCAGCCTTGCTTGGCTTGCCTTGAGATAACCTTGCCTTGCTTTGCGTTGCCTTGCCTTATCCTTGCCTTGCCTTGCCTTGTCTTTCCTTTGCCTTTCCGTGCCTTCCGTTACCCTTGCTTTGCCTTGCTTTTCCTTGCCTTGCCTTGCCTTCCGTAACCCTTTCCTTGCCTTGCCTTAACTTTGGGTTACATTGCGTTGCCTTGCCTTAGCCTTGCCTTGTCTTGCCGTGCCTTGCATTCCGTTATCCTTTCCTTGACTTGGCGTGCCTTCCCTTCCGTTACCCTTGCCTTGCCTTAACTTTGCGTTGCCTTGCGTTGCGTTGCGTTGCCTTAGCCTTGCCTTGCTTTGCCTTGCCTTGCCTTCCGTTACAATTGTCTTGCCTTGCCATGCCTTCGGTTACCCTTGCCTTGCCGTGCCTTCCCTTACCGTTACCTTGCCTTGCCGTGCATTGCCCAGCCTTCTGTTGCCTTGGCCTTGCCTTCACTTGCCGTGGCGTGCCTTCCATTACCCTTGCCTTGCCTTGCCTTGCCTTCTGTTAACCTTTCCTTGCCTTGCCGTGCATTGCCTAGCCTTGCGTTGTCGTGTCTTAGCCATGTCTCCCCTTGCCTTAGCCTTGCTTGGCTTGACTTGCCTTATCCTTTCCTTGCCTTTCCTTGCCTTGCCTTGCCTTGCCTTTCCCTTGCCTTGCCGTGCCTTCCGTTACCCTTTCCTTGGCTTGCCTTAACTTTGCGTTGCCTTTCGTTGCCTTGTCTTAACCTTGTGTTGCCTTGCCGTGCCTTGCATTCCGTTACCCTTTCCTTGCCTTGCCGTGCCTTCCCTTCCGTTACCCTTGCCTTGCCTTGCCTTAACTTTGCCTCGCCTTGCGTTGCGATGCGTTGCCTTAGCCTTGCCTTGCCTTGCCATGCCTTACCTTCCGTTACGTTTTCCTTGCCTTGCCGTGCCTTGCGTAGCGTTACCCTTTCCTTGCCTTGCCTAAACTTCGCGTTGCCTTGCTTTGGGTTGCGTTGCCTTAGCCTTGCTTTGCTTTGCCTTGCCTTGCCTTCCGTTACCATTGTCTTGCCTTGCCATGCCTTCGGTTACCCTTGCCTTGCCGTGCCTTCCCTTACCGTTACCTTGCCTTGCCGTGCATTGCCCAGCCTTCTATTGCCTTGGCCTTGCCTTGACTTGCCGTGTCGTGCCTTCCATTACCCTTGCCTTGCCTTGCCTTGCCTTCTGTTAACCTTTCCTTGCCTTGCCGTGCATTGCCTAGCTTTGCGTTGTCGTGCCTTTGCCTTGACTCCCCTTGCCTTAGCCTTGCTTGTATTGCCTTCCCTTAACCTGGCCATGAATGTCATTGCCTTGCCTTAGCCTTGCCTTACCTTGCCTTGCCTTGTCTTCTGTTACCCTTTCCTTGCCTTGCCGTCCATTGCCTAGCCTTGCGTTGTCGTGCCATAGACTTGACTCCCCTTGCCTTAGCCTTGCTTGTCTTGCCTTCCCTTAACCTGGCCTTGCATGACATTGCCTTGTCTTAGCCTTGTCCTTCCAATGCCTTGCCGAGCCTTCCGTTACCCTTGTCTTGCCTTGCCGTGCCTTCCGTTACCCTTGCCTTGCCTTGCCTCCCCTTGCCTCAGCCTTGCTTGGCTTGCCTTGACATAACCTTGCCTTGCTTTGCGTTGCCTTGCCTTATCCTTGCCTTGCCTTGCCTTGTCTTTCCTTTGCCTTTCCGTGCCTTCCGTTACCCTTGCCTTGCCTTGCTTTTCCTTGCCTTGCCTTGCCTTCCGTAACCCTTTCCTTGCCTTGCCTTAACTTTGGGTTACATTGCGTTGCCTTGCCTTAGCCTTGCCTTGTCATGCCGTGCCTTGCATTCCGTTATCAATTCCTTGACTTGGCGTGCCTTCCCTTCCGTTACCCTTGCCTTGCCTTAACTTTGCGTTGCCTTGCGTTGCGTTGCGTTGCCTTAGCCTTGCCTTGCTTTGCCTTGCCTTGCCTTCCGTTACAATTGTCTTGCCTTGCCATGCCTTCGGTTACCCTTGCCTTGCCGTGCCTTCCCTTACCGTTACCTTGCCTTGCCGTGCATTGCCCAGCCTTCTGTTGCCTTGGCCTTGCCTTCACTTGCCGTGGCGTGCCTTCCATTACCCTTGCCTTGCCTTGCCTTGCCTTCTGTTAACCTTTCCTTGCCTTGCCGTGCATTGCCTAGCCTTGCGTTGTCGTGTCTTAGCCATGTCTCCCCTTGCCTTAGCCTTGCTTGGCTTGACTTGCCTTATCCTTTCCTTGCCTTTTTGCCTTGCCTTGCCTTGCCTTTCCCTTGCCTTGCCGTGCCTTCCGTTACCCTTTCCTTGTCTTGCCTTAACTTTGCGTTGCCTTTCGTTGCCTTGTCTTAGCCTTGTGTTGCCTTTGCCGTGCCTTCCCTTCCGTTACTGCCTTGCCTTGCCTTGCCTTAACTTTGCCTCGCCTTGCGTTGCGATGCGTTGCCTTAGCCTTGCCTTGCCTTGCCATACCTTACCTTCCGTTACGTTTTCCTTGCCTTGCCGTGCCTTGCGTAGCGTTACCCTTTCCTTGCCTTGCCTAAACTTCGCGTTGCCTTGCGTTGGGTTGCGTTGCCTTAGCCTTGCTTTGCTTTGCCTTGCCTTGCCTTCCGTTACCATTGTCTTGCCTTGCCATGCCTTCGGTTACCCTTGCCTTGCCGTGCCTTCCCTTACCGTTACCTTGCCTTGCCGTGCATTGCCCAGCCTTCTATTGCCTTGGCCTTGCCTTGACTTGCCGTGGCGTGCCTTCCATTACCCTTGCCTTGCCTTGCCTTGCCTTCTGTTAACCTTTCCTTGCCTTGCCGTGCATTGCCTAGCTTTGCGTTGTCGTGCCTTTGCCTTGACTCCCCTTGCCTTAGCCTTGCTTGTCTTGCCTTCCCTTAACCTGGCCATGAATGTCATTGCCTTGCCTTAGCCTTGCCTTACCTTGCCTTGCCTTATCTTCTGTTACCCTTTCCTTGCCTTGCCGTCCATTGCCTAGCCTTGCGTTGTCGTGCCATAGCATTGACTCCCCTTGCCTTAGCCTTGCTTGTCTTGCCTTCCCTTAACCTGGCCTTGCATGACATTGCCTTGCCTTAGCCTTGTCCTTCCCTTGCCTTGCCGAGCCTTCCGTTACCCTGGTCTTGCCTTGCCGTGCCTTCCGTTACCCATGCCATGCCTTGCGTCCCCTTGCCTCAGCCTTGCTTGTCTTGCCTTCCCTTAACCTGGCCATGAATGTCATTGCCTTGCCTTAGCCTTGCCTTACCTTGCCTTGCCTTGTCTTCTGTTACCCTTTCCTTGACTTGCCGTCCATTGCCTAGCCTTGCGTTGTCGTGCCATAGCATTGACTCCCCTTGCCTTAGCCTTGCTTGTCTTGCCTTCCTTTAACCTGGCCTTGCATGACATTGCCTTGCCTTAGCCTTGTCCTTCCCTTGCCTTGCCGAGCCTTCCGTTACCCTTGTCTTGCCTTGCCGTGCCTTCCGTTACCCTTGCCTTGCCTTGCCTCCCCTTGCCTCATCCTTGCTTGGCTTGCCTTGACATAACCTTGCCTTGCTTTGCGTTGCCTTGCCTTATCCTTGCCTTGCCTTGCCTTGTCTTTCCTTTGCCTTTCCGTGCCTTCCGTTACCCTTGCCTTGCCTTGCTTTTCCTTGCCTTGCCTTGCCTTCCGTAACCCTTTCCTTGCCTTGCCTTAACTTTGGGTTACATTGCGTTGCCTTGCCTTAGCCTTGCCTTGTCTTGCCGTGCCTTGCATTCCGTTATCCTTTCCTTGACTTGGCGTGCCTTCCCTTCCGTTACCCTTGCCTTGCCTTAACTTTGCGTTGCCTTGCGTTGCGTTGCGTTGCCTTAGCCTTGCCTTGCTTTGCCTTGCCTTGCCTTCCGTTACAATTGTCTTGCCTTGCCATGCCTTCGGTTACCCTTGCCTTGCCGTGCCTTCCCTTACCGTTACCTTGCCTTGCCGTGCATTGCCCAGCCTTCTGTTGCCTTGGCCTTGCCTTCACTTGCCGTGGCGTGCCTTCCATTACCCTTGCCTTGCCTTGCCTTGCCTTCTGTTAACCTTTCCTTGCCTTGCCGTGCATTGCCTAGCCTTGCGTTGTCGTGTCTTAGCCATGTCTCCCCTTGCCTTAGCCTTGCTTGGCTTGACTTGCCTTATCCTTTCCTTGCCTTTCCTTGCCTTGCCTTGCCTTGCCTTTCCCTTGCCTTGCCGTGCCTTCCGTTACCCTTTCCTTGTCTTGCCTTAACTTTGCGTTGCCTTTCGTTGCCTTGTCTTAGCCTTGTGTTGCCTTGCCGTGCCTTGCATTCCGTTACCCTTTCCTTGCCTTGCCGTGCCTTCCCTTCCGTTACCCTTGCCTTGCCTTGCCTTAACTTTGCCTCGCCTTGCGTTGCGATGCGTTGCCTTAGCCTTGCCTTGCCTTGCCATGCCTTACCTTCCGTTACGTTTTCCTTGCCTTGCCGTGCCTTGCGTAGCGTTACCCTTTCCTTGCCTTGCCTAAACTTCGCGTTGCCTTGCTTTGGGTTGCGTTGCCTTAGCCTTGCTTTGCTTTGCCTTGCCTTGCCTTCCGTTACCATTGTCTTGCCTTGCCATGCCTTCGGTTACCCTTGCCTTGCCGTGCCTTCCCTTACCGTTACCTTGCCTTGCCGTGCATTGCCCAGCCTTCTATTGCCTTGGCCTTGCCTTGACTTGCCGTGGCGTGCCTTCCATTACCCTTCCCTTGCCTTGCCTTGCCTTCTGTTAACCTTTCCTTGCCTTGCCGTGCATTGCCTAGCTTTGCGTTGTCGTGCCTTTGCCTTGACTCCCCTTGCCTTAGCCTTGCTTGTCTTGCCTTCCCTTAACCTGGCCATGAATGTCATTGCCTTGCCTTAGCCTTGCCTTACCTTGCCTTGCCTTATCTTCTGTTACCCTTTCCTTGCCTTGCCGTCCATTGCCTAGCCTTGCGTTGTCGTGCCATAGCATTGACTCCCGTTGCCTTAGCCTTGCTTGTCTTGCCTTCCCTTAACCTGGCCTTGCATGACAATGCCTTGCCTTAGCCTTGTCCTTCCCTTGCCTTGCCGAGCCTTCCGTTACCCTTGTCTTGCCTTGCCGTGCCTTCCGTTACCCATGCCTTGACTTGCCTCCCCTTGCCTCAGCCTTGCTTGGCTTGCCTTCCCTTAACCTGGCCATGAATGTCATTGCCTTGCCTTAGCCTTGCCTTACCTTGCCTTGCCTTGTCTTCTGTTACCCTTTCCTTGCCTTGCCGTCCATTGCCTAGCCTTGCGTTGTCGTGCCATAGCATTGACTCCCCTTGCCTTAGCCTTGCTTGTCTTGCCTTCCCTTAACCTGGCCTTGCATGACATTGCCTTGCCTTAGCCTTGTCCTTCCCTTGCCTTGCCGAGCCTTCCGTTACCCTTGTCTTGCCTTGCCGTGCCTTCCGTTACCCTTGCCTTGCCTTGCCTCCCCTTGCCTCAGCCTTGCTTGGCTTGCCTTGACATAACCTTGCCTTGCTTTGCGTTGCCTTGCCTTATCCTTGCCTTGCCTTGCCTTGTCTTTCCTTTGCCTTTCCGTGCCTTCCGATACCCTTGCCTTGCCTTGCTTTTCCTTGCCTTGCCTTGCCTTCCGTAACCCTTTCCTTGCCTTGCCTTAACTTTGGGTTACATTGCGTTGCCTTGCCTTAGCCTTGCCTTGTCTTGCCGTGCCTTGCATTCCGTTATCCTTTCCTTGACTTGGCGTGCCTTCCGTTCCGTTACCCTTGCCTTGCCTTAACTTTGCGTTGCCTTGCGTTGCGTTGCGTTGCCTTAGCCTTGCCTTGCTTTGCCTTCCCTTGCCTTCCGTTACAATTGTCTTGCCTTGCCATGCCTTCGGTTACCCTTGCCTTGCCGTGCCTTCCCTTACCGTTACCTTGCCTTGCCGTGCATTGCCCAGCCTTCTGTTGCCTTGGCCTTGCCTTCACTTGCCGTGGCGTGCCTTCCATTACCCTTGCCTTGCCTTGCCTTGCCTTCTGTTAACCTTTCCTTGCCTTGCCGTGCATTGCCTAGCCTTGCGTTGTCGTGTCTTAGCCATGTCTCCCCTTGCCTTAGCCTTGCTTGGCTTGACTTGCCTTATCCTTTCCTTGCCTTTCCTTGCCTTGCCTTGCCTTGCCTTTCCCTTGCCTTGCCGTGCCTTCCGTTACCCTTTCCTTGTCTTGCCTTAACTTTGCGTTGCCTTTCGTTGCCTTGTCTTAGCCTTGTGTTGCCTTGCCGTGCCTTGCATTCCGTTACCCTTTCCTTGCCTTGCCGTGCCTTCCCTTCCGTTACCCTTGCCTTGCCTTGCCTTAACTTTGCCTCGCCTTGCGTTGCGATGCGTTGCCTTAGCCTTGCCTTGCCTTGCCATGCCTTACCTTCCGTTACGTTTTCCTTGCCTTGCCGTGCCTTGCGTAGCGTTACCCTTTCCTTGCCTTGCCTAAACTTCGCGTTGCCTTGCTTTGGGTTGCGTTGCCTTAGCCTTGCTTTGCTTTGCCTTGCCTTGCCTTCCGTTACCATTGTCTTGCCTTGCCATGCCTTCGGTTACCCTTGCCTTGCCGTGCCTTCCCTTACCGTTACCTTGCCTTGCCGTGCATTGCCCAGCCTTCTATTGCCTTGGCCTTGCCTTGACTTGCCGTGGCGTGCCTTCCATTACCCTTGCCTTGCCTTGCCTTGCCTTCTGTTAACCTTTCCTTGCCTTGCCGTGCATTGCCTAGCTTTGCGTTGTCGTGCCTTTGCCTTGACTCCCCTTGCCTTAGCCTTGCTTGTCTTGCCTTCCCTTAACCTGGCCATGAATGTCATTGCCTTGCCGTGCCTTCCCTTACCGTTACCTTGCCTTGCCGTGCATTGCCCAGCCTTCTGTTGCCTTGGCCTTGCCTTCACTTGCCGTGGCGTGCCTTCCATTACCCTTGCCTTGCCTTGCCTTGCCTTCTGTTAACCTTTCCTTGCCTTGCCGTGCATTGCCTAGCCTTGCGTTGTCGTGTCTTAGCCATGTCTCCCCTTGCCTTAGCCTTGCTTGGCTTGACTTGCCTTATCCTTTCCTTGCCTTTCCTTGCCTTGCCTTGCCTTTCCCTTGCCTTGCCGTGCCTTCCGTTACCCTTTCCTTGTCTTGGCTTAACTTTGCGTTGCCTTTCGTTGCCTTGTCTTAGCCTTGTGTTGCCTTTCCGTGCCTTCCCTTCCGTTACACTTGCCTTGCCTTGCCTTAACTTTGCCTCGCCTTGCGTTGCGATGCGTTGCCTTAGCCTTGCCTTGCCTTGCCATGCCTTACCTTCCGTTACGTTTTCCTTGCCTTGCCGTGCCTTGCGTAGCGTTACCCTTTCCTTGCCTTGCCTAAACTTCGCGTTGCCTTGCTTTGGGTTGCGTTGCCTTAGCCTTGCTTTGCTTTGCCTTGCCTTGCCTTCCGTTACCATTGTCTTGCCTTGCCATGCCTTCGGTTACCCTTGCCTTGCCGTGCCTTCCCTTACCGTTACCTTGCCTTGCCGTGCATTGCCCAGCCTTCTATTGCCTTGGCCTTGCCTTGACTTGCCGTGGCGTGCCTTCCATTACCCTTGCCTTGCCTTGCCTTGCCTTCTGTTAACCTTTCCTTGCCTTGCCGTGCATTGCCTAGCTTTGCGTTGTCGTGCCTTTGCCTTGACTCCCCTTGCCTTAGCCTTGCTTGTCTTGCCTTCCCTTAACCTGGCCATGAATGTCATTGCCTTGCCTTAGCCTTGCCTTACCTTGCCTTGCCTTATCTTCTGTTACCCTTTCCTTGCCTTGCCGTCCATTGCCTAGCCTTGCGTTGTCGTGCCATAGCATTGACTCCCGTTGCCTTAGCCTTGCTTGTCTTGCCTTCCCTTAACCTGGCCTTGCATGACAATGCCTTGCCTTAGCCTTGTCCTTCCCTTGCCTTGCCGAGCCTTCCGTTACCCTTGTCTTGCCTTGCCGTGCCTTCCGTTACCCATGCCTTGACTTGCCTCCCCTTGCCTCAGCCTTGCTTGGCTTGCCTTCCCTTAACCTGGCCATGAATGTCATTGCCTTGCCTTAGCCTTGCCTTACCTTGCCTTGCCTTGTCTTCTGTTACCCTTTCCTTGCCTTGCCGTCCATTGCCTAGCCTTGCGTTGTCGTGCCATAGCATTGACTCCCCTTGCCTTAGCCTTGCTTGTCTTGCCTTCCCTTAACCTGGCCTTGCATGACATTGCCTTGCCTTAGCCTTGTCCTTCCCTTGCCTTGCCGAGCCTTCCGTTACCCTTGTCTTGCCTTGCCGTGCCTTCCGTTACCCTTGCCTTGCCTTGCCTCCCCTTGCCTCAGCCTTGCTTGGCTTGCCTTGACATAACCTTGCCTTGCTTTGCGTTGCCTTGCCTTATCCTTGCCTTGCCTTGCCTTGTCTTTCCTTTGCCTTTCCGTGCCTTCCGATACCCTTGCCTTGCCTTGCTTTTCCTTGCCTTGCCTTGCCTTCCGTAACCCTTTCCTTGCCTTGCCTTAACTTTGGGTTACATTGCGTTGCCTTGCCTTAGCCTTGCCTTGTCTTGCCGTGCCTTGCATTCCGTTATCCTTTCCTTGACTTGGCGTGCCTTCCGTTCCGTTACCCTTGCCTTGCCTTAACTTTGCGTTGCCTTGCGTTGCGTTGCGTTGCCTTAGCCTTGCCTTGCTTTGCCTTCCCTTGCCTTCCGTTACAATTGTCTTGCCTTGCCATGCCTTCGGTTACCCTTGCCTTGCCGTGCCTTCCCTTACCGTTACCTTGCCTTGCCGTGCATTGCCCAGCCTTCTGTTGCCTTGGCCTTGCCTTCACTTGCCGTGGCGTGCCTTCCATTACCCTTGCCTTGCCTTGCCTTGCCTTCTGTTAACCTTTCCTTGCCTTGCCGTGCATTGCCTAGCCTTGCGTTGTCGTGTCTTAGCCATGTCTCCCCTTGCCTTAGCCTTGCTTGGCTTGACTTGCCTTATCCTTTCCTTGCCTTTCCTTGCCTTGCCTTGCCTTGCCTTTCCCTTGCCTTGCCGTGCCTTCCGTTACCCTTTCCTTGTCTTGCCTTAACTTTGCGTTGCCTTTCGTTGCCTTGTCTTAGCCTTGTGTTGCCTTGCCGTGCCTTGCATTCCGTTACCCTTTCCTTGCCTTGCCGTGCCTTCCCTTCCGTTACCCTTGCCTTGCCTTGCCTTAACTTTGCCTCGCCTTGCGTTGCGATGCGTTGCCTTAGCCTTGCCTTGCCTTGCCATGCCTTACCTTCCGTTACGTTTTCCTTGCCTTGCCGTGCCTTGCGTAGCGTTACCCTTTCCTTGCCTTGCCTAAACTTCGCGTTGCCTTGCTTTGGGTTGCGTTGCCTTAGCCTTGCTTTGCTTTGCCTTGCCTTGCCTTCCGTTACCATTGTCTTGCCTTGCCATGCCTTCGGTTACCCTTGCCTTGCCGTGCCTTCCCTTACCGTTACCTTGCCTTGCCGTGCATTGCCCAGCCTTCTATTGCCTTGGCCATGCCTTGACTTGCCGTGGCGTGCCTTCCATTACCCTTGCCTTGCCTTGCCTTGCCTTCTGTTAACCTTTCCTTGCCTTGCCGTGCATTGCCTAGCTTTGCGTTGTCGTGCCTTTGCCTTGACTCCCCTTGCCTTAGCCTTGCTTGTCTTGCCTTCCCTTAACCTGGCCATGAATGTCATTGCCTTGCCTTAGCCTTGCCTTACCTTGCCTTGCCTTATCTTCTGTTACCCTTTCCTTGCCTTGCCGTCCATTGCCTAGCCTTGCATTGTCGTGCCATAGCATTGACTCCCGTTGCCTTAGCCTTGCTTGTCTTGCCTTCCCTTAACCTGGCCTTGCATGACATTGCCTTGCCTTAGCCTTGTCCTTCCCTTGCCTTGCCGAGCCTTCCGTTACCCTTGTCTTGCCTTGCCTCCCCTTGCCTCAGCCTTGCTTGGCTTGCCTTGACATAACCTTGCCTTGCTTTGCGTTGCCTTGCCTTATCATTGCCTTGCCTTGCCTTGTCTTTCCTTTGCCTTTCCGTGCCTTCCGTTACCCTTGCCTTGCCTTGCTTTTCCTTGCCTTGCCTTGCCTTCCGTAACCCTTTCCTTGCCTTGCCTTAACTTTGGGTTACATTGCGTTGCCTTGCCTTAGCCTTGCCTTGTCTTGCCGTGCCTTGCATTCCGTTATCCTTTCCTTGACTTGGCGTGCCTTCCCTTCCGTTACCCTTGCCTTGCCTTAACTTTGCGTTGCTTTGCGTTGCGTTGCGTTGCCTTAGCCTTGCCTTGCTTTGCCTTGCCTTGCCTTCCGTTACAATTGTCTTGCCTTGCCATGCCTTCGGTTACCCTTGCCTTGCCGTGCCTTCCCTTACCGTTACCTTGCCTTGCCGTGCATTGCCCAGCCTTCTGTTGCCTTGGCCTTGCCTTCATTTGCCGTGGCGTGCCTTCCATTACCATTGCCTTGCCTTGCCTTGCCTTCTGTTAACCTTTCCTTGCCTTGCCGTGCATTGCCTAGCCTTGCGTTGTCGTGCCTTGGCCATGTCTCCCCTTGCCTTAGCCTTGCTTGGCTTGACTTGCCTTATCCTTTCCTTGCCTTTCCTTGCCTTGCCTTGCCTTGCCTTTCCCTTGCCTTGCCGTGCCTTCCGTTACCCTTGCCTTGCCTTGCTTTTCCGTGCCTTGCCTTGCCTTCCGTTACCCTTTCCTTGTCTTGCCTTAACTTTGCGTTGCCTTTCGTTGCCTTGTCTTGGTCTTGCGTTGCCTTGCCGTGCCTTGCATTCCGTTACCCTTTCCTTGCCTTGCCGTGCCTTCCCTTCCGTTACCCTTGCCTTGCCTTGCCTTAACTTTGCCTCGCCTTGCGTTGCGATGCGTTGCCTTAGCCTTGCCTTGCCTTGCCGTGCCTTGTCCTTGCCTTGCTTTGCCTTGCCTTCCCTTGCCTTCCGTTACGCTTTCCTTGCCTTGTTGTGCCTTCCGTTACCCTTTATTTGCCTTGCTTTGCCTTGCATTGCCTTGCCTTCTGTTACCCTTTACTTGCCTTGCCGTGCATTGCCTAGCCTTGCGTTGTCGTGCCTTAGCCTTGTCTCCCCTTGCCTTAGCCTTGCTCGCCTTGCCTTGCCTTAACCTTGCCTTGCTTTGCGTTGCTTTGCCTTATCCTTGCGTTGCCATGCCGTGCCTTGCCTTCTCCTTCCCTTGCCTTGCCGTGTCTTCCGTTACCCTTGTCTTTCCTTGTCGTGCCTTCCTTTACCCTTGCCTAGCCTTGCGTTGCCTTGCCTTAGCCTTGCCTTGTCTTGCCGTGCCTTGCATTCCGTTATACTTCCCTTGCCTTTCCGTACCTTCCGTTACACTTCCCTTGCCTTGCTTTGCCTTGCCTTGCCTTGCCTTCCAGTACCCTTCCCTTGCCTTACCGTGCATTGGCTAGCCTTGCGTTGCCTTGACTTCGTCTTTCCCTGCCTTTCCCTGCCTTGCCTTGTCCTTCCCATGCCTTGCCGTCCCTTCCGTTACCCTTGCCTTGCCTTGCTTTGCCATGCGTTTCCTTGCCTTCAATTACCCTTTCCTTGCCTTGCTGTGCGTTCTGTTACCCTTTCCTTGCCTTGCCGTGCACTGACTAGCCTTGCATTGTCGTGCCTTAGCCTTGACTCCCCTTGCCTTAGCCTTTCTTGTCTTGCCTTCCCTTAAACCGGCCTTGCATGACATTGCCTTGCCTAAGCCTTCCCTTACGTTGCATTGCCTTGTCCTCTGTTACCCTTGCCTTGCCTTGCCCTCCATTGCCTAGCCTTGCGTTGTCGTGCATTAGCTTTGTCTCGCCTTGCCTTAACCTTGCTTGTCTTGCCTTCCTTTACCCTTGCCTAGCTTTGCCTTTCCTTGCCTTGCCTTCCGTTACCCTTCCCTTGCATTGCCGTGCATTGCCTAGCCTTGCGTTGCCTTCCCTTACGCTTTCCTTGCCTTGCCGTGCATTGCCTTGCCTTGTCCTTCCCTTGTCTTGCCGTGCCTTGCATTCCGTTACCCTTTCCTTGATTTGGCGTGCCTTCCCTTCCGTTACCCTTGCCTTGCCTTAACTTTGCGTTGCCTTAGCCTTGCCTTGCTTTGCCTTGCCTTGCCTTCCGTTACAATTGTCTTGCCTTGCCATGCCTTCGGTTACCCTTGCCTTGCCGTGCCTTCCTTTACCGTTACCTTGCCTTGCCGTCCATTGCCCAGCCTTCTGTTGCCTTGGCCTTGCCTTCACTTGCCGTGGCGTGCCTTCCATTACCTTTGCCTTGCCTTGCCTTGCCTTCTGTTAACCTTTCATTGCCTTGCCGTGCATTGCCTCGCCTTGCGTTGTCGTGTCTTAGCCATGTCTCCCCTTGCCTTAGCCTTGCTTGGCTTGACTTGCCTTATCCTTTCCTTGCCTTTCCTTGCCTTGCCTTGCCTTGCCTTTCCCTTGCCTTGCCGTGCCTTCCGTTACCCTTTCCTTGTCTTGCCTTAACTTTGCGTTGCCTTTCGTTGCCTTGTCTTAGCCTTGTGTTGCCTTGCCGTGCCTTGCATTCCGTTACCCTTTCCTTGCCTTGCCGTGCCTTCCCTTCCGTTACCCTTGCCTTGCCTTGCCTTAACTTTGCCTCGCCTTGCGTTGCGATGCGTTGCCTTAGCCTTGCCTTGCCTTGCCATGCCTTACCTTCCGTTACGTTTTCCTTGCCTTGCGGTGCCTTGCGTAGCGTTACCCTTTCCTTGCCATGCCTAAACTTCGCGTTGCCTTGCTTTGGGTTGCGTTGCCTTAGCCTTGCTTTGCTTTGCCTTGCCTTGCCTTCCGTTACCATTGTCTTGCCTTGCCATGCCTTCGGTTACCCTTGCCTTGCGGTGCCTTCCCTTACCGTTACCTTGCCTTGCCGTGCATTGCCCAGCCTTCTATTGCCTTGGCCTTGCCTTGACTTGCCGTGGCGTGCCTTCCATTACCCTTGCCTTGCTTTGCCTTGCCTTCTGTTAACCTTTCCTTGCCTTGCCGTGCATTGCCTAGCTTTGCGTTGTCGTGCCTTTGCCTTGACTCCCCTTGCCTTAGCCTTGCTTGTCTTGCCTTCCCTTAACCTGGCCATGAATGTCATTGCCTTGCCTTAGCCTTGCCTTACCTTGCCTTGCCTTGTCTTCTGTTACCCTTTCCTTGCCTTGCCGTCCATTGCCTAGCCTTGCGTTGTCGTGCCATAGCATTGACTCCCCTTGCCTTAGCCTTGCTTGTCTTGCCTTCCCTTAACCTGGCCTTGCATGACATTGCCTTGCCTTAGCCTTGTCCTTCCCTTGCCTTGCCGAGCCTTCCGTTACCCTTGTCTTGCCTTGCCGTGCCTTCCGTTACCCTTGCCTTGCCTTGCCTCCCCTTGCCTCAGCCTTGCTTGGCTTGCCTTGACATAACCTTGCCTTGCTTTGCGTTGCCTTGCCTTATCCTTGCCTTGCCTTGCCTTGTCTTTCCTTTGCCTTTCCGTGCCTTCCGTTACCCTTGCCTTGCCTTGCTTTTCCTTGCCTTGCCTTGCCTTCCGTAACCCTTTCCTTGCCTTGCCTTAACTTTGGGTTACATTGCGTTGCCTTGCCTTAGCCTTGCTTGTCATGCCGTGCCTTGCATTCCGTTATCCTTTCCTTGACTTGGCGTGCCTTCCCTTCCGTTACCCTTGCCTTGCCTTAACTTTGCGTTGCCTTGCGTTGCGTTGCGTTGCCTTAGCCTTGCCTTGCTTTGCCTTGCCTTGCCTTCCGTTACAATTGTCTTGCCTTGCCATGCCTTCGGTTACCCTTGCCTTGCCGTGCCTTCCCTTACCGTTACCTTGCCTTGCCGTGCATTGCCCAGCCTTCTGTTGCCTTGGCCTTGCCTTCACTTGCCGTGGCGTGCCTTCCATTACCCTTGCCTTGCCTTGCCTTCTGTTAACCTTTCCTTGCCTTGTCGTGCATTGCCTAGCCTTGCGTTGTCGTGTCTTAGCCATGTCTCCCCTTGCCTTAGCCTTGCTTGGCTTGACTTCCTTATCCTTTCCTTGCCTTTCCTTGCCTTGCCTTGCCTTTCCCTTGCCTTGCCGTGCCTTCCGTTACCCTTTCCTTGTCTTGCCTTAACTTTGCGTTGCCTTTCGTTGCCTTGTCTTAGCCTTGTGTTGCCTTGCCGTGCCTTGCATTCCGTTACCCTTTCCTTGCCTTGCCGTGCCTTCCCTTCCGTTACCCTTGCCTTGCCTTGCCTTAACTTTGCCTCGCCTTGCGTTGCGATGCGTTGCCTTAGCCTTGCCTTGCCTTGCCATGCCTTACCTTCCGTTACGTTTTCCTTGCCTTGCCGTGCCTTGCGTAGCGTTACCCTTTCGTTGCCTTGCCTAAACTTCGCGTTGCCTTGCATTGGGTTGCGTTGCCTTAGCCTTGCTTTGCTTTGCCTTGCCTTGCCATGCCTTCGGTTACCCTTGCCTTGCCGTGCCTTCCCTTACCGTTACCTTGCCTTGCCGTGCATTGCCCAGCCTTCTATTGCCTTGGCCTTGCCTTGACTTGCCGTGGCGTGCCTTCCATTACCCTTGCCTTGCCTTGCCTTGCCTTCTGTTAACCTTTCCTTGCCTTGCCGCGCATTGCCTAGCTTTGCGTTGTCGTGCCTTTGCCTTGACTCCCCTTGCCTTAGCCTTGCTTGTCTTGCCTTCCCTTAACCTGGCCATGAAGGTCATTGCCTTGCCTTAGCCTTGCCTTACCTTGCCTTGCCTTATCTTCTGTTAACCTTTCCTTGCCTTGCCGTCCATTGCCTAGCCTTGCGTTGTCGTGCCATAGCATTGACTCCCCTTGCCTTAGCCTTGCTTGTCTTGCCTTCCCTTAACCTGGCCTTGCATGACATTGCCTTGCCTTAGCCTTGTCCTTCCCTTGCCTTGCCGAGCCTTCCGTTACCCTTGTCTTGCCTTGCCGTGCCTTCCGTTACCCATGCCATGCCTTGCGTCCCCTTGCCTCAGCCTTGCTTGTCTTGCCTTCCCTTAACCTGGCCATGAATGTCATTGCTTTGCCTTAGCCTTGCCTTACCTTGCCTTGCCTTATCTTCTGTTACCCTTTCCTTGCCTTGCCGTCCATTGCCTAGCCTTGCGTTGTCGTGCCATAGCATTGACTCCCCTTGCCTTAGCCTTGCTTGTCTTGCCTTCCCTTAACCTGGCCTTGCATGGCATTGCCTTGCCTTAGCCTTGTCCTTCCCTTGCATTGCCGAGCCTTCCGTTACCCTTGTCTTGCCTTGCCGTGCCTTCCGTTACCCTTGCCTTGCCTTGCCTCCCCTTGCCTCAGCCTTGCTTGGCTTGCCTTGAGATAACCTTGCCTTGCTTTGCGTTGCCTTGCCTTATCCTTGCCTTGCCTTGCCTTGTCTTTCCTTTGCCTTTCCGTGCCTTCCGTTACCCTTGCTTTGCCTTGCTTTTCCTTGCCTTGCCTTGCCTTCCGTAACCCTTTCCTTGCCTTGCCTTAACTTTGGGTTACATTGCGTTGCCTTGCCTTAGCCTTGCCTTGTCTTGCCGTGCCTTGCATTCCGTTATCCTTTCCTTGACTTGGCGTGCCTTCCCTTCCGTTACCCTTGCCTTGCCTTAACTTTGCGTTGCCTTGCGTTGCGTTGCGTTGCCTTAGCCTTGCCTTGCTTTGCCTTGCCTTGCCTTCCGTTACAATTGTCTTGCCTTGCCATGCCTTCGGTTACGCTTGCCTTGCCGTGCCTTCCCTTACCGTTACCTTGCCTTGCCGTGCATTGCCCAGCCTTCTGTTGCCTTGGCCTTGCCTTCACTTGCCGTGGCGTGCCTTCCATTACCCTTGCCTTGCCTTGCCTTCTGTTAACCTTTCCTTGCCTTGCCGTGCATTGCCTAGCCTTGCGTTGTCGTGTCTTAGCCATGTCTCCCCTTGCCTTAGCCTTGCTTGGCTTGACTTGCCTTATCCTTTCCTTGCCTTTCCTTGCCTTGCCTTGCCTTGCCTTTCCCTTGCCTTGCCGTGCCTTCCGTTACCCTTTCCTTGTCTTGCCTTAACTTTGCGTTGCCTTTCGTTGCCTTGTCTTAGCCTTGTGTTGCCTTGCCGTGCCTTGCATTCCGTTACCCTTTCCTTGCCTTGCCGTGCCTTCCCTTCCGTTACCCTTGCCTTGCCTTGCCTTAACTTTGCCTCGCCTTGCGTTGCGATGCGTTGCCTTAGCCTTGCCTTGCCTTGCCATGCCTTACCTTCCGTTACGTTTTCCTTGCCTTGCCGTGCCTTGCGTAGCGTTACCCTTTCCTTGCCATGCCTAAACTTCGCGTTGCCTAGCTTTGGGCTGCGTTGCCTTAGCCTTGCTTTGCTTTGCCTTGCCTTGCCTTCCGTTACCATTGTCTTGCCTTGCCATGCCTTCGGTTACCCTTGCCTTGCCGTGCCTTCCCTTACCGTTACCTTGCCTTGCCGTGCATTGCCCAGCCTTCTATTGCCTTGGCCTTGCCTTGACTTGCCGTGGCGTGCCTTCCATTACTTACCTTGCCTTGCCTTTCCTTGCCTTCTGTTAACCTTTCCTTGCCTTGCCGTGCATTGCCTAGCTTTGCGTTGTCGTGCCTTTGCCTTGACTCCCCTTGCCTTAGCCTTGCTTCTCTTCCCTTCCCTTAACCTGGCCATGAATGTCATTGCCTTGCCTTAGCCTTGCCTTACCTTGCCTTGCCTTGTCTTCTGTTACCCTTTCCTTGCCTTGCCGTCCATTGCCTAGCCTTGCGTTGTCGTGCCATAGCATTGACTCCCCTTGCCTTAGCCTTGCTTGTCTTGCCTTCCCTTAACCTGGCCTTGCATGACATTGCCTTGCCTTAGCCTTGTCCTTCCATTGCCTTGCCGAGCCTTCCGTTACCCTTGTCTTGCCTTGCCGTGCCTTCCGTTACCCTTGCCTTGCCTTGCCTCCCCTTGCCTCAGCCTTGCTTGGCTTGCCTTGACATAACCTTGCCTTGCTTTGCGTTGCCTTGCCTTATCCTTGCCTTGCCTTGCCTTGTCTTTCCTTTGCCTTTCCGTGCCTTCCGTTACCCTTGCCTTGCCTTGCTTTTCCTTGCCTTGCCTTGCCTTCCGTAACCCTTTCCTTGCCTTGCCTTAACTTTGGGTTACATTGCGTTGCCTTGCCTTATCCTTGCCTTGTCATGCCGTGCCTTGCATTCCGTTATCATTTCCTTGACTTGGCGTGCCTTCCCTTCCGTTACACTTGCCTTGCCTTAACTTTGCGTTGCCTTGCGTTGCGTTGCGTTGCCTTAGCCTTGCCTTGCTTTGCCTTGCCTTGCCTTCCGTTACAATTGTCTTGCCTTGCCATGCCTTCGGTTACCCTTGCCTTGCCGTGCCTTCCCTTACCGTTACCTTGCCTTGCCGTGCATTGCCCAGCCTTCTGTTGCCTTGGCCTTGCCTTCACTTGCCGTGGCGTGCCTTCCATTACCCTTGCGTTGCCTTCCCTTGCCTTCTGTTAACCTTTCCTTGCCTTGCCGTGCATTGCCTAGCCTTGCGTTGTCGTGTCTTAGCCATGTCTCCCCTTGCCTTAGCCTTGCTTGGCTTGACTTGCCTTATCCTTTCCTTGCCTTTCCTTGCCTTGCCTTGCCTTTCCCTTGCCTTGCCGTGCCTTCCGTTACCCTTTCCTTGTCTTGGCTTAACTTTGCGTTGCCTTTCGTTGCCTTGTCTTAGCCTTGTGTTGCCTTTCCGTGCCTTCCCTTCCGTTACACTTGCCTTGCCTTGCCTTAACTTTGCCTCGCCTTGCGTTGCGATGCGTTGCCTTAGCCTTGCCTTGCCTTGCCATACCTTACCTTCCGTTACGTTTTCCTTGCCTTGCCGTGCCTTGCGTAGCGTTACCCTTTCCTTGCCTTGCCTAAACTTCGCGTTGCCTTGCGTTGGGTTGCGTTGCCTTAGCCTTGCTTTGCTTTGCCTTGCCTTGCCTTCCGTTACCATTGTCTTGCCTTGCCATGCCTTCGGTTACCCTTGCCTTGCCGTGCCTTCCCTTACCGTTACCTTGCCTTGCCGTGCATTGCCCAGCCTTCTATTGCCTTGGCCTTGCCTTGACTTGCCGTGGCGTGCCTTCCATTACCCTTGCCTTGCCTTGCCTTGCCTTCTGTTAACCTTTCCTTGCCTTGCCGTGCATTGCCTAGCTTTGCGTTGTCGTGCCTTTGCCTTGACTCCCCTTGCCTTAGCCTTGCTTGTCTTGCCTTCCCTTAACCTGGCCATGAATGTCATTGCCTTGCCTTAGCCTTGCCTTACCTTGCCTTGCCTTATCTTCTGTTACCCTTTCCTTGCCTTGCCGTCCATTGCCTAGCCTTGCGTTGTCGTGCCATAGCATTGACTCCCCTTGCCTTAGCCTTGCTTGTCTTGCCTTCCCTTAACCTGGCCTTGCATGACATTGCCTTGCCTTAGCCTTGTCCTTCCCTTGCCTTGCCGAGCCTTCCGTTACCCTTGTCTTGCCTTGCCGTGCCTTCTGTTACCCATGCCTTGCCTTGCGTCCCCTTGCCTCAGCCTTGCTTGTCTTGCCTTCCCTTAACCTGGCCATGAATGTCATTGCCTTGCCTTAGCCTTGCCTTACCTTGCCTTGCCTTGTCTTCTGTTACCCTTTCCTTGCCTTGCCGTCCATTGCCTAGCCTTGCGTTGTCGTGCCATAGCATTGACTCCCCTTGCCTTAGCCTTGCTTGTCTTCCCTTCCCTTAACCTGGCCTTGCATGACATTGCCTTGCCTTAGCCTTGTCCTTCCCTTGCCTTGCCGAGCCTTCCGTTACCCTTGTCTTGCATTGCCGTGCCTTCCGTTACCCTTGCCTTGCCTTGCCTCCCCTTGCCTCAGCCTTGCTTGGCTTGCCTTGACATAACCTTGCCTTGCTTTGCGTTGCCTTGCCTTATCCTTGCCTTGCCTTGCCTTGTCTTTCCTTTGCCTTTCCGTGCCTTCCGTTACCCTTGCCTTGCCTTGCTTTTCCTTGCCTTGCCTTGCCTTCCGTAACCCTTTCCTTGCCTTGCCTTAACTTTGGGTTACATTGCGTTGCCTTGCCTTAGCCTTGCCTTGTCATGCCGTGCCTTGCATTCCGTTATCCTTTCCTTGACTTGGCGTGCCTTCCCTTCCGTTACCCTTGCCTTGCCTTAACTTTGCGTTGCCTTGCGTTGCGTTGCGTTGCCTTAGCCTTGCCTTGCTTTGCCTTGCCTTGCCTTCCGTTACAATTGTCTTGCCTTGCCATGCCTTCGGTTACCCTTGCCTTGCCGTGCCTTCCCTTACCGTTACCTTGCCTTGCCGTGCATTGCCCAGCCTTCTGTTGCCTTGGCCTTGCCTTCACTTGCCGTGGCGTGCCTTCCATTACCCTTGCCTTGCCTTGCCTTCTGTTAACCTTTCCTTGCCTTGCCGTGCATTGCCTAGCCTTGCGTTGTCGTGTCTTAGCCATGTCTCCCCTTGCCTTAGCCTTGCTTGGCTTGACTTGCCTTATCCTTTCCTTGCCTTTCCTTGCCTTGCCTTGCCTTTCCCTTGCCTTGCCGTGCCTTCCGTTACCCTTTCCTTGTCTTGCCTTAACTTTGCGTTGCCTTTCGTTGCCTTGTCTTAGCCTTGTGTTGCCTTTCCGTGCCTTGCATTCCGTTACCCTTTCCTTGCCTTGCCGTGCCTTCCCTTCCGTTACCCTTGCCTTGCCTTGCCTTAACTTTGCCTCGCCTTGCGTTGCGATGCGTTGCCTTAGCCTTGCCTTGCCTTGCCATGCCTTACCTTCCGTTACGTTTTCCTTGCCTTGCCGTGCCTTGCGTAGCGTTACCCTTTCGTTGCCTTGCCTAAACTTCGCGTTGCCTTGCATTGGGTTGCGTTGCCTTAGCCTTGCTTTGCTTTGCCTTGCCTTGCCATGCCTTCGGTTACCCTTGCCTTGCCGTGCCTTCCCTTACCGTTACCTTGCCTTGCCGTGCATTGCCCAGCCTTCTATTGCCTTGGCCTTGCCTTGACTTGCCGTGGCGTGCCTTCCATTACCCTTGCCTTGCCTTGCCTTGCCTTCTGTTAACCTTTCCTTGCCTTGCCGCGCATTGCCTAGCTTTGCGTTGTCGTGCCTTTGCCTTGACTCCCCTTGCCTTAGCCTTGCTTGTCTTGCCTTCCCTTAACCTGGCCATGAAGGTCATTACCTTGCCTTAGCCTTGCCTTACCTTGCCTTGCCTTATCTTCTGTTAACCTTTCCTTGCCTTGCCGTCCATTGCCTACCCTTGCGTTGTCGTGCCATAGCATTGACTCCCCTTGCCTTAGCCTTGCTTGTCTTGCCTTCCCTTAATCTGGCCTTGCATGGCATTGCCTTGCCTTAGCCTTGTCCTTCCCTTGCCTTGCCGAGCCTTCCGTTACCCTTGTCTTGCCTTGCCGTGCCTTCCGTTACCCATGCCATGCCTTGCGTCCCCTTGCCTCAGCCTTGCTTGTCTTGCCTTCCCTTAACCTGGCCATGAATGTCATTGCTTTGCCTTAGCCTTGCCTTACCTTGCCTTGCCTTATCTTCTGTTACCCTTTCCTTGCCTTGCCGTCCATTGCCTAGCCTTGCGTTGTCGTGCCATAGCATTGACTCCCCTTGCCTTAGCCTTGCTTGTCTTGCCTTCCCTTAACCTGGCCTTGCATGGCATTGCCTTGCCTTAGCCTTGTCCTTCCCTTGCCTTGCCGAGCCTTCCGTTACCCTTGTCTTGCCTTGCCGTGCCTTCCGTTACCCTTGCCTTGCCTTGCCTCCCCTTGCCTCAGCCTTGCTTGGCTTGCCTTGAGATAACCTTGCCTTGCTTTGCGTTGCCTTGCCTTATCCTTGCCTTGCCTTGCCTTGTCTTTCCTTTGCCTTTCCGTGCCTTCCGTTACCCTTGCCTTGCCTTGCTTTTCCTTGCCTTGCCTTGCCTTCCGTAACCCTTTCCTTGCCTTGCCTTAACTTTGGGTTACATTGCGTTGCCTTGCCTTATCCTTGCCTTGTCATGCCGTGCCTTGCATTCCGTTATCATTTCCTTGACTTGGCGTGCCTTCCCTTCCGTTACACTTGCGTTGCCTTAACTTTGCGTTGCCTTGCGTTGCGTTGCGTTGCCTTAGCCTTGCCTTGCTTTGCCTTGCCTTGCCTTCCGTTACAATTGTCTTGCCTTGCCATGCCTTCGGTTACCCTTGCCTTGCCGTGCCTTCCCTTACCGTTACCTTCCCTTGCCGTGCATTGCCCAGCCTTCTGTTGCCTTGGCCTTGCCTTCACTTGCCGTGGCGTGCCTTCCATTACCCTTGCGTTGCCTTCCCTTGCCTTCTGTTAACCTTTCCTTGCCTTGCCGTGCATTGCCTAGCCTTGCGTTGTCGTGTCTTAGCCATGTCTCCCCTTGCCTTAGCCTTGCTTGGCTTGACTTGCCTTATCCTTTCCTTGCCTTTCCTTGCCTTGCCTTGCCTTTCCCTTGCCTTGCCGTGCCTTCCGTTACCCTTTCCTTGTCTTGGCTTAACTTTGCGTTGCCTTTCGTTGCCTTGTCTTAGCCTTGTGTTGCCTTTCCGTGCCTTCCCTTCCGTTACACTTGCCTTGCCTTGCCTTAACTTTGCCTCGCCTTGCGTTGCGATGCGTTGCCTTAGCCTTGCCTTGCCTTGCCATACCTTACCTTCCGTTACGTTTTCCTTGCCTTGCCGTGCCTTGCGTAGCGTTACCCTTTCCTTGCCTTGCCTAAACTTCGCGTTGCCTTGCGTTGGGTTGCGTTGCCTTAGCCTTGCTTTGCTTTGCCTTGCCTTGCCTTCCGTTACCATTGTCTTGCCTTGCCATGCCTTCGGTTACCCTTGCCTTGCCGTGCCTTCCCTTACCGTTACCTTGCCTTGCCGTGCATTGCCCAGCCTTCTATTGCCTTGGCCTTGCCTTGACTTGCCGTGGCGTTCCTTCCATTACCCTTGCCTTGCCTTGCCTTGCCTTCTGTTAACCTTTCCTTGCCTTGCCGTGCATTGCCTAGCTTTGCGTTGTCGTGCCTTTGCCTTGACTCCCCTTGCCTTAGCCTTGCTTGTCTTGCCTTCCCTTAACCTGGCCATGAATGTCATTGCCTTGCCTTAGCCTTGCCTTACCTTGCCTTGCCTTATCTTCTGTTACCCTTTCCTTGCCTTGCCGTCCATTGCCTAGCCTTGCGTTGTCGTGCCATAGCATTGACTCCCCTTGCCTTAGCCTTGCTTGTCTTGCCTTCCCTTAACCTGGCCTTGCATGACATTGCCTTGCCTTAGCCTTGTCCTTCCCTTGCCTTGCCGAGCCTTCCGTTACCCTTGTCTTGCCTTGCCGTGCCTTCCGTTACCCATGCCATGCCTTGCGTCCCCTTGCCTCAGCCTTGCTTGTCTTGCCTTCCCTTAACCTGGCCATGAATGTCATTGCCTTGCCTTAGCCTTGCCTTACCTTGCCTTGCCTTGTCTTCTGTTACCCTTTCCTTGACTTGCCGTCCATTGCCTAGCCTTGCGTTGTCGTGCCATAGCATTGACTCCCCTTGCCTTAGCCTTGCTTGTCTTGCCTTCCTTTAACCTGGCCTTGCATGACATTGCCTTGCCTTAGCCTTGTCCTTCCCTTGCCTTGCCGAGCCTTCCGTTACCCTTGTCTTGCCTTGCCGTGCCTTCCGTTACCCTTGCCTTGCCTTGCCTACCCTTGCCTCATCCTTGCTTGGCTTGCCTTGACATAACCTTGCCTTGCTTTGCGTTGCCTTGCCTTATCCTTGCCTTGCCTTGCCTTGTCTTTCCTTTGCCTTTCCGTGCCTTCCGTTACCCTTGCCTTGCCTTGCTTTTCCTTGCCTTGCCTTGCCTTCCGTAACCCTTTCCTTGCCTTGCCTTAACTTTGGGTTACATTGCGTTGCCTTGCCTTAGCCTTGCCTTGTCTTGCCGTGCCTTGCATTCCGTTATCCTTTCCTTGACTTGGCGTGCCTTCCCTTCCGTTACCCTTGCCTTGCCTTAACTTTGCGTTGCCTTGCGTTGCGTTGCGTTGCCTTAGCCTTGCCTTGCTTTGCCTTGCCTTGCCTTCCGTTACAATTGTCTTGCCTTGCCATGCCTTCGGTTACCCTTGCCTTGCCGTGCCTTCCCTTACCGTTACCTTGCCTTGCCGTGCTTTGCCCAGCCTTCTGTTGCCTTGGCCTTGCCTTCACTTGCCGTGGCGTGCCTTCCATTACCCTTGCCTTGCCTTGCCTTGCCTTCTGTTAACCTTTCCTTGCCTTGCCGTGCATTGCCTAGCCTTGCGTTGTCGTGTCTTAGCCATGTCTCCCCTTGCCTTAGCTTTGTTTGGCTTGACTTGCCTTATCCTTTCCTTGCCTTTCCTTGCCTTGCCTTGCCTTGCCTTTCCCTTGCCTTGCCGTGCCTTCCGTTACCCTTTCCTTGTCTTGCCTTAACTTTGCGTTGCCTTTCGTTGCCTTGTCTTAGCCTTGTGTTGCCTTGCCGTGCCTTGCATTCCGTTACCCTTTCCTTGCCTTGCCGTGCCTTCCCTTCCGTTACCCTTGCCTTGCCTTGCCTTAACTTTGCCTCGCCTTGCGTTGCGATGCGTTGCCTTAGCCTTGCCTTGCCTTGCCATGCCTTACCTTCCGTTACGTTTTCCTTGCCTTGCCGTGCCTTGCGTAGCGTTACCCTTTCCTTGCCTTGCCTAAACTTCGCGTTGCCTTGCTTTGGGTTGCGTTGCCTTAGCCTTGCTTTGCTTTGCCTTGCCTTGCCTTCCGTTACCATTGTCTTGCCTTGCCATGCCTTCGGTTACCCTTGCCTTGCCGTGCCTTCCCTTACCGTTACCTTGCCTTGCCGTGCATTGCCCAGCCTTCTATTGCCTTGGCCTTGCCTTGACTTGCCGTGGCGTGCCTTCCATTACCCTTGCCTTGCCTTGCCTTGCCTTCTGTTAACCTTTCCTTGCCTTGCCGTGCATTGCCTAGCTTTGCGTTGTCGTGCCTTTGCCTTGACTCCCCTTGCCTTAGCCTTGCTTGTCTTGCCTTCCCTTAACCTGGCCATGAATGTCATTGCCTTGCCTTAGCCTTGCCTTACCTTGCCTTGCCTTATTTCTGTTACCCTTTCCTTGCCTTGCCGTCCATTGCCTAGCCTTGCGTTGTCGTGCCATAGCATTGACTCCCGTTGCCTTAGCCTTGCTTGTCTTGCCTTCCCTTAACCTGGCCTTGCATGACAATGCCTTGCCTTAGCCTTGTCCTTCCCTTGCCTTGCCGAGCCTTCCGTTACCCTTGTCTTGCCTTGCCGTGCCTTCCGTTACCCATGCCTTGCCTTGCCTCCCCTTGCCTCAGCCTTGCTTGGCTTGCCTTCCCTTAACCTGGCCATGAATGTCATTGCCTTGCCTTAGCCTTGCCTTACCTTGCCTTGCCTTGTCTTCTGTTACCCTTTCCTTGACTTGCCGTCCATTGCCTAGCCTTGCGTTGTCGTGCCATAGCATTGACTCCCCTTGCCTTAGCCTTGCTTGTCTTGCCTTCCTTTAACCTGGCCTTGCATGACATTGCCTTGCCTTAGCCTTGTCCTTCCCTTGCCTTGCCGAGCCTTCCGTTACCCTTGTCTTGCCTTGCCGTGCCTTCCGTTACCCTTGCCTTGCCTTGCCTACCCTTGCCTCATCCTTGCTTGGCTTGCCTTGACATAACCTTGCCTTGCTTTGCGTTGCCTTGCCTTATCCTTGCCTTGCCTTGCCTTGTCTTTCCTTTGCCTTTCCGTGCCTTCCGTTACCCTTGCCTTGCCTTGCTTTTCCTTGCCTTGCCTTGCCTTCCGTAACCCTTTCCTTGCCTTGCCTTAACTTTGGGTTACATTGCGTTGCCTTGCCTTAGCCTTGCCTTGTCTTGCCGTGCCTTGCATTCCGTTATCCTTTCCTTGACTTGGCGTGCCTTCCCTTCCGTTACCCTTGCCTTGCCTTAACTTTGCGTTGCCTTGCGTTGCGTTGCGTTGCCTTAGCCTTGCCTTGCTTTGCCTTGCCTTGCCTTCCGTTACAATTGTCTTGCCTTGCCATGCCTTCGGTTACCCTTGCCTTGCCGTGCCTTCCCTTACCGTTACCTTGCCTTGCCGTGCTTTGCCCAGCCTTCTGTTGCCTTGGCCTTGCCTTCACTTGCCGTGGCGTGCCTTCCATTACCCTTGCCTTGCCTTGCCTTGCCTTCTGTTAACCTTTCCTTGCCTTGCCGTGCATTGCCTAGCCTTGCGTTGTCGTGTCTTAGCCATGTCTCCCCTTGCCTTAGCTTTGTTTGGCTTGACTTGCCTTATCCTTTCCTTGCCTTTCCTTGCCTTGCCTTGCCTTGCCTTTCCCTTGCCTTGCCGTGCCTTCCGTTACCCTTTCCTTGTCTTGCCTTAACTTTGCGTTGCCTTTCGTTGCCTTGTCTTAGCCTTGTGTTGCCTTGCCGTGCCTTGCATTCCGTTACCCTTTCCTTGCCTTGCCGTGCCTTCCCTTCCGTTACCCTTGCCTTGCCTTGCCTTAACTTTGCCTCGCCTTGCGTTGCGATGCGTTGCCTTAGCCTTGCCTTGCCTTGCCATGCCTTACCTTCCGTTACGTTTTCCTTGCCTTGCCGTGCCTTGCGTAGCGTTACCCTTTCCTTGCCTTGCCTAAACTTCGCGTTGCCTTGCTTTGGGTTGCGTTGCCTTAGCCTTGCTTTGCTTTGCCTTGCCTTGCCTTCCGTTACCATTGTCTTGCCTTGCCATGCCTTCGGTTACCCTTGCCTTGCCGTGCCTTCCCTTACCGTTACCTTGCCTTGCCGTGCATTGCCCAGCCTTCTATTGCCTTGGCCTTGCCTTGACTTGCCGTGGCGTGCCTTCCATTACCCTTGCCTTGCCTTGCCTTGCCTTCTGTTAACCTTTCCTTGCCTTGCCGTGCATTGCCTAGCTTTGCGTTGTCGTGCCTTTGCCTTGACTCCCCTTGCCTTAGCCTTGCTTGTCTTGCCTTCCCTTAACCTGGCCATGAATGTCATTGCCTTGCCTTAGCCTTGCCTTACCTTGCCTTGCCTTATCTTCTGTTACCCTTTCCTTGCCTTGCCGTCCATTGCCTAGCCTTGCGTTGTCGTGCCATAGCATTGACTCCCGTTGCCTTAGCCTTGCTTGTCTTGCCTTCCCTTAACCTGGCCTTGCATGACAATGCCTTGCCTTAGCCTTGTCCTTCCCTTGCCTTGCCGAGCCTTCCGTTACCCTTGTCTTGCCTTGCCGTGCCTTCCGTTACCCATGCCTTGCCTTGCCTCCCCTTGCCTCAGCCTTGCTTGGCTTGCCTTCCCTTAACCTGGCCATGAATGCCATTGCCTTGCCTTAGCCTTGCCTTACCTTGCCTTGTGACACTTTTCTTGCCTTGCCGTGCATTGCCTAGCCTTGCTTTGTCGTGCCTTAACTTTGTCTCCCCTTGCCTTAGCCTTGCTTGTCTTGCCTTCCCTTAACCTGGCATTGCATGACATTGCCTTGCCTTAGCCTTGTCCTTCCCTTGCCTTGCCGAGCCTTCCGTTACCCTTGTCTTGCCTTGCCGTGCCTTCCGTTACCCATGCCTTGCCTTGCCTCCCCTTGCCTCAGCCTTGCTTGGCTTGCCTTGACATAACCTTGCCTTGCTTTGCGTTGCCTTGCCTTATCCTTGCCTTGCCTTGCCTTGTCTTTCCTTTGCCTTTCCGTGCCTTCCGTTACCCTTGCCTTGCCTTGCTTTTCCTTGCCTTGCCTTGCCTTCCGTAACCCTTTCCTTGCCTTGCCTTAACTTTGGGTTACATTGCGTTGCCTTGCCTTAGCCTTGCCTTGTCATGCCGTGCCTTGCATTCCGTTATCCTTTCCTTGACTTGGCGTGCCTTCCCTTCCGTTACCCTTGCCTTGCCTTAACTTTGCGTTGCCTTGCGTTGCGTTGCGTTGCCTTAGCCTTGCCTTGCTTTGCCTTGCCTTGCCTTCCGTTACAATTGTCTTGCCTTGCCATGCCTTCGGTTACCCTTGCCTTGCCGTGCCTTCCCTTACCGTTACCTTGCCTTGCCGTGCATTGCCCAGCCTTCTGTTGCCTTGGCCTTGCCTTCACTTGCCGTGGCGTGCCTTCCATTACCCTTGCCTTGCCTTGCCTTGCCTTCTGTTAACCTTTCCTTGCCTTGCCGTGCATTGCCTAGCCTTGCGTTGTCGTGTCTTAGCCATGTCTCCCCTTGCCTTAGCCTTGCTTGGCGTGACTTGCCTTATCCTTTCCTTGCCTTTCCTTGCCTTGCCTTGCCTTTCCCTTGCCTTGCCGTGCCTTCCGTTACCCTTTCCTTGTCTTGCCTTAACTTTGCCTTGCCTTTCGTTGCCTTGTCTTAGCCTTGTGTTGCCTTGCCGTGCCTTGCATTCCGTTACCCTTTCCTTGCCTTGCCGTGCCTTCCCTTCCGTTACCCTTGCCTTGCCTTGCCTTAACTTTGCCTCGCCTTGCGTTGCGATGCGTTGCCTTAGCCTTGCCTTGCCTTGCCATGCCTTACCTTCCGTTACGTTTTCCTTGCCTTGCCGTGCCTTGCGTAGCGTTACCCTTTCCTTGCCTTGCCTAAACTTCGCGTTGCCTTGCTTTGGGTTGCGTTGCCTTAGCCTTGCTTTGCTTTGCCTTGCCTTGCCTTCCGTTACCATTGTCTTGCCTTGCCATGCCTTCGGTTACCCTTGCCTTGCCGTGCCTTCCCTTACCGTTACCTTGCCTTGCCGTGCATTGCCCAGCCTTCTATTGCCTTGGCCTTGCCTTGACTTGCCGTGGCGTGCCTTCCATTACCCTTGCCTTGCCTTGCCTTGCCTTCTGTTAACCTTTCCTTGCCTTGCCGTGCATTGCCTAGCTTTGCGTTGTCGTGCCTTTGCCTTGACTCCCCTTGCCTTAGCCTTGCTTGTCTTGCCTTCCCTTAACCTGGCCATGAATGTCATTGCCTTGCCTTAGCCTTGCCTTACCTTGCCTTGCCTTATCTTCTGTTACCCTTTCCTTGCCTTGCCGTCCATTGCCTAGCCTTGCATTGTCGTGCCATAGCATTGACTCCCCGTTGCCTTAGCCTTGCTTGTCTTGCCTTCCCTTAACCTGGCCTTGCATGACATTGCCTTGCCTTAGCCTTGTCCTTCCCTTGCCTTGCCGAGCCTTCCGTTACCCTTGTCTTGCCTTGCCTCCCCTTGCCTCAGCCTTGCTTGGCTTGCCTTGACATAACCTTGCCTTGCTTTGCGTTGCCTTGCCTTATCCTTGCCTTGCCTTGCCTTGTCTTTCCTTTGCCTTTCCGTGCCTTCCGTTACCCTTGCCTTGCCTTGCTTTTCCTTGCCTTGCCTTGCCTTCCGTAACCCTTTCCTTGCCTTGCCTTAACTTTGGGTTACATTGCGTTGCCTTGCCTTAGCCTTGCCTTGTCTTGCCGTGCCTTGCATTCCGTTATCCTTTCCTTGACTTGGCGTGCCTTCCCTTCCGTTACCCTTGCCTTGCCTTAACTTTGCGTTGCTTTGCGTTGCGTTGCGTTGCCTTAGCCTTGCCTTGCTTTGCCTTGCCTTGCCTTCCGTTACAATTGTCTTGCCTTGCCATGCCTTCGGTTACCCTTGCCTTGCCGTGCCTTCCCTTACCGTTACCTTGCCTTGCCGTGCATTGCCCAGCCTTCTGTTGCCTTGGCCTTGCCTTCATTTGCCGTGGCGTGCCTTCCATTACCATTGCCTTGCCTTGCCTTGCCTTCTGTTAACCTTTCCTTGCCTTGCCGTGCATTGCCTAGCCTTGCGTTGTCGTGCCTTGGCCATGTCTCCCCTTGCCTTAGCCTTGCTTGGCTTGACTTGCCTTATCCTTTCCTTGCCTTTCCTTGCCTTGCCTTGCCTTGCCTTTCCCTTGCCTTGCCGTGCCTTCCGTTACCCTTGCCTTGCCTTGCTTTTCCGTGCCTTGCCTTGCCTTCCGTTACCCTTTCCTTGTCTTGCCTTAACTTTGCGTTGCCTTTCGTTGCCTTGTCTTGGTCTTGCGTTGCCTTGCCGTGCCTTGCATTCCGTTACCCTTTCCTTGCCTTGCCGTGCCTTCCCTTCCGTTACCCTTGCCTTGCCTTGCCTTAACTTTGCCTCGCCTTGCGTTGCTATGCGTTGCCTTAGCCTTGCCTTGCCTTGCCGTGCCTTGTCCTTGCCTTGCTTTGCCTTGCCTTCCCTTGCCTTCCGTTACGCTTTCCTTGCCTTGTTGTGCCTTCCGTTACCCTTTATTTGCCTTGCTTTGCCTTGCATTGCCTTGCCTTCTGTTACCCTTTACTTGCCTTGCCGTGCATTGCCTAGCCTTGCGTTGTCGTGCCTTAGCCTTGTCTCCCCTTGCCTTAGCCTTGCTCGCCTTGCCTTGCCTTAACCTTGCCTTGCTTTGCGTTGCTTTGCCTTATCCTTGCCTTGCCATGCCGTGCCTTGCCTTCTCCTTCCCTTGCCTTGCCGTGTCTTCCGTTACCCTTGTCTTTCCTTGTCGTGCCTTCCTTTACCCTTGCCTAGCCTTGCGTTGCCTTGCCTTAGCCTTGCCTTGTCTTGCCGTGCCTTGCATTCCGTTATACTTCCCTTGCCTTGCCGTACCTTCCGTTACACTTCCCTTGCCTTGCTTTGCCTTGCCTTGCCTTGCCTTCCAGTACCCTTCCCTTGCCTTGCCGTGCATTGGCTAGCCTTGCGTTGCCTTGACTTCGTCTTTCCCTGCCTTTCCCTGCCTTGCCTTGTCCTTCCCATGCCTTGCCGTCCCTTCCGTTACCCTTGCCTTGCCTTGCTTTGCCTTGCGTTTCCTTGCCTTCAATTACCCTTTCCTTGCCTTGCTGTGCGTTCTGTTACCCTTTCCTTGCCTTGCCGTGCACTGACTAGCCTTGCATTGTCGTGCCTTAGCCTTGACTCCCCTTGCCTTAGACTTTCTTGTCTTGCCTTCCCTTAAACCGGCCTTGCATGACATTGCCTTGCCTAAGCCTTCCCTTACGTTGCATTGCCTTGTCCTCTGTTACCCTTGCCTTGCCTTGCCCTCCATTGCCTAGCCTTGCGTTGTCGTGCATTAGCTTTGTCTCGCCTTGCCTTAACCTTGCTTGTCTTGCCTTCCTTTACCCTTGCCTAGCCTTGCGTTGCCTTGCCTTAGCCTTACCTTGCCTTGCCGTGCCTTGCCTTGTCCTTCCCTTGCCTTCCCGTGCCTTCCCTTACACTTCCCTTGCCTTGCTTTGCCTTTCCTTGCCTTGCCTTCCGTTACCCTTCCCTTGCATTGCCGTGCATTGCCTAGCCTTGCGTTGCCTTCCCTTACGCTTTCCTTGCCTTGCCGTGCATTGCCTTGCCTTGTCCTTCCCTTGTCTTGCCGTGCCTTGCATTCCGTTACCCTTTCCTTGATTTGGCGTGCCTTCCCTTCCGTTACCCTTGCCTTGCCTTAACTTTGCGTTGCCTTAGCCTTGCCTTGCTTTGCCTTGCCTTGCCTTCCGTTACAATTGTCTTGCCTTGCCATGCCTTCGGTTACCCTTGCCTTGCCGTGCCTTCCCTTACCGTTACCTTGCCTTGCCGTGCATTGCCCAGCCTTCTGTTGCCTTGGCCTTGCCTTCACTTGCCGTGGCGTGCCTTCCATTACCCTTGCCTTGCCTTGCCTTGCCTTCTGTTAACCTTTCCTTGCCTTGCCGTGCATTGCCTAGCCTTGCGTTGTCGTGTCTTAGCCATGTCTCCCCTTGCCTTAGCCTTGCTTGGCTTGACTTGCCTTATCCTTTCCTTGCCTTTCCTTGCCTTGCCTTGCCTTGCCTTTCCCTTGCCTTGCCGTGCCTTCCGTTACCCTTTCCTTGTCTTGCCTTAACTTTGCGTTGCCTTTCGTTGCCTTGTCTTAGCCTTGTGTTGCCTTGCCGTGCCTTGCATTCCGTTACCCTTTCCTTGCCTTGCCGTGCCTTCCCTTCCGTTACCCTTGCCTTGCCTTGCCTTAACTTTGCCTCGCCTTGCGTTGCGATGCGTTGCCTTAGCCTTGCCTTGCCTTGCCATGCCTTACCTTCCGTTACGTTTTCCTTGCCTTGCCGTGCCTTGCGTAGCGTTACCCTTTCCTTGCCATGCCTAAACTTCGCGTTGCCTTGCTTTGGGTTGCGTTGCCTTAGCCTTGCTTTGCTTTGCCTTGCCTTGCCTTCCGTTACCATTGTCTTGCCTTGCCATGCCTTCGGTTCCCCTTGCCTTGCCGTGCCTTCCCTTACCGTTACCTTGCCTTGCCGTGCATTGCCCAGCCTTCTATTGCCTTGGCCTTGCCTTGACTTGCCGTGGCGTGCCTTCCATTACCCTTGCCTTGCTTTGCCTTGCCTTCTGTTAACCTTTCCTTGCCTTGCCGTGCATTGCCTAGCTTTGCGTTGTCGTGCCTTTGCCTTGACTCCCTTTGCCTTAGCCTTGCTTGTCTTGCCTTCCCTTAACCTGGCAATGAATGTCATTGCCTTGCCTTAGCCTTGCCTTACCTTGCCTTGCCTTGTCTTCTGTTACCCTTTCCTTGCCTTGCCGTCCATTGCCTAGCCTTGCGTTGTCGTGCCATAGCATTGACTCCCCTTGCCTTAGCCTTGCTTGTCTTCCCTTCCCTTAACCTGGCCTTGCATGACATTGCCTTGCCTTAGCCTTGTCCTTCCCTTGCCTTGCCGAGCCTTCCGTTACCCTTGTCTTGCATTGCCGTGCCTTCCGTTACCCTTGCCTTGCCTTGCCTCCCCTTGCCTCAGCCTTGCTTGGCTTGCCTTGACATAACCTTGCCTTGCTTTGCGTTGCCTTGCCTTATCCTTGCCTTGCCTTGCCTTGTCTTTCCTTTGCCTTTCCGTGCCTTCCGTTACCCTTGCCTTGCCTTGCTTTTCCTTGCCTTGCCTTGCCTTCCGTAACCCTTTCCTTGCCTTGCCTTAACTTTGGGTTACATTGCGTTGCCTTGCCTTAGCCTTGCCTTGTCATGCCGTGCCTTGCATTCCGTTATCCTTTCCTTGACTTGGCGTGCCTTCCCTTCCGTTACCCTTGCCTTGCCTTAACTTTGCGTTGCCTTGCGTTGCGTTGCGTTGCCTTAGCCTTGCCTTGCTTTGCCTTGCCTTGCCTTCCGTTACAATTGTCTTGCCTTGCCATGCCTTCGGTTACCCTTGCCTTGCCGTGCCTTCCCTTACCGTTACCTTGCCTTGCCGTGCATTGCCCAGCCTTCTGTTGCCTTGGCCTTGCCTTCACTTGCCGTGGCGTGCCTTCCATTACCCTTGCCTTGCCTTGCCTTGCCTTCTGTTAACCTTTCCTTGCCTTGTCGTGCATTGCCTAGCCTTGCGTTGTCGTGTCTTAGCCATGTCTCCCCTTGCCTTAGCCTTGCTTGGCTTGACTTCCTTATCCTTTCCTTGCCTTTCCTTGCCTTGCCTTGCCTTTCCCTTGCCTTGCCGTGCCTTCCGTTACCCTTTCCTTGTCTTGCCTTAACTTTGCGTTGCCTTTCGTTGCCTTGTCTTAGCCTTGTGTTGCCTTGCCGTGCCTTGCATTCCGTTACCCTTTCCTTGCCTTGCCGTGCCTTCCCTTCCGTTACCCTTGCCTTGCCTTGCCTTAACTTTGCCTCGCCTTGCGTTGCGATGCGTTGCCTTAGCCTTGCCTTGCCTTGCCATGCCTTACCTTCCGTTACGTTTTCCTTGCCTTGCCGTGCCTTGCGTAGCGTTACCCTTTCCTTGCCTTGCCTAAACTTCGCGTTGCCTTGCGTTGGGTTGCGTTGCCTTAGCCTTGCTTTGCTTTTTGCCTTGCCTTCCGTTACCATTGTCTTGCCTTGCCATGCCTTCGGTTACCCTTGCCTTGCCGTGCCTTCCCTTACCGTTACCTTGCCTTGCCGTGCATTGCCCAGCCTTCTATTGCCTTGGCCTTGCCTTGACTTGCCGTGGCGTGCCTTCCATTACCCTTGCCTTGCCTTGCCTTGCCTTCTGTTAACCTTTCCTTGCCTTGCCGCGCATTGCCTAGCTTTGCGTTGTCGTGCCTTTGCCTTGACTCCCCTTGCCTTAGCCTTGCTTGTCTTGCCTTCCCTTAACCTGGCCATGAAGGTCATTGCCTTGCCTTAGCCTTGCCTTACCTTGCCTTGCCTTATCTTCTGTTAACCTTTCCTTGCCTTGCCGTCCATTGCCTAGCCTTGCGTTGTCGTGCCATAGCATTGACTCCCCTTGCCTTAGCCTTGCTTGTCTTGCCTTCCCTTAACCTGGCCTTGCATGACATTGCCTTGCCTTAGCCTTGTCCTTCCCTTGCCTTGCCGAGCCTTCCGTTACCCTTGTCTTGCCTTGCCGTGCCTTCCGTTACCCATGCCATGCCTTGCGTCCCCTTGCCTCAGCCTTGCTTGTCTTGCCTTCCCTTAACCTGGCCATGAATGTCATTGCTTTGCCTTAGCCTTGCCTTACCTTGCCTTGCCTTATCTTCTGTTACCCTTTCCTTGCCTTGCCGTCCATTGCCTAGCCTTGCGTTGTCGTGCCATAGCATTGACTCCCCTTGCCTTAGCCTTGCTTGTCTTGCCTTCCCTTAACCTGGCCTTGCATGACATTGCCTTGCCTTAGCCTTGGCCTTCCCTTGCCTTGCCGAGCCTTCCGTTACCCTTGTCTTGCCTTGCCGTGCCTTCCGTTACCCTTGCCTTGCCTTGCCTCCCCTTGCCTCAGCCTTGCTTGGCTTGCCTTGAGATAACCTTGCCTTGCTTTGCGTTGCCTTGCCTTATCCTTGCCTTGCCTTGCCTTGTCTTTCCTTTGCCTTTCCGTGCCTTCCGTTACCCATGCTTTGCCTTGCTTTTCCTTGCCTTGCCTTGCCTTCCGTAACCCTTTCCTTGCCTTGCCTTAACTTTGGGTTACATTGCGTTGCCTTGCCTTAGCCTTGCCTTGTCTTGCCGTGCCTTGCATTCCGTTATCCTTTCCTTGACTTGGCGTGCCTTCCCTTCCGTTACCCTTGCCTTGCCTTAATTTTGCGTTGCCTTGCGTTGCGTTGCGTTGCCTTAGCCTTGCCTTGCTTTGCCTTGCCTTGCCTTCCGTTACAATTGTCTTGCCTTGCCATGCCTTCGGTTACCCTTGCCTTGCCGTGCCTTCCCTTACCGTTACCTTGCCTTGCCGTGCATTGCCCAGCCTTCTGTTGCCTTGGCCTTGCCTTCACTTGCCGTGGCGTGCCTTCCATTACCCTTGCCTTGCCTTGCCTTCTGTTAACCTTTCCTTGCCTTGCCGTGCATTGCCTAGCCTTGCGTTGTCGTGTCTTAGCCATGTCTCCCCTTGCCTTAGCCTTGCTTGGCTTGACTTGCCTTATCCTTTCCTTGCCTTTCCTTGCCTTGCCTTGCCTTGCCTTTCCCTTGCCTTGCCGTGCCTTCCGTTACTTGCCTTCCGTTACCCTTTCCTTGTCTTGCCTTAACTTTGCGTTGCCTTTCGTTGCCTTGTCTTAGCCTTGTGTTGCCTTGCCGTGCCTTGCATTCCGTTACCCTTTCCTTGCCTTGCCGTGCCTTCCCTTCCGTTACCCTTGCCTTGCCTTGCCTTAACTTTGCCTCGCCTTGCGTTGCGATGCGTTGCCTTAGCCTTGCCTTGCCTTGCCATGCCTTACCTTCCGTTACGTTTTCCTTGCCTTGCCGTGCCTTGCGTAGCGTTACCCTTTCCTTGCCATGCCTAAACTTCGCGTTGCCTAGCTTTGGGCTGCGTTGCCTTAGCCTTGCTTTGCTTTGCCTTGCCTTGCCTTCCTTTACCATTGTCTTGCCTTGCCATGCCTTCGGTTACCCTTGCCTTGCCGTGCCTTCCCTTACCGTTACCTTGCCTTGCCGTGCATTGCCCAGCCTTCTATTGCCTTGGCCTTGCCTTGACTTGCCGTGGCGTGCCTTCCATTACCCTTGCCTTGCCTTGCCTTGCCTTCTGTTAACCTTTCCTTGCCTTGCCGTGCATTGCCTAGCTTTGCGTTGTCGTGCCTTTGCCTTGACTCCCCTTGCCTTAGCCTTGCTTGTCTTCCCTTCCCTTAACCTGGCCATGAATGTCATTGCCTTGCCTTAGCCTTGCCTTACCTTGCCTTGCCTTGTCTTCTGTTACCCTTTCCTTGCCTTGCCGTCCATTGCCTAGCCTTGCGTTGTCGTGCCATAGCATTGACTCCCCTTGCCTTAGCCTTGCTTGTCTTGCCTTCCCTTAACCTGGCCTTGCATGACATTGCCTTGCCTTAGCCTTGTCCTTCCAATGCCTTGCCGAGCCTTCCGTTACCCTTGTCTTGCCTTGCCGTGCCTTCCGTTACCCTTGCCTTGCCTTGCCTCCCCTTGCCTCAGCCTTGCTTGGCTTGCCTTGACATAACCTTGCCTTGCTTTGCGTTGCCTTGCCTTATCCTTGCCTTGCCTTGCCTTGTCTTTCCTTTGCCTTTCCGTGCCTTCCGTTACCCTTGCCTTGCCTTGCTTTTCCTTGCCTTGCCTTGCCTTCCGTAACCCTTTCCTTGCCTTGCCTTAACTTTGGGTTACATTGCGTTGCCTTGCCTTATCCTTGCCTTGTCATGCCGTGCCTTGCATTCCGTTATCCTTTCCTTGACTTGGCGTGCCTTCCCTTCCGTTACACTTGCCTTGCCTTAACTTTGCGTTGCCTTGCGTTGCGTTGCGTTGCCTTAGCCTTGCCTTGCTTTGCCTTGCCTTGCCTTCCGTTACCATTGTCTTGCCTTGCCATGCCTTCGGTTACCCTTGCCTTGCCGTGCCTTCCCTTACCGTTACCTTGCCTTGCCGTGCATTGCCCAGCCTTCTGTTGCCTTGGCCTTGCCTTCACTTGCCGTGGCGTGCCTTCCATTACCCTTGCGTTGCCTTCCCTTGCCTTCTGTTAACCTTTCCTTGCCTTGCCGTGCATTGCCTAGCCTTGCGTTGTCGTGTCTTAGCCATGTCTCCCCTTGCCTTAGCCTTGCTTGGCTTGACTTGCCTTATCCTTTCCTTGCCTTTCCTTGCCTTGCCTTGCCTTTCCCTTGCCTTGCCGTGCCTTCCGTTACCCTTTCCTTGTCTTGCCTTAACTTTGCGTTGCCTTTCGTTGCCTTGTCTTAGCCTTGTGTTGCCTTTCCGTGCCTTCCCTTCCGTTACACTTGCCTTGCCTTGCCTTAACTTTGCCTCGCCTTGCGTTGCGATGCGTTGCCTTAGCCTTGCCTTGCCTTGCCATACCTTACCTTCCGTTACGTTTTCCTTGCCTTGCCGTGCCTTGCGTAGCGTTACCCTTTCCTTGCCTTGCCTAAACTTCGCGTTGCCTTGCGTTGGGTTGCGTTGCCTTAGCCTTGCTTTGCTTTGCCTTGCCTTGCCTTCCGTTACCATTGTCTTGCCTTGCCATGCCTTCGGTTACCCTTGCCTTGCCGTGCCTTCCCTTACCGTTACCTTGCCTTGCCGTGCATTGCCCAGCCTTCTATTGCCTTGGCCTTGCCTTGACTTGCCGTGGCGTGCCTTCCATTACCCTTGCCTTGCCTTGCCTTGCCTTCTGTTAACCTTTCCTTGCCTTGCCGTGCATTGCCTAGCTTTGCGTTGTCGTGCCTTTGCCTTGACTCCCCTTGCCTTAGCCTTGCTTGTCTTGCCTTCCCTTAACCTGGCCATGAATGTCATTGCCTTGCCTTAGCCTTGCCTTACCTTGCCTTGCCTTATCTTCTGTTACCCTTTCCTTGCCTTGCCGTCCATTGCCTAGCCTTGCGTTGTCGTGCCATAGCATTGACTCCCCTTGCCTTAGCCTTGCTTGTCTTGCCTTCCCTTAACCTGGCCTTGCATGACATTGCCTTGCCTTAGCCTTGTCCTTCCCTTGCCTTGCCGAGCCTTCCGTTACCCTTGTCTTGCCTTGCCGTGCCTTCTGTTACCCATGCCATGCCTTGCGTCCTCTTGCCTCAGCCTTGCTTGTCTTGCCTTCCCTTAACCTGGCCATGAATGTCATTGCCTTGCCTTAGCCTTGCCTTACCTTGCCTTGCCTTGTCTTCTGTTACCCTTTCCTTGACTTGCCGTCCATTGCCTAGCCTTGCGTTGTCGTGCCATAGCATTGACTCCCCTTGCCTTAGCCTTGCTTGTCTTGCCTTCCCTTAACCTGGCCTTGCATGACATTGCCTTGCCTTAGCCTTGTCCTTCCCTTGCCTTGCCGAGCCTACCGTTACCCTTGTCTTGCCTTGCCGTGCCTTCCGTTACCCTTGCCTTGCCTTGCCTCCCCTTGCCTCAGCCTTGCTTGGCTTGCCTTGACATAACCTTGCCTTGCTTTGCGTTGCCTTGCCTTATCCTTGCCTTGCCTTGCCTTGTCTTTCCTTTGCCTTTCCGTGCCTTCCGTTACCCTTGCCTTGCCTTGCTTTTCCTTGCCTTGCCTTGCCTTCCGTAACCCTTTCCTTGCCTTGCCTTAACTTTGGGTTACATTGCGTTGCCTTGCCTTAGCCTTGCCTTGTCTTGCCGTGCCTTGCATTCCGTTATCCTTTCCTTGACTTGGCGTGCCTTCCCTTCCGTTACCCTTGCCTTGCCTTAACTTTGCGTTGCCTTGCGTTGCGTTGCGTTGCCTTAGCCTTGCCTTGCTTTGCCTTGCCTTGCCTTCCGTTACAATTGTCTTGCCTTGCCATGCCTTCGGTTACCCTTGCCTTGCCGTGCCTTCCCTTACCGTTACCTTGCCTTGCCGTGCATTGCCCAGCCTTCTGTTGCCTTGGCCTTGCCTTCACTTGCCGTGGCGTGCCTTCCATTACCCTTGCCTTGCCTTGCCTTGCCTTCTGTTAACCTTTCCTTGCCTTGCCGTGCATTGCCTAGCCTTGCGTTGTCGTGTCTTAGCCATGTCTCCCCTTGCCTTAGCCTTGCTTGGCTTGACTTGCCTTATCCTTTCCTTGCCTTGCCTTGCCTTGCCTTTCCCTTGCCTTGCCGTGCCTTCCGTTACCCTTTCCTTGTCTTGCCTTAACTTTGCGTTGCCTTTCGTTGCCTTGTCTTAGCCTTGTGTTGCCTTGCCGTGCCTTGCATTCCGTTACCCTTTCCTTGCCTTGCCGTGCCTTCCCTTCCGTTACCCTTGCCTTGCCTTGCCTTAACTTTGCCTCGCCTTGCGTTGCGATGCGTTGCCTTAGCCTTGCCTTGCCTTGCCATGCCTTACCTTCCGTTACGTTTTCCTTGCCTTGCCGTGCCTTGCGTAGCGTTACCCTTTCCTTGCCTTGCCTAAACTTCGCGTTGCCTTGCGTTGGGTTGCGTTGCCTTAGCCTTGCTTTGCTTTGCCTTGCCTTGCCTTCCGTTACCATTGTCTTGCCTTGCCATGCCTTCGGTTACCCTTGCCATGCCGTGCCTTCCCTTACCGTTACCTTGCCTTGCCGTGCATTGCCCAGCCTTCTATTGCCTTGGCCTTGCCTTGACTTGCCGTGGCGTGCCTTCCATTACCCTTGCCTTGCCTTGCCTTGCCTTCTGTTAACCTTTCCTTGCCTTGCCGTGCATTGCCTAGCTTTGCGTTGTCGTGCCTTTGCCTTGACTCCCCTTGCCTTAGCCTTGCTTGTCTTGCCTTCCCTTAACCTGGCCATGAATGTCATTGCCTTGCCTTAGCCTTGCCTTACCTTGCCTTGCCTTATCTTCTGTTACCCTTTCCTTGCCTTGCCGTCCATTGCCTAGCCTTGCGTTGTCGTGCCATAGCATTGACTCCCCTTGCCTTAGCCTTGCTTGTCTTGCCTTCCCTTAACCTGGCCTTGCATGACATTGCCTTGCCTTAGCCTTGTCCTTCCCTTGCCTTGCCGAGCCTTCCGTTACCCTTGTCTTGCCTTGCCTCCCCTTGCCTCAGCCTTGCTTGGCTTGCCTTGACATAACCTTGCCTTGCTTTGCGTTGCCTTGCCTTATCCTTGCCTTGCCTTGCCTTGTCTTTCCTTTGCCTTTCCGTGCCTTCCGTTACCCTTGCCTTGCCTTGCTTTTCCTTGCCTTGCCTTGCCTTCCGAAACCCTTTCCTTGCCTTGCCTTAACTTTGGGTTACATTGCGTTGCCTTGCCTTAGCCTTGCCTTGTCTTGCCGTGCCTTACATTCCGTTATCCTTTCCTTGACTTGGCGTGCCTTCCCTTCCGTTACCCTTGCCTTGCCTTAACTTTGCGTTGCCTTGCGTTGCGTTGCGTTGCCTTAGCCTTGCCTTGCTTTGCCTTGCCTTGCCTTCCGTTACAATTGTCTTGCCTTGCCATGCCTTCGGTTACCCTTGCCTTGCCGTGCCTTCCCTTACCGTTACCTTGCCTTGCCGTGCATTGCCCAGCCTTCTGTTGCCTTGGCCTTGCCTTCATTTGCCGTGGCGTGCCTTCCATTACCCTTGCCTTGCCTTGCCTTGCCTTCTGTTAACCTTTCCTTGCCTTGCCGTGCATTGCCTAGCCTTGCGTTGTCGTGCCTTGGCCATGTCTCCCCTTGCCTTAGCCTTGCTTGGCTTGACTTGCCTTATCCTTTCCTTGCCTTTCCTTGCCTTGCCTTGCCTTGCCTTTCCCTTGCCTTGCCGTGCCTTCCGTTACCCTTGCCTTGCCTTGCTTTTCCGTGCCTTGCCTTGCCTTCCGTTACCCTTTCCTTGTCTTGCCTTAACTTTGCGTTGCCTTTCGTTGCCTTGTCTTAGTCTTGCGTTGCCTTGCCGTGCCTTGCATTCCGTTACCCTTTCCTTGCCTTGCCGTGCCTTCCCTTCCGTTACCCTTGCCTTGCCTTGCCTTAACTTTGCCTCGCCTTGCGTTGCGATGCGTTGCCTTAGCCTTGCCTTGCCTTGCCGTGCCTTGTCCTTGCCTTGCTTTGCCTTGCCTTCCCTTGCCTTCCGTTACGCTTTCCTTGCCTTGTTGTGCCTTCCGTTACCCTTTATTTGCCTTGCTTTGCCTTGCATTGCCTTGCCTTCTGTTACCCTTTACTTGCCTTGCCGTGCATTGCCTAGCCTTGCGTTGTCGTGCCTTAGCCTTGTCTCCCCTTGCCTTAGCCTTGCTCGCCTTGCCTTGCCTTAACCTTGCCTTGCTTTGCGTTGCTTTGCCTTATCCTTGCCTTGCCATGCCGTGCCTTGCCTTCTCCTTCCCTTGCCTTGCCGTGTCTTCCGTTACCCTTGTCTTTCCTTGTCGTGCCTTCCTTTACCCTTGCCTAGCCTTGCGTTGCCTTGCCTTAGCCTTGCCTTGTCTTGCCGTGCCTTGCATTCCGTTATACTTTCCTTGACTTGGCGTGCCTTCCCTTCCGTTACTCTTGCCTTGCCTTAACTTTGCGTTGCCTTGCGTTGCGTTGCGTTGCCTTAGCCTTGCCTTGCTTTGCCTTGCCTTGCCTTCCGTTACCATTGTCTTGCCTTGCCATGCCTTCGGTTACCCTTGCCTTGCCGTGCCTTCCCTTACCGTTACCTTGCCTTGCCGTGCATTGCCCAGCCTTCTATTGCCTTGGCCTTGCCTTGACTTGCCGTGGCGTGCCTTCCATTACCCTTGCCTTGCCTTTCCTTGCCTTCTGTTAACCTTTCCTTGCCTTGCCGTGCATTGCCTAGCTTTGCGTTGTCGTGCCTTACCCATGCCTTGCATTGCTCCCCTTGCCTTAGCCTTGCTTGTCTTGCCTTCCCTTAACCTGGCCATGAATGTCATTGCCTTGCCTTAGCCTTGCCTTACCTTGCCTTGCCTTGTCTTCTGTTACCCTTTCCTTGCCTTGCCGTCCATTGCCTAGCCTTGCGTTGTCGTGCCATAGCATTGACTCCCCTTGCCTTAGCCTTGCTTGTCTTGCCTTCCCTTAACCTGGCCTTGCATGACATTGCCTTGCCTTAGCCTTGTCCTTCCCTTGCCTTGCCGAGCCTTCCGTTACCCTTGTCTTGCCTTGCCGTGCCTTCCGTTACCCTTGCCTTGCCTTGCCTCCCCTTGCCTCAGCCTTGCTTGGCTTGCCTTGACATAACCTTGCCTTGCTTTGCGTTGCCTTGCCTTATCCTTGCCTTGCCTTGCCTTGTCTTTCCTTTGCCTTTCCGTGCCTTCCGTTACCCTTGCCTTGCCTTGCTTTTCCTTGCCTTGCCTTGCCTTCCGTAACCCTTTCCTTGCCTTGCCTTAACTTTGGGTTACATTGCGTTGCCTTGCCTTAGCCTTGCCTTGTCTTGCCGTGCCTTGCATTCCGTTATCCTTTCCTTGACTTGGCGTGCCTTCCCTTCCGTTACCCTTGCCTTGCCTTAACTTTGCGTTGCCTTGCGTTGCGTTGCGTTGCCTTAGCCTTGCCTTGCTTTGCCTTGCCTTGCCTTCCGTTACAATTGTCTTGCCTTGCCATGCCTTCGGTTACCCTTGCCTTGCCGTGCCTTCCCTTACCGTTACCTTGCCTTGCCGTGCATTGCCCAGCCTTCTGTTGCCTTGGCCTTGCCTTCACTTGCCGTGGCGTGCCTTCCATTACCCTTGCCTTGCCTTGCCTTGCCTTCTGTTAACCTTTCCTTGCCTTGCCGTGCATTGCCTAGCCTTGCGTTGTCGTGTCTTAGCCATGTCTCCCCTTGCCTTAGCCTTGCTTGGCTTGACTTGCCTTATCCTTTCCTTGCCTTTCCTTGCCTTGCCTTGCCTTGCCTTTCCCTTGCCTTGCCGTGCCTTCCGTTACCCTTTCCTTGTCTTGCCTTAACTTTGCGTTGCCTTTCGTTGCCTTGTCTTAGCCTTGTGTTGCCTTGCCGTGCCTTGCATTCCGTTACCCTTTCCTTGCCTTGCCGTGCCTTCCCTTCCGTTACCCTTGCCTTGCCTTGCCTTAACTTTGCCTCGCCTTGCGTTGCGATGCGTTGCCTTAGCCTTGCCTTGCCTTGCCATGCCTTACCTTCCGTTACGTTTTCCTTGCCTTGCCGTGCCTTGCGTAGCGTTACCCTTTCCTTGCCTTGCCTAAACTTCGCGTTGCCTTGCTTTGGGTTGCGTTGCCTTAGCCTTGCTTTGCTTTGCCTTGCCTTGCCTTCCGTTACCATTGTCTTGCCTTGCCATGCCTTCGGTTACCCTTGCCTTGCCGTGCCTTCCCTTACCGTTACCTTGCCTTGCCGTGCATTGCCCAGCCTTCTATTGCCTTGGCCATGCCTTGACTTGCCGTGGCGTGCCTTCCATTACCCTTGCCTTGCCTTGCCTTGCCTTCTGTTAACCTTTCCTTGCCTTGCCGTGCATTGCCTAGCTTTGCGTTGTCGTGCCTTTGCCTTGACTCCCCTTGCCTTAGCCTTGCTTGTCTTGCCTTCCCTTAACCTGGCCATGAATGTCATTGCCTTGCCTTAGCCTTGCCTTACCTTGCCTTGCCTTATCTTCTGTTACCCTTTCCTTGCCTTGCCGTCCATTGCCTAGCCTTGCATTGTCGTGCCATAGCATTGACTCCCGTTGCCTTAGCCTTGCTTGTCTTGCCTTCCCTTAACCTGGCCTTGCATGACATTGCCTTGCCTTAGCCTTGTCCTTCCCTTGCCTTGCCGAGCCTTCCGTTACCCTTGTCTTGCCTTGCCTCCCCTTGCCTCAGCCTTGCTTGGCTTGCCTTGACATAACCTTGCCTTGCTTTGCGTTGCCTTGCCTTATCCTTGCCTTGCCTTGCCTTGTCTTTCCTTTGCCTTTCCGTGCCTTCCGTTACCCTTGCCTTGCCTTGCTTTTCCTTGCCTTGCCTTGCCTTCCGTAACCCTTTCCTTGCCTTGCCTTAACTTTGGGTTACATTGCGTTGCCTTGCCTTAGCCTTGCCTTGTCTTGCCGTGCCTTGCATTCCGTTATCCTTTCCTTGACTTGGCGTGCCTTCCCTTCCGTTACCCTTGCCTTGCCTTAACTTTGCGTTGCTTTGCGTTGCGTTGCGTTGCCTTAGCCTTGCCTTGCTTTGCCTTGCCTTGCCTTCCGTTACAATTGTCTTGCCTTGCCATGCCTTCGGTTACCCTTGCCTTGCCGTGCCTTCCCTTACCGTTACCTTGCCTTGCCGTGCATTGCCCAGCCTTCTGTTGCCTTGGCCTTGCCTTCATTTGCCGTGGCGTGCCTTCCATTACCATTGCCTTGCCTTGCCTTGCCTTCTGTTAACCTTTCCTTGCCTTGCCGTGCATTGCCTAGCCTTGCGTTGTCGTGCCTTGGCCATGTCTCCCCTTGCCTTAGCCTTGCTTGGCTTGACTTGCCTTATCCTTTCCTTGCCTTTCCTTGCCTTGCCTTGCCTTGCCTTTCCCTTGCCTTGCCGTGCCTTCCGTTACCCTTGCCTTGCCTTGCTTTTCCGTGCCTTGCCTTGCCTTCCGTTACCCTTTCCTTGTCTTGCCTTAACTTTGCGTTGCCTTTCGTTGCCTTGTCTTGGTCTTGCGTTGCCTTGCCGTGCCTTGCATTCCGTTACCCTTTCCTTGCCTTGCCGTGCCTTCCCTTCCGTTACCCTTGCCTTGCCTTGCCTTAACTTTGCCTCGCCTTGCGTTGCGATGCGTTGCCTTAGCCTTGCCTTGCCTTGCCGTGCCTTGTCCTTGCCTTGCTTTGCCTTGCCTTCCCTTGCCTTCCGTTACGCTTTCCTTGCCTTGTTGTGCCTTCCGTTACCCTTTATTTGCCTTGCTTTGCCTTGCATTGCCTTGCCTTCTGTTACCCTTTACTTGCCTTGCCGTGCATTGCCTAGCCTTGCGTTGTCGTGCCTTAGCCTTGTCTCCCCTTGCCTTAGCCTTGCTCGCCTTGCCTTGCCTTAACCTTGCCTTGCTTTGCGTTGCTTTGCCTTATCCTTGCCTTGCCATGCCGTGCCTTGCCTTCTCCTTCCCTTGCCTTGCCGTGTCTTCCGTTACCCTTGTCTTTCCTTGTCGTGCCTTCCTTTACCCTTGCCTAGCCTTGCGTTGCCTTGCCTTAGCCTTGCCTTGTCTTGCCGTGCCTTGCATTCCGTTATACTTTCCTTGACTTGGCGTGCCTTCCCTTCCGTTACTCTTGCCTTGCCTTAACTTTGCGTTGCCTTGCGTTGCGTTGCGTTGCCTTAGCCTTGCCTTGCTTTGCCTTGCCTTGCCTTCCGTTACCATTGTCTTGCCTTGCCATGCCTTCGGTTACCCTTGCCTTGCCGTGCCTTCCCTTACCGTTACCTTGCCTTGCTTTGTGTTGCTTTGCCTTATCCTTGCCTTGCCGTCCATTGCCTAGCCTTGCGTTGTCGTGCCATAGCATTGACTCCCCTTGCCTTAGCCTTGCTTGACTTGCCTTCCCTTAACCTGGCCTTGCATGACATTGCCTTGCCTTAGCCTTGTCCTTCCCTTGCCTTGCCGAGCCTTCCGTTACCCTTGTCTTGCCTTGCCGTGCCTTCCGTTACCCATGCCATGCATTGCGTCCCCTTGCCTCAGCCTTGCTTGTCTTGCCTTCCCTTAACCTGGCCATGAATGTCATTGCCTTGCCTTAGCCTTGCCTTACCTTGCCTTGCCTTGTCTTCTGTTACCCTTTCCTTGCCTTGCCGTCCATTGCCTAGCCTTGCGTTGTCGTGCCATAGCATTGACTCCCCTTGCCTTAGCCTTGCTTGTCTTGCCTTCCCTTAACCTGGCCTTGCATGACATTGCCTTGCCTTAGCCTTGTCCTTCCCTTGCCTTGCCGAGCCTTCCGTTACCCTTGTCTTGCCTTGCCGTGCCTTCCGTTACCCTTGCCTTGCCTTGCCTCCCCTTGCCTCAGCCTTGCTTGGCTTGCCTTGACATAACCTTGCCTTGCTTTGCGTTGCCTTGCCTTATCCTTGCCTTGCCTTGCCTTGTCTTTCCTTTGCCTTTCCGTGCCTTCCGTTACCCTTGCCTTGCCTTGCTTTTCCTTGCCTTGCCTTGCCTTCCGAAACCCTTTCCTTGCCTTGCCTTAACTTTGGGTTACATTGCGTTGCCTTGCCTTAGCCTTGCCTTGTCTTGCCGTGCCTTGCATTCCGTTATCCTTTCCTTGACTTGGCGTGCCTTCCCTTCCGTTACCCTTGCCTTGCCTTAACTTTGCGTTGCCTTGCGTTGCGTTGCGTTGCCTTAGCCTTGCCTTGCTTTGCCTTGCCTTGCCTTCCGTTACAATTGTCTTGCCTTGCCATGCCTTCGGTTACCCTTGCCTTGCCGTGCCTACCCTTACCGTTACCTTGCCTTGCCGTGCATTGCCCAGCCTTCTGTTGCCTTGGCCTTGCCTTCACTTGCCGTGGCGTGCCTTCCATTACCCTTGCCTTGCCTTGGCTTGCCTTCTGTTAACCCTTTCCTTGCCTTGCCGTGCATTGCCTAGCCTTGCGTTGTCGTGTCTTAGCCATGTCTCCCCTTGCCTTAGCTTTGTTTGGCTTGACTTGCCTTATCCTTTCCTTGCCTTTCCTTGCCTTGCCTTGCCTTGCCTTTCCCTTGCCTTGCCGTGCCTTCCGTTACCCTTTCCTTGTCTTGCCTTAACTTTGCGTTGCCTTTCGTTGCCTTGTCTTAGCCTTGTGTTGCCTTGCCGTGCCTTCCCTTCCGTTACCCTTGCCTTGCCTTGCCTTAACTTTGCCTCGCCTTGCGTTGCGATGCGTTGCCTTAGCCTTGCCTTGCCTTGCCATGCCTTACCTTCCGTTATGTTTTCCTTGCCTTGCCGTGCCTTGCGTAGCGTTACCCTTTCCTTGCCTTGCCTAAACTTCGCGTTGCCTTGCTTTGGGTTGCGTTGCCTTAGCCTTGCTTTGCTTTGCCTTGCCTTGCCTTCCGTTACCATTGTCTTGCCTTGCCATGCCTTCGGTTACCCTTGCCTTGCCGTGCCTTCCCTTACCGTTACCTTGCCTTGCCGTGCATTGCCCAGCCTTCTATTGCCTTGGCCTTGCCTTGACTTGCCGTGGCGTGCCTTCCATTACCCTTGCCTTGCCTTGACTTGCCTTCTGTTAACCTTTCCTTGCCTTGCCGTGCATTGCCTAGCTTTGCGTTGTCGTGCCTTTGCCTTGACTCCCCTTGCCTTAGCCTTGCTTGTCTTGCCTTCCCTTAACCTGGCCATGAATGTCATTGCCTTGCCTTAGCCTTGCCTTACCTTGCCTTGCCTTATCTTCTGTTACCCTTTCCTTGCCTTGCCGTCCATTGCCTAGCCTTGCGTTGTCGTGCCATAGCATTGACTCCCGTTGCCTTAGCCTTGCTTGTCTTGCCTTCCCTTAACCTGGCCTTGCATGACATTGCCTTGCCTTAGCCTTGTCCTTCCCTTGCCTTGCCGAGCCTTCCGTTACCCTTGTCTTGCCTTGCCTCCCCTTGCCTCAGCCTTGCTTGGCTTGCCTTGACATAACCTTGCCTTGCTTTGCGTTGCCTTGCCTTATCCTTGCCTTGCCTTGCCTTGTCTTTCCTTTGCCTTTCCGTGCCTTCCGTTACCCTTGCCTTGCCTTGCTTTTCCTTGCCTTGCCTTGCCTTCCGTAACCCTTTCCTTGCCTTGCCTTAACTTTGGGTTACATTGCGTTGCCTTGCCTTAGCCTTGCCTTGTCTTGCCGTGCCTTGCATTCCGTTATCCTTTCCTTGACTTGGCGTGCCTTCCCTTCCGTTACCCTTGCCTTGCCTTAACTTTGCGTTGCCTTGCGTTGCGTTGCGTTGCCTTAGCCTTGCCTTGCTTTGCCTTGCCTTGCTTTCCGTTACAATTGTCTTGCCTTGCCATGCCTTCTGTTACCCTTGCCTTGCCGTGCCTTCCCTTACCGTTACCTTGCCTTGCCGTGCATTGCCCAGCCTTCTGTTGCTTGGCCTTGCCTTCATTTGCCGTGGCGTGCCTTCCATTACCCTTGCCTTGCCTTGCCTTGCCTTCTGTTAACCTTTCCTTGCCTTGCCGTGCATTGCCTAGCCTTGCGTTGTCGTGCCTTGGCCATGTCTCCCCTTGCCTTAGCCTTGCTTGGCTTGACTTGCCTTATCCTTTCCTTGCCTTTCCTTGCCTTGCCTTGCCTTGCCTTTCCCTTGCCTTGCCGTGCCTTCCGTTACCCTTGCCTTGCCTTGCTTTTCCGTGCCTTGCCTTGCCTTCCGTTACCCTTTCCTTGTCTTGCCTTAACTTTGCGTTGCCTTTCGGTGCCTTGTCTTAGTCTTGCGTTGCCTTGCCGTGCCTTGCATTCCGTTACCCTTTCCTTGCCTTGCCGTGCCTTCCCTTCCGTTACCCTTGCCTTGCCTTGCCTTAACGTTGCCTCGCCTTGCGTTGCGATGCGTTGCCTTAGCCTTGCCTTAGCCTTGCTCGCCTTGCCTTTCCTTATCCTTGCCTTGCCATGCCGTGCCTTGCCTTCTCCTTCCCTTGCCTTGCCGTGTCTTCCGTTACCCTTGTCTTTCCTTGTCGTGCCTTCCTTTACCCTTGCCTAGCCTTGCGTTGCCTTGCCTTAGCCTTGCCTTGCCTTGCCGTGCCTTGCCTTGTCCTTCCCTTGTCTTGCCGTACCTTTCGTTACCCTTCCCTTGCCTTGCTTTGCCTTGCCTTGCTTTGCCTTGCCTTAGCCTTTCTTTGCCTTTCTCTGCCTTGCCTTGTCCTTCCCATGCCTTGCCGTCCGTTCCGTTACCCTTGCCTTGCCTTGCTTTGCCTTGCTTTGACTTGCCTTGCCTTGCTTTGCCTTGCATTGCCTTGCTTACTGTTACCCTTTCCTTGCCTTGCCTTAACTTTGCGTTGACTTGCGTTGCCTTGTCTTAGCCTTACCTTGCCTTGCCGTGCCTTGCCTTCCGTTACCCATTCCTTGCATTTCCGTGCCTTGCCTTCCGTTACCCTTTCCTTGCCGTGCCTTAACTACGCGTTGCCTTGCGTTGAGTTGTGTTGTATAAGCCTTGCCTTGCCGTGCCGTGCCGTGCCTTGCCTTGTCCTTCCTTTGCCTTGCCATACCTTCAGTTACCCTTGCCTTACCTTGCTTTGCCTTGCCTTCCCTTGAATTCCGTTCCGCTTTCCTTGCCTTGCTGTACCTTCCGTTACCCTTTATTTGCCTTGCTTTGCCTTGCATTGCCTTGCCTTCTGTTACCCTTTCCTTGACTTGCCGTACATTGCCTAGCCTTGCGTTGTCGTGCCTTAGCCTTGTCTCCCCTTGCCTTAGCCTTGCTCGGCTTGTCTTGCCTTAACCTTGCCTTGATTTGCGTTGCTTTGCCTTATCCTTGCCTTGCCTTGCATTGCCTTGTCTTGCCCTTGCCTTGCCGTACCTTCCGTTACCCTTGTCTTGCCTGGCTTTTCCGTGCCTTGCCTTGCCTTCCGTTACCCTTTCCTTGCCTTGCCTTAACTTTGCCTTGCCTTGCGTTGCCTTGCCTTAGCCTTGCCTTGCCTTGCCGTGACTTGCCTTGTCCTTCCCTTGCCTTGCCATGCCTTCAGTTACCTTTGCCTTGCCTTGCCTTCCGTTACGCTTTCCTTGCCTTGCTGTGCCTTCCGTTACCCTTTTCTTGCCTTGCTTTGCGTTGCATTTCCTTGCCTTCTGTTACCCTTTCCTTGCCTATCCGTCCATTGCCTAGTCCTTGCGTTGTCGTGCCTTAGCCTTGTCTCCCCTTGCATTAGCCTTGCTTGGCTTGCCTTGCGTTATCCTTGCCTTGCCTTGCCTTGCCTTGTCTTGCCTTCCGTTACCCTTTCCATGCATTGCCGTGCATTGCCTAGCCCTGCGTTGCCTTGCCGGGACTTCCGTTACCCTTGTCTTGCCTTGCTTTTCCGTGCCTAGCCTTGCCTTCCGTTACCCTTTCCTTGCCTTGCCTTAACTTTGCGTTGCCTTGCGTTGCCTTGCCATAGCCTTGCGTTGCCTTGCCGTGCCTTGCAATCCGTTACCCATTCCTTGCCTTGCCGTGCCTTCCCTTCCGTTACCCTTGCCTTGCCTTGCCGTGCATTGCCTAGCCTTGCGTTTTCGTGGCTTAGCCTTGCCTCCCCTTAACGTAGCCTTGCTTGGCTTGCCTGACCTTAACCTTGCCTTGCCTTGCCTTTCGTTGCCTTGCCTTAGCCTTTCCTTGCCTTGGCGTGCCTTGCCTTGCCTTGTCCTTCCCTTGTTTTGCCGTGTCTTCCATTACCCTTACCTTGCCTTCATTTGTCTTGCCTTGCCCTGCCTTCCGTTACCCTTTCCATTCCTTGCGGTGCTTTGCCTAGCCGTGCGTTGTCGTGCCATAGCCTTTCCTTCCCTTGCTATAGCATTACATGGCTTGCCTTGCCTTGCCGTGCGCTCTGTTACCCTTGCCTTATCTTGCTTTGCCTTGCCTTGCCTTGCCTTCCGTTACCCTTTCTTTGCCTTGTGTTGCCTTGCCTTAGCCTTGCCTGGCCTTGCCGTGCCTTGCCTTTCGTTACCCTTTCCTTGCCTTTCCGTGACTTGCCTTCCGTTAACCTTTCCTTGCCTTGCCTTAACGTCGTGTTGCCTTGCGTTGCCTTAGCCTTGCCTTTCCTTGCCGTGCCTTGCCTTTTCCTTCCCTTGCCTTGCATTGCCTTGCCTTCCGGTACCCTTCCCTTGCCTTGCCGTGCATTGCCTAGCCTTGCGTTGCCTTGCCTTCGCCTTTCCCTGCCTTTCCCTGCTTTGCCTTGTCCTTCCCATGCCTTGCCGTCCCTTCCATTACCCTTGCATTGCCTTGCTTTGCCTTGCCTTGCCTTGCTTTGCCATGCCTTGCCTTGCCTTCAATTACCCTTTCCTTGCCTTGCTGTGCCTTCCATTACCCTTTCCTTGCCTTGCCGTGCACTGCCTAGCCTTGCATTGTCGTGCCTTAGCCTTGACTCCCCTTGCCTTAGCCTTTCTTGTCTTCCCTTCCCTTAATTCGGCCTTGCATGACATTGCCTTACCTAAGACTTCCCTTACGATTCCTTGCCTTGTCTTCTGTTACCCTTGCCTTGCCTTACCGTCCATTGCCTAGCCTTGCGTTGTCGTGCATTCGCTTTGTCTCCCCTTGCCTTAGCCTTGCTTGTCTTGCCTTCCGTTACCCTTGCCTAGCCTTGCGTTGCCTTGCCTTCCGATACCCTTTCCTTGCCTTTCCGTTCCTTCCGGTACACTTCACTTGCCTTGCTTTGCCTTGCCTTGCCTTGCCTTCCGTTACCCTTCCCTTGCCTTGCCGTGCATTGCCTAGCCTTGCGTTGCCTTCCGTTACCCTTTCCTTGCCTTGCCGTGCATTGCCTAGCCTTGCATTACCTTGCCTTAGCCCTGCCTTACCTTGCCTTGCCTTGCCATGTCCTTCCCTTGCCTTGCCGTGCCTTCCGTTACACTTGTCTTGCCTTGCCGTGCCTTCCTTTACCCTTGCCTTGTCTTGCTTTGCCTTGCCTTGCCTTACCTTCCGTTACCCCTTCCTTGATTTATCCTTGCATTGCCTACCCTTGCATTGTCTTCCCTTAGCCTTGCCTTGCCTTACCTTGCATTCCGTTACCATTTCCTTGCCTTGCCGTACATTGCCTAGCATTGCGTTGCCTTGTCTTAGCATTGCCATGCCATGCAGTGCCTTGCTTTGTCCTTCCCTTGCCTTGCCGTGCCTTCCGTTACCGTTGTCTTGCCTTGCCGTGCCTTCGTTTACCCTTGCCTAGCCTTGCGTTGCCTTGCCTTAGCCTTGCCTTGCCGTGCCTTGCCTTTTCCTTCCCTCGCCTTGCCGTGCCTTCCGTTACCCTTCCCTTGCCTTGCCGTGCATTGCCTAGCCTTGCGTTGCCTTGCCTTAGCCTTTCCTTGCCTTGCCCTGCCTTACCTTGTCCTTCCCATGCCTTGCCGTCCGTTCCGTTACCCTTGCCTTGCCTTGCTTTGCCTTGTTTTGACTTGCCTTGCCTTGCTTTGCCTTGCCTTGCCTTCCGTTACCCATTCCTTGCCTTGCTTTGCCTTGCCTTGCCTTGCTTTCTGTTACCCTTTCCTTGCCTTGCCTTAACTTTGCGTTGACTTGCGTTGCCTTGCCTTAGCCTTGACTTGCCTTGCCGTGCCTTGCCTTCCGATACCCTTTCCTTGCCTTTCCGTGCCTTGCCTTCTGTTACCCTTTCCTTGCCTTGCCTTAACTTCGCGTTCCCTTCCGTTGCGTTGCGTTGTGTAAGCCTTGCCTTGCCTTGCCGTGCCTTGCCTTTTCCTTCCCTTGCCTTCCACGCCTTCAGTTACCCTTGCCTTGCCTTGCTTTGCCTTGCCTTGCCTTCCGTTACGCTTTCCTTGCCTTGCTGTGCCTTCCGTTACCCTTTCCATGCATTGCTTTGCCTTGCATTGCCTTGCCTTCTGTTACCCTTTCCTTGGCTTTCCGTGCATTGCCTAGCCTTGCGTTGTCGTGCCTTAGGCTTGTCTCCCCTTGCCTTAGCCTTGCTTGGCTTCCCTTGCCTTAACCTTGCCTTGCTTTGCGTTCCTTTGCCTTATCCTTGCCTTGCTTTTCCTTCTCTTTCAATTGCCTTGCCGTGCCTTTCGTTACCTTTGCCTTGCATTGCTTTTCCGTGCCTTGCCTTGCCTTCCGTTACACGTTCCTTGCCTTGCCTTAACTTTGCGTTGCCTTGCGTTGCCTTGCCTTAGCCTTGCGTTGCCTTGCCGTGCCTTGCATTCCGTTACCCTTTCCTTGCCTTGCCGTGCCTTCCCTTCCGTTACCCTTGCCTTGCCTTAACTTTGCGTTGCCTTGCGTTGCCTTGCGTTGACTTGGCCTTGCCTTGCCTTGCCATGCCTTGCCTTCCGTTACCATTGTCTTGCCTTACCATACCTTCCGTTACCCTTGCCTTGCCGTGCCTTGCCTTTTCCTTCCCTTGCCTTGCCGTGTCTTCCATTACCCTTACGTTGCCTTGCCGTGCATTGCCTAGGCTTACGTTGCATTGCCTTAGCCTTTCCTTGCCTTGCCCTGCCTTGCCTTGTCCTTCCCATGCCTTGCTGTCCCTTCCGTTAACCTTGCCTTGCCTTGCTTTTCCTTGCTTTGACTTGCCTTGCCTTGCTTTGCGTTGCCTTGCCTTGAATTCCGTTACACTTCCCTTGCCTTGCCTTGCATTGCCTTGACTTCCTTCCATTACCCTTTCCTTGCATTTCCGTGCATTGCCTAGCCTTGCGTTGCCTTGTCTTAGCCTTTCCTTGCCTTGCCCTGCCTTGCCTTGTCCTTCCCATGCCTTGCTGTCCCTTCCGTTAACCTTGCCTTGCCTTGCTTTGACTTGCCTTGCTTTGCTTTCTGTTACCCTTTCCTTGCCTTGCATTTACTTTGCGTTGACTTGCGTTGCCTTGACATAACCTTGCATTGCCTTGCCGTGTCTTGCCTTCCGATACCCTTTCCTTGCCTTTCCGTGCCTTGCCTTCCATTACCCTTTCCTTGCCTTGCCTTAACTTCGCGTTACCTTGCGTTGCGTTGCGCTGTACAAGCCTTGCCTTGCCTTGCCGTGCCTTGCCTTGTCCTTAATTTGCTTGCCATGCCTTCAGTTACCCTTGCCTTGCCTTGCTTTTCCTTGCCTTGCCTTGCCTTCCGTTACGCGTTCCTTGCCTTCCTGTGCCTTCTGTTACCCTTTTCTTGCCTTGCTATGCCTTGCAATGCCTTACCTTCTGTTACCCTTTCCTTGCCTTACCGTGCATTGCCTAGCCTTGCATTGTCGTGACTTAGCCTTGTCTCCCCTTGCCTTAGCCTTGCTTGGCTTGCCTTGCCTTATCCTTGCCTTGCCTTGCCTTGCCTTGACATGTCTTTCCCTTGCCTTGCCGTGCCTTCCGTTACCCTTGCCTTGCCTTGCCTTCCGTTACCCTTTCCTTGCCTTGCCTTAACTTTGCGTTGCCTTGCGTTACGTTGCGTTGCGTTGCGTTGCCTTAGCCTTGCCTTGCCTTGCCGTTCCTTGCCTTCCGTTACCATTGTCTTGCCATGCATTCCGTTACCCTTTCCTTGCCTTGCCGTGCCTTCCCTTCCGTTACCCTTGCCTTTCCTTAACTTTGCATTTCCTTGCAATGCCTTGGCCTTGCCTTCCCTTGCCGTGCCTTGCCTTCCGTTACCATTGTCTTGCCTTGCCATACCTTCCGTTACCCTTGCCTTGCCGTGCCTTGCCTTTTCGTTCCCTTGCCTTGCCGTGTCTTCCCTTACCCTTACGTTGCCTTGCCGTGCATTGCCTAGCCTAGCGTTGCCTTGCCTTAGCCTTTCCTTGCCTTGCCCTGCCTTGCCTTGTCCTTCCCATGCCTTGCTGTCCCTTCCGTTAACCTTGCCTTGCCTTGCTTTGCCTTGCCTTGACTTGCCTTGCCTTGCTTTGCGTTGCCTTGCCTTGCCTTCCGTTACCCTTTCCTTGCCTTGCTTTGCCTTGCCTTGCTTTCTGTTACCCTTTCCTTGCCTTGCCTTAACTTTGCGTTGACTTGCGTTGCCTTGCCTTAGCCTTGCCTTGCCTTGCCGTGCCTTGCCTTCCGATACCCTTTCCTTGCCTTTCCGTGCCTTTCCTTCTGTTACCCTTTCCTTGCCTTGCCTTAACTTCGTGATCCCTTGCGTTGCGTTGCGTTGTGTAAGCCCTGCCTTGCCTTGCCGTGCCTTGCCTTGTCCTTCCCTTGCCTTGCCACGCCTTCAGTTACCCTTGCCATGCCTTGCTGTGCATTGCCTAGACATGCGTTGCCTTGCCTTAGCCTTTCCTTGCCTTGCCCTGCCTTGCCTTGTCCTTCCCATGCCTTGCTGTCCCTTCCATTAACCTTGCCTTGCCTTGCTTTGCTTGCTTTGACTTGCCTTGCTTTGCTTTGCGTTGCCTTGCCTTCGCTTCCGTTACCCTTTCCTTGCCTTGCTTTGCCTTGCATTGCCTTGCTTTCTGTTACCCTTTTCTTGCCTTGCCTTTACTTTGCGTTGACTTGCGTTGCCTTGCCTTAACCTTCCATTGCCTTGCCGTGTCTTGCCTTCCGAAACCCTTTCCTTGCCTTGCCTTAACGTCGCGTTGCCTTGCGTTGCCATGCGTTGTATAAGCCTTGCCTTGCCTTGCCGTGCCTTGCCTTGTCATTAACTTACCTTGCCATGCCTTCAGTTACCCTTGCCTTGCCTTGCCTTGCCTTGCCTTCCGTTACCCTTTCCTTGCCTTGCTGTGCCTTCCGTTACCCTTTTCTTGCCTTGCATTGCCTTGCAATGCCTTACCTTCTGTTACCCTTTCCTTGCCTTGCCGTGCATTGCCTAGCCTTGCGTTGTCGTGCCTTAGCCTTGACTCCCCTTGCCTTAGCCTTGCTTGTCTTGCTTTCCCTTAACCTGGCCTTGCATGACATTGCGTTGCCTAAGCCTTGCCTTACGTTGCATTGCCTTGTCTTCTGTTACACTTGCCTAGCCTTGCTTTGCCTTGCTTTGACTTGCCTTGCCTTGCATTGCGTTGCGTTACCTTGCCTTGACTTTCCGTGCCGTGCCTTCCCTCATCCTTGCCTTGTCTTGCTTTGCCTTCCCTTCCGTTACCCTTTCCTTGCCTTGCCGTGCACTGCCTAGCCTTGCATTGTCGTGCCTTAGCCTTGACTCCCCTTGCCTTAGCCTTGCTTGTCTTGCCTTCCCTTAACCTGGCCTTGCATGACATTGCCTTGCCTAAGCCTTGCCTTACGTTGCATTGCCTTGTCTTCTGTTACCCTTGCCTAGACTTGCTTTGCCTTGCTTTGACGTGCCTTGCCTTGCATTGCGTTGCGTTGCCTTGCCTTCCGTTACCCTTTCCTTGCCTTTCTTTCTGTTACCCTTTCCTTGCCTTGCCTTAACTTTGCGTTGACTTGCGTTGCCTTGCCTTGCTTTGCGTTGCTTTGCCTTATCCTTGCCTTGTCTTGCCTTGTCTTTCCCTTGCCTTGCCGTGCCTTCCGTTACCCTTGCCTTGCCTTGCTTTTCCGTGCCTTGCCTTGCCTTCCGTTACCCTTTCCTTGCCTTACCTTAACTTTGCGTTGCCTTGCGTTGCCTTGCCTTAGCCTTGCGTTGCTTTGTCGTGCCTTGAATTCCGTTACCCTTTCCTTGCCTTGCAGTGCCTTCCCTTCCTTACCTTTGCCTTGCCTTAACTTTGCGTTGCCTTGCGTTGCCTTGCGTTGCCTTGGCCTTGCCTTGCCTTGCCGTGCCTTGCCTTCCATTACCAATGTCTTGCCTTGTCATACCTTCCGTTACCCTTGCCTTGCCGTGCCTTGCCTTTTCCTTCCCTTGCCGTGCCGTGTCTTCCCTTACCCTTACGTTGCCTTGCCGTGCATTGCCTAGCCTTGCGTTGCCTTGCCTTAGCCTTTCCTTGCCTTGCCCTGCCTTGCCTTGTCCTTCCCATGCCTTGCTGTCCCTTCCGTTAACCTTGGCTTGCCTTCCTTTGCCTTGCTTTGACTTGCCTTGCCTTGCTTTGCGTTGCCTTGCCTTGAATTCCGTTACACTTCTCTTGCCTTGCCTTGCCTTGCCTTCCGTTACCCTTTCCTTGCCTTGCCGTGCATTGCCTAGCCTTGCGTTGCCTTACCTTAGCCTTTCCTTGCCTTGCCCTGCCTTACCATGTCCTTCCCATGCCTTGCTGTCCCTTCCGTTAACTTTGCCTTGCCTTGCTTTGCCTTCTTTGACTTGCCTTGCCTTGCTTTGAGTGGCCTTGCCTTGCCTTCCGTTACACTTTCCTTGCCTTGCTTTGCCTTGCTTTGCCTTGCTTTCTGTTACCCTTTCCTTGCCTTGCCTTCCGTTACCATTGTCTTGCCATGCATTCCGTTACCCTTGCCTTGCCGTGCCTTGCCTTGTCCTTCCCTTGCCTTCCCGTGCCTTACCTTACCCTGACGTTGCCTTGCAGTGCATTGCCCTGCCATTTGTTGACTTGGCCTTGCCTTGACTTGCCATGCCATGCCTTCCCTTACCCTTTCCTTTTCTTGCTTTGCCTTCCCTTCCGTTACCCTTTCCTTGCCTTGCCGTGCATTGCCTAGCCTTCCGTTCTCGTGCCTTAGCCTTGTCTCCCCTTGCCTTAGCCTTGCTTGGCTTCGCTTGCCTTAACCTTTCCTTGCTTTGCATTGCTTTGCGTTGCTTTACTTATCCTTGCCTTGCCTTCCCTTGTCTTTCCCTTGCCTTGCCGTGCCTTCCGTTACCCTTGCCTTGCCTTGCTTTTCCGTGCCTTCCCTTGCCTTCCGTTACCCTTTCCTTGCCTTGCCTTAACTTTGCGTTGCCTTGCGTTGCCTTGCCTTAGCATTGCGTTGACTTGCCGTGCCTTGCATTACGTTACCCTTTCCTTGCCTTGCCGTGTCTTCCCTTAAGTTACCCTTGCCTTACCTTAACTTTGCGTTGCCTTCCGTTGCCTTGCGTGGCCTTGGCCTTGCCTTGCCTTGCCGTGCCTTGCCTTCCGTTACCCCTGCCTTGCCGTGCCTTGCCTTTTACTTCCCTTGCCTTGCCGTGTCTTCCCTTACACTTACGTTGCCTTGCCGTGCATTGCCTAGCCTTGCGTTGCCTTGCCTTAGCCTTTCCTTGCCTTGCCCTGCCTTGCCTTGTCCTTCCCAGGCCTTGCTGTCCTTTCCGTTAACCTTGCCTTGCCTTGCTTTGCCTTGCTTTGACTTCCTTTGCCTTGCTTTGCGTTGCCTTCCCTTGCCATCCGTTACCCTAGCCTTGCCGTGCCTTCCCGTTTCCTTCCCATGCCTTGCCGTGCCTTCCCTCACCCTTACGTTGCCTTGCCGTGCCTTCCGTTACAGTTCCCTTGCCTTTCTTTGGCTTGCCTTGCCTTGCCTTCCGTTACCCTTCCCTTGCCTTGCCGTGCATTGCCTAGACATGCTTTGCCTTGCCTTGGCCTTCCCTTGTCCTTCCCTTCCCTTGCCATGCCTTCAGTTACCCTTGCCTTGCCTTGCTTTGCCTTGCCTTGCCTTGCCTTGCCTTGCCTTGCGTTACGCTTTCCTTCCCTTGCTGTGCCTTCCGTTACCATTTCCTTGCCTTGCTATGCCTTGCATTGCCTTGCCTTCTGTTACTCTTTCCTTGCTTTGCCGTGCATTGCCTAGCCTTGCGTTGTCGTGCATTAGCCTTGTCTCCCCTTGCCTTATCCTTGCTTGGCTTGCCTTGCCTTAACCTTGCCTTGCTTTGCGTTGCTTTGCCTTATCCTTGCCTTGACTTGCCTTGCTTTTCCGTGCCTTGCCTTAACTTTGCGTTTCCTTGCGTTGCCTTGACTTAGCCTTGCGTTGCCTTGCCGTGCCTTGCATTCCGTTACCCTTTGCTTGCCTTGCCGTGCCTTCCCTTCCGTTACCCTTGCCTTGCCTTGCATTAACTTTGCGTTGCCTTGCGTTGCCTTGCCTTAGCCTTGCTTGTCTTGCCTTCCCTTAACCTGGCCTTGCATGACATTGCCTTGCCTAAGCCTTGCCTTACGTTGCATTGCCTTGTCTTCTGTTACCCTTGCCTTGCCTTGCTTTGCCTTGCTTTGACTTGCCTGGCCTTGCTTTGCGTTGCGTTGCCTTGCCTTCCGTTACCCTTTCCTTGCCTTGCTTTGCCTTGCCTTGCTTTCTGTTACCCTTTCCTTGCCTTGCCTTAATTTTGCGTTGACTTGCGTTGCGTTGCCTTAGCCTTGCGTTGCCTTGCCGTGCCTTGCCTTCCGAAACCCTTTCCTTGCCTTTCCGTGCCTTGCCTTCCATTACCCTTTCCTTGCCTTGCCTTAACTTCGCGTTGCCTTGCATTGCGTTGCGTTGTTTAAGCCTTGCCTTGCCTTGCCGTACCTTGCCTTGTCCTTCCCTTGCCTTGCCACGCCTTCAGTTACCCTTGCCATGCCTTGCTTTACCTTGCCTTGCCTTCCGTTACGCTTTCCTTGCCTTGCTGTGCCTTCCGTTACCCTTTCCTTGCCTTGGTTTTCCTTGCAATGCCTTGCCTTCTGTTACCCTTTCCTTGCCTTGACGTACATTGCCTAGCCTTGCGTTGTCGTGCCTTAGCCTTTTCTCCCCTTGCCTTAGCCTTGCTTGGCTTGCCTTGCCTTAACCTTGCCTTGCTTTGCGTTGCCTTGCCTTATCCTTGCCTTGTCTTTCCCTTGCCTTGCCGTGCCTTCCGTTACCCTTGCCTTGCTTTTCCTTGCCTTGCCTTGCCTTCCGATACCCTTTCCTTGCCTTGCCTTAACTTTGCGTTGCCTTGCGTTGCCTTGCCTGAGCCTTGCGTTGCCTTGCCGTGCCTTGCATTCCGTTACCCTTTCCTTGCCTTGCCGTGCCTTCCCTTCCGTTACCCTTGCCTTGCCTTAACTTTGCATTTCCTTGCATTGCCTTGGCCTTGCCTTCCCTTGCCGTGCCTTGCCTTCCGTTACCATTGTCTTGCCTTGCCATACCTTCCGTTACCCTTGCCTTGCCGTGCCTTGCCTTTTCGTTCCCTTGCCTTGCCGTGTCTTCCCTTACCCTTACGTTGCCTTGCCGTGCATTGCCTAGCCTAGCGTTGCCTTGCCTTAGCCTTTCCTTGCCTTGCCCTGCCTTGCCTTGTCCTTCCCATGCATTGCTGTCCCTTCCGTTAACCTTGCCTTGCCTTGCTTTGCCTTGCTTTCACTTGCCTTGCTTGCTTTGCGTTGCCTTTCCTTGCCTTCCGTTACCCTTTCCTTGCCTCGCTTTGCCTTGCCTTGCTTTCTGTTACCCTTTCCTTGCCTTGCCTTAACTTTGCGTTGACTTGCGTTGCCTTGCCTTAGCCTTGCCTTGCCTTGCCGTGCCTTGCCTTCCGATACCCTTTCCTTGCCTTTCCGTGCCTTTCCTTCTGTTACCCTTTCCTTGCCTTGCCTTAACTTCGTGATCCCTTGCGTTGCGTTGCGTTGTGTAAGCCCTGCCTTGCCTTGCCGTGCCTTGCCTTGTCCTTCCCTTGCCTTGCCACGCCTTCAATTACCCTTGCCATGCCTTGCTTTACCTAGCCTTGCCTTCCGTTACGCTTTCCTTGCCTTGCTGTGCCTTCCGTTACCCTTTCCTTGCCTTGGATTCCTTGCAATGCCTTGCCTTCTGTTACCCTTTCCTTGCCTTGACGTGCATTGCCTAACCTTGCATTGTCGTGCCTTAGCCTTTTCTCCCCTTGCCTTAGCCTTGCTTGGCTTGCCTTGCCTTAACCTTGCCTTGCCTTGCCTTGCTTGTCTTTCCCTTGCCTTGCCTTGCCTTGTCTTTCCCTTGCCTTGCCGTTCCTTCCGTTACCCTTGCCTTGCTTTTCCTTGCCTTGCCTTGCCTTCCGTTACCCTTTCCTTGCCTTGCCTTAACTTTGCGTTGTTTTGCGTTGCCTTGCCATAACCTTGAGTTGCCTTGCCCTGCCTTGAAATCCGTTACCCATTCGTTGCCTTGCCGTGCCTTCGCTTCCGTTGCCCTTTCCTTGCCTTGCCGTGCATTACCTAGACTTGCGTTTTCGTGGCTTAGCCTTGCCTCCCCTTAACTTAGCCTTGCTTGGTTTGCCTGACCTTAAACTTGCCTTGCCTTGCCTTGCGTTGCCTTGCCTTAGCCTTGCCTTGCCTTGGCGTGCCTTGCCTTGCCTTGTCCTTCCCTTGTCTTGCCGTGACTTCCATTACCCTTGCCTTGCCTTGATTTGTCTTGCCTTGCCCTGCCTTCGGTTACCCTTTCCTTGCCTTGCCGTGCATTGCCTAGCCTTGCGTTGTCGTGCCATAGCATTGACTCCCCTTGCCTTAGCCTTGCTTCTCTTTCCTTCCCTTAACCTGGCCTTGCCGTGCATTGCCTAGCCTTGCATTGTCGTAAATTAGCTTTGTCTTCCCTTGCCTTAGCCTTGCTTGTCTTGCCTTCCTTTAACCTGGCCTTGCACGGCATTGCCTTGCCTTAGCCTTGCCTTACCGAGCCTTGGCGTGCCATATCCTTCCCTTGCCTTGCCGTGCTTTCCAATACCCTTGTCTTGCCTTGCCGTGCCTTCCTTTACCCTTGCCTTGCTTTGCTTTGCCTTGCCTTCCCTTGCCTTCTGTTACCATTTCCTTGCCTTGCCGTGCATTGCCTAGCCTTGCGTTCCCTTGCCTTAGCCTTGCCTTGCCTTGCCGTGCCTTCCCTTGTCCTTCCCTTGCCTTGCCGAGCCTTCCGTTACCCTTGTCTTGCCTTGCCGTGCCATCACTTTCCCTTTCCTTGCCTTGCCTCCCCTTGCTTTAGCCTTGCTTGGGTTGTCTTGCCTTCACTTTGCATTGCCTTGTGTTGCCTTTCCTCAGCTTTACATTGCCTTAACGTGCCTTACCTTTCTTTACCATTTTCTTGCCTTGCCGTGCATTGCCTAGCCTTGGGTTGCCTTGCCGTGACTTGCCTTGTCCTTCCCTTGCCTTGCCGTGCCTTCCGTTACACTTCCCTTGCCTTACTTTGCCTTGCCTTGCCTTGCCTTCCGTTACCCTTCCCTTGCCTTGCCGTGCATTGCCTAGCCTTGCGTTGCCTTGACGTAGCCTTTCCTTGCCTTGCCCTGCCTTCCATTTTCCTTCCCTTGCCTTGCCGTCCCTTCCTTTACACTTGCCTTGCCTTGCTTTGCCTTACTTTGACTTGCCTTGCCTTGCTTTGATTTGCCTTGCCTTGCCTTCCATTACCCTTTCCTTGCCTTGCTTTGCCTTGCATTGCCGTGCTTTCTGTTACCCTTTCCTTGCCTTGCCTTAACTTTGCGTTGACTTGAGTTGACTTGACTTACCCTTGCCTTGCCTTGCCGTGCCTTGCCTTCCATTACCATTGTCTTGCCTTGCCATGCCTTACGTTACCCTTGCCTTGCCGTGCCTTCCCTTACCCTTACCTTGCCTTGCCGTGCCTTCCGTTAGAGTTACCTTGCCTTGCTTTTCCGTGCCTTGCCTTGCCTTCCGTTACCCATTCCTTCCCTTGCCTTAACTTTGCGTTGCCTTGCGTTGCCTTGCCTTAGCCTTGCTTGTCTTGCCTTCCCTTAACCTGGCCTTGCATGACATTGCCTTGCCTAAGCCTTGCCTTACGTTGCATTGCCTTGTCTTCTGTTACCCTTGCCTTGCCTTGCTTTGCCTTGCTTTGACTTGCCTGGCCTTGCTTTGCGTTGCGTTGCCTTGCCTTCCGTTACCCTTTCCTTGCCTTGCTTTGCCTTGCCTTGCTTTCTGTTACCCTTTCCTTGCCTTGCCTTAATTTTGCGTTGACTTGCGTTGCCTTGCCTTAGCCTTGCGTTGCCTTGCCGTGCCTTGCCTTCCGAAACCCTTTCCTTGCCTTTCCGTGCCTTGCCTTCCATTACCCTTTCCTTGCCTTGCCTTAACTTTGCGTTGCCTTGCATTGCGTTGCGTTGTTTAAGCCTTGCCTTGACTTGCCGTACCTTGCCTTGTCCTTCCCTTACCTTGCCACGCCTTCAGTTACCCTTGCCATGCCTTGCTTTACATTGCCTTGCCTTCCGTTACGCTTTCCTTGCCTTGCTGTGCCTTCCGTTACCCTTTCCTTGCCTTGGTTTTCCTTGCAATGCCTTGCCTTCTGTTACCCTTTCCTTGCCTTGACGTACATTGCCTAGCCTTGCGTTGTCGTGCCTTAGCCTTTTCTCCCCTTGCCTTAGCCTTGCTTGGCTTGCCTTGCCTTAACCTTGCCTTGCTTTGCGTTGCCTTGCCTTATCCTTGCCTTGCCTTGCCTTGTCTTTCCCTTGCCTTGCCGTGCCTTCCGTTACCCTTGCCTTGCTTTTCCTTGCCTTGCCTTGCCTTCCGATACCCTTTCCTTGCCTTGCCTTAACTTTGCGTTGCCTTGCGTTGCCTTGCCTGAGCCTTGCGTTGCCTTGCCGTGCCTTGCATTCCGTTACCCTTTCCTTGCCTTGCCGTGCCTTCCCTTCCTTTACCCTTGCCTTGCCTTAACTTTGCATTTCCTTGCATTGCCTTGGCCTTGCCTTCCCTTGCCGTGCCTTGCCTTCCGTTACCATTGTCTTGCCTTGCCATACCTTCCGTTACCCTTGCCTTGCCGTGCCTTGCCTTTTCGTTCCCTTGCCTTGCCGTGTCTTCCCTTACCCTTACGTTGCCTTGCCGTGCATTGCCTAGCCTAGCGTTGCCTTGCCTTAGCCTTTCCTTGCCTTGCCCTGCCTTGCCTTGTCCTTCCCATGCCTTGCTGTCCCTTCCGTTAACCTTGCCTTGCCTTGCTTTGCCTTGCTTTGACTTGCCTTGCCTTGCTTTGCGTTGCCTTGCCTTGCCTTCCGTTACCCTTTCCTTGCCTCGCTTTGCCTTGCCTTGCTTTCTGTTACCCTTTCCTTGCCTTGCCTTAACTTTGCGTTGACTTGCGTTGCCTTGCCTTAGCCTTGCCTTGCCTTGCCGTGCCTTGCCTTCCGATACCCTTTCCTTGCCTTTCCGTGCCTTTCCTTCTGTTACCCTTTCCTTGCCTTGCCTTAACTTCGTGATCCCTTGCGTTGCGTTGCGTTGTGTAAGCCCTGCCTTGCCTTGCCGTGCCTTGCCTTGTCCTTCCCTTGCCTTGCCACGCCTTCAGTTACCCTTGCCATGCCTTGCTTTACCTTGCCTTGCCTTCCGTTACGCTTTCCTTGCCTTGCTGTGCCTTCCGTTACCCTTTCCTTGCCTTGGATTCCTTGCAATGCCTTTCCTTCTGTTACCCTTTCCTTGCCTTGACGTGCATTGCCTAACCTTGCATTGTCGTGCCTTAGCCTTTTCTCCCCTTGCCTTAGCCTTGCTTGGCTTGCCTTGCCTTAACCTTGCCTTGCTTTGCGTTGCCTTGCCTTTTCCTTGCCTTGCCTTGCCTTGTCTTTCCCTTGCCTTGCCGTTCCTTCCGTTACCCTTGCCTTGCTTTTCCTTGCCTTGCCTTGCCTTCCGTTACCCTTTCCTTGCCTTGCCTTAACTTTGCGTTGTTTTGCGTTGCCTTGCCATAACCTTGAGTTGCCTTGCCCTGCCTTGAAATCCGTTACCCATTCGTTGCCTTGCCGTGCCTTCGCTTCCGTTGCCCTTTCCTTGCCTTGCCGTGCATTACCTAGACTTGCGTTTTCGTGGCTTAGCCTTGCCTCCGCTTAAGTTAGCCTTTTCGTGGCTTGCCTGCCCTTAAAATTGCCTTGCCTTGCCTTGGCGTGCCTTGCCTTGCCTTGTCCTTCCCTTGTCTTGCCGTGACTTCCATTACCCTTGCCTTGCCTGGATTTGTCTTGCCTTGCCCTGCCTTCGGTTACCCTTTCCTTGCCTTGCCGTGCATTGCCTAGCCTTGCGTTGTCGTGCCATAGCATTGACTCCCCTTGCCTTAGCCTTGCTTCGCTTTCCTTCCCTTAACCTGGCCTTGCCGTGCATTGCCTAGCCTTGCATTGTCGTAAATTAGCTTTGTCTCCCCTTGCCTTAGCCTTGCTTGTCTTGCCTTCCTTTAACCTGGCCTTGCACGGCATTGCCTTGCCTTAGCCTTGCCTTACCGAGCCTTGGCGTGCCATATCCTTCCCTTGCCTTGCCGTGCTTTCCAATACCCTTGTCTTGCCTTGCCGTGCCTTCCTTTACCCTTGCCTTGCTTTGCTTTGCCTTGCCTTCCCTTGCCTTCTGTTACCATTTCCTTGCCTTGCCGTGCATTGCCTAGCCTTGCGTTGCCTTGCCTTAGCCTTGCCTTGCCTTGCCGTGCCTTCCCTTGTCCTTCCCTTGCCTTGCCGAGCCTTCCGTTACCCTTGTCTTCCCTTGCCGTGCCATCACTTTCCCTTTCCTTGCCTTGCCTCCCCTTGCTTTAGCCTTGCTTGGGTTGTCTTGCCTTCACTTTGCATTGCCTTGTGTTGCCTTTCCTCAGCTTTGCATTGCCTTAACGTGCCTTACCTTTCTTTACCCTTTTCTTGCCTTGCCGTGCATTGCCTAGCCTTGGGTTGCCTTGCCGTGCCTTGCCTTGTCCTTCCCTTGCCTTGCCGTGCCTTCCGTTACACTTCCCTTGCCTTACTTTGCCTTCCCTTGCCTTGCCTTCCGTTACCCTTCCCTTGCCTTGCCGTGCATTGCCTAGCCTTGCGTTGCCTTGACTTAGCCTTTCCTTGCCTTGCCCTGCCTTCCATTTTCCTTCCCTTGCCTTGCCGTCCCTTCCTTTACACTTGCCTTGCCTTGATTTGCCTTACTTTGACTTGCCATGCCTTGCTTTGATTTGCCTTGCCTTGCCTTCCATTACCCTTTCCTTGCCTTGCTTTGCCTTGCATTGCCGTGCTTTCTGTTACCCTTTCCTTGCCTTGCCTTAACTTTGCGTTGACTTGCGTTGACTTGCCTTACCCTTGCCTTGCCTTGCCGTGCCTTGCCTTACGTTACCCTTTCCTTGCATTTCCGTGCCTTCCTTTCCGTTACCCTTTCCTTGCCTTGCCTTAACTTCGCGTTGCCTTGCGTTGCCTTACGTTGCCTTAGGCTTGCCTTGCCTTGCCGTGCCTTGCCTTGTCCTTCCCTTGCCTTGCCATGCCTTCAGTTACCCTTGCCTTGCCTTGCTTTGCCTTGCCTTGACTTCCGTTACCCTTTCCTTGCCTCGCTGTGCCTTCAGTTACCCTTTTCTTGCCTTGCTTTGCCTTGCAATGCGTTACCTTCTGCTACCCTTTCCTTGCCTTGCCGTGCATTGCCTAGCCTTGCGTTGTGGTGCCTTAGCCTTGTCTCCCCTTGCCTTAGCCTTGCTTGGCTTGCCTTGCCTTATCCTTGTCTTGCCTTGCCTTGCCTTGCCTTGTCTTTCCCTGGCCTTGCCGTGCCTTCCGTTACCCTTGCCTTGCCTTGCTTTTCCTTGCCTTGCCTTGCCTTCCGTTACCCTTTCCTTGCCTTGCCTTAACTTTGCGTTGCCTTGCGTTGCCTTGTTTTAGCCTTGCGTTGCCTTGCTGTGCCTTGCATTCCGTTACCCATTCCTTCCCTTGCCGTGCCTTCCCTTCCGTTACCCTTGCCTTGCCTTGCCTTAACTTTGCGTTGCCTTGCGTTGCGTTGCGTTGCCTTAGCCTTGCCATGCCTTGCCGTGCCTTGCTTTCCGTTACCATTGTCTTGCCTTGCATTCCGTTACCCTTGCCTTGTCGTGCCTTGCCCTGTCCTTCCCTTGCCTTGCCGTGCCTTCCCTTACCCTTGCCTTGTCTTACTTTGCCTTCCCTTCCGTTACCCTTTCCTTGCCTTGCCGTGCACTGCCTAGCCTTGCATTGTCGTGCCTTAGCCTTGACTCCCCTTGCCTTAGCCTTTCTTGTCTTGCCTTCCCTTAAACCGGCCTTGCATGACATTGCCTTGCCTAAGCCTTGCCTTACGTTGCATTGCCTCGTCTTCTGTTACCCTTGCATTGCCTTGCCGTCCATTGCCTAGCCTTCCGTTGTCGTGCATTAGCTTTGTCTCCCCTTGCCTTAACCTTGCTTGTCTTGCCTTCCTTTACCCTTGCCTAGCCTTGCGTTGCCTTGCCTTAGCCTTGCCTTGCATTGGCGTCCCTTCCCTTGTCCTTCCCTTGCCTTCCCGTGGCTTCCGTTACACTTCCCTTGCCTTGCTTTGCCTTGCCTTCCGTTACCCTTCCCTTGCCTTGCCGTGCATTGCCTAGCCTTGCTTTGCCTTCCCTTACCCTTTCCTTGCCTTGCCGTGCATTGCCTAGCCTTGCATTGCCTTGCCTTAGCCCTGCCTTACCTTGCCTTGCCTTGCCATATCCTTCCCTTGCCTTGCCGTGCCTTCCGTTACCCTTGTGTTGCCGTGCCGTGCCTTCCATTACCCTTGGCTTGTCTTGCTTTGCCTTGCCTTGCCTTGCATTCCGTTACCATTTCCTTGCATTGCCGTGCATTGCCTAGCCTTGCGTTGCCTTGCCAAGTCTTCCGTTACCCTTGTCTTCCCTTGCCGTGCCTTGCCTTGTCCTTCCCTTGCCTTGTCGAGCCTTCCGTTACCCTTGACTTTCCTTGCCGTGCCTTCCGTTTCCCTTGCCTTGCCTTGCCTTGCCTCCCTTTGCCTTAACCTTGCGTCGTTTGTGTTGCCTTCACTTTGCATTGAATTGCGTTGCCTTTACTCATCTTTCCATTGCCTTGCCGTGCCTTGCCTTCCGTTACCCATTCCTTGCCTTGCCGTACATTGCCTAGCCTTTCGTTGCCTTCCCTTAGCCTTGCCGTGCCTTGCCGTGCCTTCCCTTGTCCTTCCCTCGCCTTGCCGTGCCTTCCGGTACACTTCCCTTGCCTTCCTTTGCCTTGCGTTGCCTTGGCTTCCGTTACCCTTCCCTTGCCTTGCCGTGCATTGCCTAGCCTTGCGTTGCCTTGCCTTCGCCTTTCCTTGCCTTGCCCTGCCTTACCTTGTCCTTCCCATGCCTTGCCGTCCCTTCCGTTACCCTTTCCTTGCCTTGCTTTGCCTTGCTTTGACTTGCCTTGCCTTGCTTTGCCTTGCCTTGCCTTCCGTTACCCTTTCCTTGCCTTGCTTTGCCTTGCATTGCCTTGCTTTCTGTTACCCTTTCCTTGCCTTGCCTTAACTTTGCGTTGACTTGAGTTGCCTTGCCGTAGCCTTGCCTTGCCTTGCCGTGCCTTGCCTTCCGATACCCTTTCCTTGCCTTTCCGTGCCTTGCCTTCTGTTACCCTTTCCATTCCTTGCCTTAACTTCGCGATCTCTTGCGTTGCGTTGCTTTGTGTAAGCCTTGCCTTGCCTTGCCGTGCCTTGCCTTGTCCTTCCCTTGCCTTGCCACGCCTTCAGTTACCCTTGCCTTGCCTTTCTTTTGCCTTGCCTAGCTTTGCCTTGCCTTCCGTTACGCTTTCCTTGCCTTGCTTTGCCTTGCATTGCCTTGCCTTCTGTTACCCTTTCCTTGCCTTTCCGTGCATTGCCTAGCCTTGCGTTGTCGTGCCTTATGCTTGTCTCCCCTTGCCTTAGCCTTTCTTGGCTTCCCTTGCCTTAACCTTGCCTTGCTTTGCGTTGCTTTGCCTTATCCTTGCCTTGCCTTGCCTTGTCTTTCCCTTGCCTTGCCGTGCCTTCCGTTACCGTTGCCTTGCCGTGCTTTTCCGTGCCTTGCCTGGACTTCCGTTACCCTTTCCTTGCCTTGCCTTAACTTTGCGTTGCCTTGCGTTGCCTTGCCTTAGCCTTGCGTTGCCTTGCCGTGCCTTGCTTTCCGTTACCCTTTCCTTGCCTTGCCGTGCCTTCCCTTCCGTTACCCTTGCCTTGCCTTAACTTTGCATTTCCTTGTCTTACTTTGCCTTGTCTTGCCTTGCCTTCCGTTACCCTTCCCTTGCCTTGCCGTGCATTGCCTAGCCTTGCGTTGCCTTGACTTAGCTTTCCTTGCCTTGCCCTGCCTTCCATTTTCCTTCCCTTGCCTTGCCGTCCCTTCCTTTACACTTGCCTTGCCTTGCTTTGCCTTACTTTGACTTGCCTTGCCTTGCTTTGATTTGCCTTGCCTTGCCTTCCATTACCCTTTCCTTGCCTTGCTTTGCCTGGCATTGCCGTGCTTTCTGTTACCCTTTCCTTGCCTTGCCTTAACTTTGCGTTGACTTGCGTTGACTTGACTTACCCTTGCCTTGCCTTGCCGTGCCTTGCCTTACGTTACCCTTTCCTTGCATTACCGTGCCTTCCTTTCCGTTACCCTTTCCTTGCCTTGCCTTAACTTCGCGTTGCCTTGCGTTGCCTTACGTTGCCTTAGCCTTGCCTTGCCTTGCCGTGCCTTGCCTTGTCCTTCCCTTGCCTTGCCATGCCTTCAGTTACCCTTGCCTTGCCTTGCTTTGCCTTGCCTTGACTTCCGTTACCCTTTCCTTGCCTCGCTGTGCCTTCAGTTACCCTTTTCTTGCCTTGCTTTGCCTTGCAATGCGTTACCTTCTGCTACCCTTTCCTTGCCTTGCCGTGCATTGCCTAGCCTTGCGTTGTGGTGCCTTAGCCTTGTCTCCCCTTGCCTTAGCCTTGCTTGGCTTGCCTTGCCTTATCCTTGTCTTGCCTTGCCTTGCCTTGCCTTGTCTTTCCCTGGCCTTGCCGTGCCTTCCGTTACCCTTGCCTTGCCTTGCTTTTCCGTGCCTTGCCTTGCCTTCCGTTACCCTTTACTTGCCTTGCCTTAACTTTGCGTTGCCTTGCGTTGCCTTGTTTTAGCCTTGCGTTGCCTTGCTGTGCCTTGCATTCCGTTACCCATTCCTTCCCTTGCCGTGCCTTCCCTTCCGTTACCCTTGCCTTGCCTTGCCTTAAGTTTGCGTTGCCTTGCGTTGCGTTGCGTTGCCTTAGCCTTGCCATGCCTTGCCGTGCCTTGCTTTCCGTTACCAGTGTCTTGCCTTGCATTCCGTTACCCTTGCCTTGTCGTGCCTTGCCCTGTCCTTCCCTTGCCTTGCCGTGCCTTCCCTTACCCTTGCCTTGTCTTACTTTGCCTTCCCTTCCGTTACCCTTTCCTTGCCTTGCCGTGCACTGCCTAGCCTTGCATTGTCGTGCCTTAGCCTTGACTCCCCTTGCCTTAGCCTTTCTTGTCTTGCCTTCCCTTAAACCGGCCTTGCATGACATTGCCTTGCCTAAGCCTTGCCTTACGTTGCATTGCCTCGTCTTCTGTTACCCTTGCATTGCCTTGCCGTCCATTGCCTAGCCTTCCGTTGTCGTGCATTAGCTTTGTCTCCCCTTGCCTTAACCTTGCTTGTCTTGCCTTCCTTTACCCTTGCCTAGCCTTGCGTTGCCTTGCCTTAGCCTTGCCTTGCATTGGCGTCCCTTCCCTTGTCCTTCCCTTGCCTTCCCGTGGCTTCCGTTACACTTCCCTTGCCTTGCTTTGCCTTGCCTTCCGTTACCCTTCCCTTGCCTTGCCGTGCATTGCCTAGCCTTGCGTTGCCTTCCCTTACCCTTTCCTTGCCTTGCCGTGCATTGCCTAGCCTTGCATTGCCTTGCCTTAGCCCTGCCTTACCTTGCCTTGCCTTGCCATATCCTTCCCTTGCCTTGCCGTGCCTTCCGTTACCCTTGTGTTGCCGTGCCGTGCCTTCCATTACCCTTTCCTTGCCTTGCTTTGCCTGGCATTGCCGTGCTTTCTGTTACCCTTTCCTTGCCTTGCCTTAACTTTGCGTTGACTTGCGTTGACTTGACTTACCCTTGCCTTGCCTTGCCGTGCCTTGCCTTACGTTACCCTTTCCTTGCATTACCGTGCCTTCCTTTCCGTTACCCTTTCCTTGCCTTGCCTTAACTTCGCGTTGCCTTGCGTTGCCTTACGTTGCCTTAGGCTTGCCTTGCCTTGCCGTGCCTTGCCTTGTCCTTCCCTTGCCTTGCCATGCCTTCAGTTACCCTTGCCTTGCCTTGCTTTGCCTTGCCTTGACTTCCGTTACCCTTTCCTTGCCTCGCTGTGCCTTCAGTTACCCTTTTCTTGCCTTGCTTTGCCTTGCAATGCGTTACCTTCTGCTACCCTTTCCTTGCCTTGCCGTGCATTGCCTAGCCTTGCGTTGTGGTGCCTTAGCCTTGTCTCCCCTTGCCTTAGCCTTGCTTGGCTTGCCTTGCCTTATCCTTGTCTTGCCTTGCCTTGCCTTGCCTTGTCTTTCCCTGGCCTTGCCGTGCCTTCCGTTACCCTTGCCTTGCCTTGCTTTTCCGTGCCTTGCCTTGCCTTCCGTTACCCTTTACTTGCCTTGCCTTAACTTTGCGTTGCCTTGCGTTGCCTTGTTTTAGCCTTGCGTTGCCTTGCTGTGCCTTGCATTCCGTTACCCATTCCTTCCCTTGCCGTGCCTTCCCTTCCGTTACCCTTGCCTTGCCTTGCCTTAAGTTTGCGTTGCCTTGCGTTGCGTTGCGTTGCCTTAGCCTTGCCATGCCTTGCCGTGCCTTGCTTTCCGTTACCAGTGTCTTGCCTTGCATTCCGTTACCCTTGCCTTGTCGTGCCTTGCCCTGTCCTTCCCTTGCCTTGCCGTGCCTTCCCTTACCCTTGCCTTGTCTTACTTTGCCTTCCCTTCCGTTACCCTTTCCTTGCCTTGCCGTGCACTGCCTAGCCTTGCATTGTCGTGCCTTAGCCTTGACTCCCCTTGCCTTAGCCTTTCTTGTCTTGCCTTCCCTTAAACCGGCCTTGCATGACATTGCCTTGCCTAAGCCTTGCCTTACGTTGCATTGCCTCGTCTTCTGTTACCCTTGCATTGCCTTGCCGTCCATTGCCTAGCCTTCCGTTGTCGTGCATTAGCTTTGTCTCCCCTTGCCTTAACCTTGCTTGTCTTGCCTTCCTTTACCCTTGCCTAGCCTTGCGTTGCCTTGCCTTAGCCTTGCCTTGCATTGGCGTCCCTTCCCTTGTCCTTCCCTTGCCTTCCCGTGGCTTCCGTTACACTTCCCTTGCCTTGCTTTGCCTTGCCTTCCGTTACCCTTCCCTTGCCTTGCCGTGCATTGCCTAGCCTTGCTTTGCCTTCCCTTACCCTTTCCTTGCCTTGCCGTGCATTGCCTAGCCTTGCATTGCCTTGCCTTAGCCCTGCCTTACCTTGCCTTGCCTTGCCATATCCTTCCCTTGCCTTGCCGTGCCTTCCGTTACCCTTGTGTTGCCGTGCCGTGCCTTCCATTACCCTTGGCTTGTCTTGCTTTGCCTTGCCTTGCCTTGCATTCCGTTACCATTTCCTTGCATTGCCGTGCATTGCCTAGCCTTGCGTTGCCTTGCCAAGTCTTCCGTTACCCTTGTCTTCCCTTGCCGTGCCTTGCCTTGTCCTTCCCTTGCCTTGTCGAGCCTTCCGTTACCCTTGACTTTCCTTGCCGTGCCTTCCGTTTCCCTTGCCTTGCCTTGCCTTGCCTCCCTTTGCCTTAACCTTGCGTCGTTTGTGTTGCCTTCACTTTGCATTGAATTGCGTTGCCTTTACTCATCTTTCCATTGCCTTGCCGTGCCTTGCCTTCCGTTACCCATTCCTTGCCTTGCCGTACATTGCCTAGCCTTTCGTTGCCTTCCCTTAGCCTTGCCGTGCCTTGCCGTGCCTTCCCTTGTCCTTCCCTCGCCTTGCCGTGCCTTCCGGTACACTTCCCTTGCCTTCCTTTGCCTTGCGTTGCCTTGGCTTCCGTTACCCTTCCCTTGCCTTGCCGTGCATTGCCTAGCCTTGCGTTGCCTTGCCTTCGCCTTTCCTTGCCTTGCCCTGCCTTACCTTGTCCTTCCCATGCCTTGCCGTCCCTTCCGTTACCCTTTCCTTGCCTTGCTTTGCCTTGCTTTGACTTGCCTTGCCTTGCTTTGCCTTGCCTTGCCTTCCGTTACCCTTTCCTTGCCTTGCTTTGCCTTGCATTGCCTTGCTTTCTGTTACCCTTTCCTTGCCTTGCCTTAACTTTGCGTTGACTTGAGTTGCCTTGCCGTAGCCTTGCCTTGCCTTGCCGTGCCTTGCCTTCCGATACCCTTTCCTTGCCTTTCCGTGCCTTGCCTTCTGTTACCCTTTCCATTCCTTGCCTTAACTTCGCGATCTCTTGCGTTGCGTTGCTTTGTGTAAGCCTTGCCTTGCCTTGCCGTGCCTTGCCTTGTCCTTCCCTTGCCTTGCCACGCCTTCAGTTACCCTTGCCTTGCCTTTCTTTTGCCTTGCCTAGCTTTGCCTTGCCTTCCGTTACGCTTTCCTTGCCTTGCTTTGCCTTGCATTGCCTTGCCTTCTGTTACCCTTTCCTTGCCTTTCCGTGCATTGCCTAGCCTTGCGTTGTCGTGCCTTATGCTTGTCTCCCCTTGCCTTAGCCTTTCTTGGCTTCCCTTGCCTTAACCTTGCCTTGCTTTGCGTTGCTTTGCCTTATCCTTGCCTTGCCTTGCCTTGTCTTTCCCTTGCCTTGCCGTGCCTTCCGTTACCGTTGCCTTGCCGTGCTTTTCCGTGCCTTGCCTGGACTTCCGTTACCCTTTCCTTGCCTTGCCTTAACTTTGCGTTGCCTTGCGTTGCCTTGCCTTAGCCTTGCGTTGCCTTGCCGTGCCTTGCTTTCCGTTACCCTTTCCTTGCCTTGCCGTGCCTTCCCTTCCGTTACCCTTGCCTTGCCTTAACTTTGCATTTCCTTGTCTTACTTTGCCTTGTCTTGCCTTGCCTTCCGTTACCCTTCCCTTGCCTTGCCGTGCATTGCCTAGCCTTGCGTTGCCTTGACTTAGCTTTCCTTGCCTTGCCCTGCCTTCCATTTTCCTTCCCTTGCCTTGCCGTCCCTTCCTTTACACTTGCCTTGCCTTGCTTTGCCTTACTTTGACTTGCCTTGCCTTGCTTTGATTTGCCTTGCCTTGCCTTCCATTACCCTTTCCTTGCCTTGCTTTGCCTGGCATTGCCGTGCTTTCTGTTACCCTTTCCTTGCCTTGCCTTAACTTTGCGTTGACTTGCGTTGACTTGACTTACCCTTGCCTTGCCTTGCCGTGCCTTGCCTTACGTTACCCTTTCCTTGCATTACCGTGCCTTCCTTTCCGTTACCCTTTCCTTGCCTTGCCTTAACTTCGCGTTGCCTTGCGTTGCCTTACGTTGCCTTAGCCTTGCCTTGCCTTGCCGTGCCTTGCCTTGTCCTTCCCTTGCCTTGCCATGCCTTCAGTTACCCTTGCCTTGCCTTGCTTTGCCTTGCCTTGACTTCCGTTACCCTTTCCTTGCCTCGCTGTGCCTTCAGTTACCCTTTTCTTGCCTTGCTTTGCCTTGCAATGCGTTACCTTCTGCTACCCTTTCCTTGCCTTGCCGTGCATTGCCTAGCCTTGCGTTGTGGTGCCTTAGCCTTGTCTCCCCTTGCCTTAGCCTTGCTTGGCTTGCCTTGCCTTATCCTTGTCTTGCCTTGCCTTGCCTTGCCTTGTATTTGCCTTGCCTTGCCGTGCCTTCCGTTACCCTTGCCTTGCCTTGCTTTTCCGTGCCTTGCCTTGCCTTCCATTACCCTTTACTGGCCTTGCCTTAACTTTGCGTTGCCTTGCGTTGCCTTGTTTTAGCCTTGCGTTGCCTTGCTGTGCCTTGCATTCCGTTACCCATTCCTTCCCTTGCCGTGCCTTCCCTTCCGTTACCCTTGCCTTGCCTTGCCTTAACTTTGCGTTGCCTTGCGTTGCGTTGCGTTGCCTTAGCCTTGCCATGCCTTGCCGTGCCTTGCTTTCCGTTACCAGTGTCTTGCCTTGCATTCCGTTACCCTTGCCTTGTCGTGCCTTGCTTCCGAAACCTTTTCCTTGCATTTCCGTGCCTTGCCTTCCATTACCCTTTCCTTCCCTTGCCTTAACTTCGCATTGCCTTGCGTTGCGTTGCATTGTATAAGCCTTGCCTTGCCTTGTCGTGCCTTGCCTTGTCCTTCCCTTGCCTTGCTGTGCCATCCGTTACCCTTTCCTTGCCTTGCTTTGCCTTGCATTGCCTTGCCTTCTGTTACCCTTCCCTTGCCTTGCCGTGCATTGCCTAGACTTGCGTTGCCTTGCCTTAGCCTTTCCTTGCCTTGCCCTGCCTTGCCTCGTCCTTCCCATGCCTTGCTGTCCCTTCCGTTAACCTTGCTTTCCCTAGCTTTGACTTGCTTTGACTTGCCTTGCTTTGCTTTGCCTTGCCTTGCCTTCCGTTACCCTTTCCTTGCCTTGCTTTGCCTTGCATTGCCTTGCTTTCTGTTACCCTTTCCTTCCCTTGCCTTAACTTTGCGTTGCCTTGCCTGAGCATTGCGTTGCCTTGCCGTGCCTTGCATTCCGTTACCCTTTCCTTGCCTTGCCGTGCCTTCCCTTCCGTTACACTTGCCTTGCCTTAACTTTGCATTTCCTTGCATTGCCTTGGCCTTGCCTTGCCTTGCCGTGCCTTGCCTTCTGTTACCATTGTCTTGCATTGCCATACCTTCCGTTACCCTTGCCTTGCCGTGCCTTGCCTTTTCCTTCCCTTGCCTTGCCGTGTCTTCCCTTACCCTTACGTTGCCTTGCCGTGCATTGCCTAGCCTAGCGTTGCCTTGCCTTAGCCTTTCCTTTCCTTGCCCTGCCTTGCCTTGCCCTTCCCATGCCTTGCTGTCCCTTCCGTTAACCTTGCCTTGCCTTGCTTTGCCTTGCTTTGTCTTGCCTTGCCTTGCTTTGCGTTGCCTTGCCTTGCCTTCCGTTACCCTTTCCTTGCCTCGCTTTGCCTTGCCTTGCTTTCTGTTACCCTTTCCTTGCCTTGCCTTAATTTTGCGTTGACTTGCGTTGCCTTGCCTTAGCCTTGCCTTGCCTTGCCGTGCCTTGCCTTCCGAAACCCTTTCCTTGCCTTTCCGTGCCTTGCCTTCCATTACCCTTTCCTTGCCTTGCCTTAACTTCGTGATCCCTTGCGTTGCGTTGCGTTGTGTAAGCCCTGCCTTGCCTTGCCGTGCCTTGCCTTGTCCTTCCCTTGCCTTGCCACGCCTTCAGTTACCCTTGCCATGCCTTGCTTTACCTTGCCTTGCCTTCCGTTACGCTTTCCTTGCCTTGCTGTGCCTTCCGTTACCCTTTCCTTGCCTTGGATTCCTTGCAATGCCTTGCCTTCTGTTACCCTTTCCTTGCCTTGACGTGCATTGCCTAACCTTGCATTGTCGTGCCTTAGCCTTTTCTCCCCTTGCCTTAGCCTTGCTTGGCTTGCCTTGCCTTAACCTTGCCTTGCTTTGCGTTGCCTTGCCTTTTCCTTGCCTTGCCTTGCCTTGTCTTTCCCTTGCCTTGCCGTTCCTTCCGTTACCCTTGCCTTGCTTTTCCTTGCCTTGCCTTGCCTTCCGTTCCGTTACCCTTGCCTTGCCTTAACTTTGCATTTCCTTGCATTGCCTTGGCCTTGCCTTGCCTTGCCGTGCCTTGCCTTTTCCTTCCCTTGCCTTGCCGTGTCTTCCCTTACCCTTACGTTGCCTTGCCGTGCATTGCCAAGCCTAGCGTTGCCTTTCCTTAGCCTTTACTTGCCTTGCCCTGCCTTGCCTTGCTGTCCCTTCCGTTAACCTTGGCTTGCCTTGCTTTGCCTTGCTTTGACTTGCCTTGCCTTGCTTTGCGTTGCCTTGCCTTGCCTTCCGTTACACTTTCCTTGCCTTGCTTTGCCTTGCTTTACCTTGCTTTCTGTTACCCGTTCCATGCCTTGACTTAACTTTGCGTTGACTTGCGTTGCCTTGCATTAGCCTTGCCTTGCCTTGCCGTGCCTTGCTTCCGATAACTTTTCCTTGCATTTCCGTGCCTTGCCTTCCATTACCCTTTCCTTGCCTTGCCTTAACTTCGCGTTGACTTGCGTTGCGTTGCATTGTATAAACCTTGCCTTGCCTTGCCGTGTCTTGCCTTGTCCTTCCCTTGCCTTGCCATGCCTTCAGTTACCGTTGCCTTGTCCTGCTTTGTCTTGCCTTGCCTTGCCTTCCGTTACCGTTTCCTTGCCTTGCTGTGCCTTCCGTTACCCTTTTCTTGCCTTGCTTTGCCTTGCAATGCCTTGCCTTCTGTTAACTTTTCCTTGCCTTGACGTGCATTGCCTAGCCTTGCGTTTTCGTGCCTTAGCCTTTTCTCCCCTTGCCTTAGCCTTGCTTGGCTTGCCTTGCCTTAACCTTGCCTTGCATTGCGTTGCCTTGCCTTATCCTTGCCTTGCCTTGCCTTGTCTATCCCTTGCCTTGCCGTGCCTTCCGTTACCCTTGCCTTGCCTTGCTTTTCCTTGCCTTGCCATGCCTTCCGTTACCCTTTCCTTTCCTTGCCTTAACTTTGCGTTGCCTTGCGTTGCCTTGCCATAACCTTGCGTTGCCTTGCCCTGCCTTGCAATCCGTTAGCCTTTCGTTGCCTTGCCGTGCCTTCGCTTCCGTTACCCTTTCCTTGCCTTGCCGTGCATTGCCTAGCCTTGCGTTTTCGTGGCTTAGCCTTGCCTCCCCTTAACTTAGCCTTGCTTGGCTTGCCGGACCTTAAACTTGCCTTGCCTTACCTTGCGTTTCCTTGCCTTAGTCTTGCCTTGCCTTGGCGTGCCTTGCCTTGCCTTGTCCTTCCCTTGTCTTGCCGTGCCTTCCATTACCCTTGCCTTGCCTTGATTTGTCTTACCTTGCCCTGCCTTCCGTTACCCTTTCCTTTCCTTGCGGTGCATTGCCTAGCCGTGCGTTATCGTGCCATAGCCTTTCCTTCCCTTCCTATAGCCTTACTTGGCTTGCCTTGCCGTGCCCTCTGTTACCCTTGCCTTTTCTTGCTTTGCCTTGCCTTGCCTTTCCTTCCGTTACCCTTTCTTTGCCTTGCGTTGCCTTGCCTTAGACTTGCCTTGCCTTTCCGTGCCTTGCCTTTCGTTACCCTTTCCTTGCTTTTCCGTGACTTTCCTTCCGTTTCCCTTGCCTTGCCTTGCCTTAACTTCGTGTTGCCTTGCGTTGCCTTGCGTTGCCTTAGCCTTGCCTTGCCTTGCCGTGCCTTGCCTTCTCCTTCCCTGGCCTTGCCTTGCCTTCCTTTGCCTTGCCTTGTCTTTCCTTCCGTTACCCTTTCCTTGCCTTGCTGTGCCATCCGTTACCCTTTCCTTGCCCTGCATTGCCTTGCATTGCCTTGCCTTCCGTTACCCTTTCCTTGCCTTGCCGTGCATTGCCTATCCTTGCGTTGCCGTGACTTAGCCTTGTCTCCCCTTGCCTCAGCCTTGCTTGGCTTGGCTTGCCTTAACCTTGCCTTGCTTTGCGTTACCTTGCCTTAGCCTTGCCTTTCGTTGCATTGCCTTTTCTTCTGTTACCCTTTCCTTGCCTTGCCGTCCATTGCCTGGCCTTGCGCCGTCGTGCATTAGCTGTGTCTCCCCTTGCCTTAACCTTGCTTGTCTTGCCTTTCTTTAACCTGGCCTTGCATGACATTTCCTTGCCTTAGCCTTGCCTTACCTTGACTTGCCTTGCCATGTCCTTCCCTTGCCTTGCCGTGCCTTCCGTTACCCTTGTATTTCCTTGCCGTGCCTTCCTCTACCCTTGCCTTGCTTTGCTTTGCCTTGCCTTGCCTTGCCTTCCGTTACCCTTTCCTTGCCTTATCCGTGCATTGCCTAGCCTTGCATTCAATTGCCTTAGAATTGCCTTCCATTCCCTTACCCTTTCCTTGCATTGCCGTGCATTGCCTAGCCTTGCGTTGCCTTGCCGAGCCTTCCGTTACCCTTGTCTTGCCTTGCCGTGCCTTGCCTTGTCCTTCCCTTGCCTTGCCGAGCCTTCCGTTACCCTTGTCTTGCCTTGCCGTGCCTTGCCTAGCCTTGCGTTGCCTTGCCGAGCCTTCCGTTACCCTTGTCTTGCCTTGCCGTGCCTTGCCTTGTCCTTCCCTTGCCTTGCCGAGCCTTCCGTTACCCTTGTCTTGCCTTGCCGTGCCTTCCTTTACCCTTGCCTAGCCTTGCGTTGCCTTGCCTTAGCCTTGCCTTGCCTTGCAGTGCCTTGCCTTGTCCTTCCCTTGCCTTGCCGTACCTTCCGTTTCACTTCCCTTGCCTTGCTTTGCCTTGCCTTGCCTTGCCTTCCAGTACCCTTCCCTTGCCTTGCCGTGCATTGGCTAGCCTTGCGTTGCCTTGACTTCCCCTTTCCCTGCCTTTCCCTGCCTTGCCTTGTCCTTCCCATGCCTTGAAGTCCCTTCCGTTACCCTTGCCTTGCCTTGCTTTGCCTTGCGTTGCCTTGCCTTCAATTACCCTTTCCTTGCCTTGCTGTGCCTTCTGTTACCCTTTCCTTGCCTTGCCGTGCACTGACTAGCCTTGCATTGTCGTTCCTTAGCCTTGACTCCCCTTGCCTTAGCCTTTCTTGTCTTGCCTTCCCTTAAACCGGCCTTGCATGACATTGCCTTGCCTAAGCCTTCCCTTTGTCTCGCCTTGCCTTAACCTTGCTTGTCTTGCTTTCTTTACCCTTGCCTATCCTTGCGTTGCCTTGCCTTAGCCTTGCCTTGCCTTGCCGTTCCTTGCCTTGTCCTTCCCTTGCCTTCCCGTGCCTTCCCTTACACTTCCCTTGCCTTGCTTTGCCTTGCCTTGCCTTCCGTTACCCTTCCCTTGCGTTGCCGTGCATTGCCTAGCCTTGCGTTGCCTTCCCTTACGCTTTCCTTGCCTTGCCGTGCATTGCCTAGCCTTGCATTGCCTTGCCTTAGCCCTGCCTTACCTTGCCTTGCCGTGCCATATCCTTCCCTTGCCTTGCCGTGCCTTCCGTTACCCTTGTCTTGCCTTGCCGTGCTTCCTTTACCCTTGCCTTGTCTTGCTTTGACTTGCCTTGCCTTGCCTTCCGTTACCCTTTCCTTGCCTTATCCTTGCATTGCCTAGCCTTGCATTGTCTTGCCTTAGAATTGCCTTGCATTCCCTTACCCTTTCCTTGCATTGCCGTGCATTGCCTAGCCTTGCGTTGCCTTGCCGAGCCTTCCGTTACCCTTGTCTTGCCTTGCCGTGCCTTGCCTTGTCCTTCCCTTGCCTTGCCGAGCCTTCCGTTACCCTTGTCTTGCCTTGCCGTGCCTTCTGTTACCCATGCCTTGCCTCACTTTGCCTTAGCCTTGCGTCGGTTGCCTTCACTTTGCATTGCCTTGCGTTGCTTTGCCTCATCTTTGCATTGCCTTGCCTTGCCTTGCCTTCCGTTACCCTTTCCTTGCCTTGCCGTACATTGCCTAGCCTTGCGTTGCCTTGCCTTAGCATGGCCTTGCCATGCCGTGCCTTGCCTTGCCCTTCCCTTGCCTTGCCGTGCCTTCCGTTACCCTTGTCTTGCCTTGCCGTGCCTTGCGTTACCCTTGCCTTGCCTTGCCTCCCTTTGCCTTAGCCTTGCGTCGTTTCTGTTGCCTTCAGTTTGCATTGAATTTCGTTGCCTTTACTCATCTTTGCATTGCCTTGCCGTGCCTTGCCTTCCGTTACCCTTAGCTTGCCTTGCCTTGCCGTGCCTTGCCTTTTCCTTCCCTTGCCTTGCTGAGACTTCCGTTACCCTTGTATTGCCTTGCCGTGCCTATCGTTACCCTTGCCTTGCCTCCCTTTGCCTTAGCCTTGCGTCGATTGCCTTCACTTTTCTTTGCCTTGCGTTGCCTTTCCTCATCTTTGAATTGCCTTGCTGTGCCTTGCCTTCCGTTACACTTTCCTTGCCTTGCCGTGCATTGCCTAGCCTTGCGTTGTCGTGCCTTAGCCTTGTATCCCCTTGCCTCAGCCTTGCTTGGCTTGGCTTGCCTTAACCTTGCCTTGCTTTGCGTTGCCTTGCCTTAGCCATGCCTTACGGTGCATTGCCTTTTCTTCTGTTACCCTTTCCTTGCCTTGGGGTCCATTGCCTAGCCTTGCGTAGTCGTGCATTAGCTTTGTCTCCCCTTGCCTTAAACTTGCTTGTCTTGCCTTTCTTTAACCTGGCCTTGCATGACATTGCCTTGCCTTAGCCTTGCCTTACCTTGCCTTGCCATGCCATGTCCTTTCCTTGCATTGCCGTGCCTTCCGTTACCCTGGTCTTGCCTTGCCGTACCTTCCTTTACCCTTGCCTAGCCTTGCGTTGCCTTGCCTTAGCCTTGCCTTGCCTTGCCGTGCCTTGCCTTGTCCTTCCCTTGCCTTGCCGTACCTTCCGTTACACTTCCCTTGCCTTGCTTTGCCTTGCCTTACCTTGCCTTCCGGTACCCTTCCCGTGCCTTGCCGTGCATTGGCTAGACATGCGTTGCCTTGCCTTCGCCTTTCCCTGATTTTCCCTGCCTTACCTTGTCCTTCCCATGCCTTGCCGTCCCTTCCGTTACCCTT